>NC_136515.1:77598112-77650612 GCF_053919585.1 Euprymna scolopes
TATATATATATATATATATATATATATGTGTGTGTGTGTGTGTGTGTGTGTGTGCGTGTGTGTCTGTGTGTGTCTGTATTTGCGTAAAAGTGAAATTGTCTGTGTGTGTGTCTGTCTGTGTACATTTTCCTACCAAATTACTCTGTCAACTTTCAGTCTACAGACTCGAGATTTTACAGAAGGGGTATTGAGATTTGGGAAAATATTTTAATCTGTTTTCGGTCAGAAATTTGGCTGTCAAGTGGTCAAAGTTCAACAATTTTACCTTTGAAAACTCTACCAAACTCCTACGGCAATTTTAGGTCTAAAGACTTGAAATTTTAGATGTAGGTTCCTTGGACATGGATCAGACTTTTTAACTAGATTTGAGTCCAAAACAATAAATGTTAAGGGGTCAAAATTGAGGTCAAATTAAAAAAAACAATTGACCTCTCAGCCAATTTTTGGTCGAAACATTTAAAATTGTGCATAAAGTGTATTCAGATAGGGCAAATGTTTTAATCGTTTTTTGGCCGAAAATTTGGCTGCCAAGGGGTCAACGTTCAAAAGATTTGACCTAGTTAATTTCATGATTAAACATTTGAAATTTTACATAAAGGGTATTCAAACATGCAGCAAGGCTTTTAATCAGTTTTGGGGGCGAAAATTTGGCTGCCAATACGTACAAAGTTGAAAGAATTGATTCTAGAAAACTTCTCCGCCAATTTTGGATCTAAACACTTGAAATTTTTGATGTGGGTTACCTGGAGATGAGTCAAACTTTTTAATATATATATACATATGCACATAAAGTTATGAACAATACATAGGACCCGAGCAAAGCTGGGTTGTACTGCTTATATATATATATATATATATATATATATATATATATATATATATATATAAGCAGTACATCCCAGAGAATTCTATCAGTGTCTTATCTTATATATATATATATATATATATATATATATATATATATATATATATATATATATATATATATATATATATATATATAAGACACTGATAGAATTCAGATGAAAAATCTTGATAGATATTACTTAAAGTAATACTTGCAAGGTGATCCTAGCCAAAAAGGTAAAGCTCAATATTTTAGAATAGAGCAATATATAAGATTGGTGGTTAAATTTTAAATTCTGGAAGACCATAACCCCTTCTATATATTCCCTTTGTCAAACAATAAATTCTTAAATCGAATATATGTGTCTATATGCTGTTTTTTCAGAATTTAAATTCAACCACCAAACTTATATATATATATGAATGAATATATATATATATATGAATTTGGAATATAAAGATGCGTGATTTATTCATTATGTGCTCTGTAATTACACTGAACTTCTTAAATGTAGATTAGTATATATAAAAATAGATAAATAAGTGAACAAAGAATGTTTCCACAGATATATATTTTTTATTATTACATTTTCACCCCAAACAAGACACATAGAAACTTTGATGTATGGAGCTACTATCAGGAACATAAGCTACACTTAAACTTCTGCATGTTAGTACAGTTGGGGAAGCAGGAACCTGGAAGGGAATTCCAAAGTCTAGCGGTTCTGGAGAAGAAACTACTGGAGTAGAAGGCTCTCTTACATCTAGGAATCTCTACTGTGAAGGGGTGGGATTTTGCTGCTTCTCGGTTTTGTCGGGGATATTTACGTCGAGGGGGTACAAGTGATTGCTGATCGTCGGAGCATTCACCCATAAATACTTGTAAAACAGGTAGAGGGATGCTACATTTCGTCGATGGGACAGAGGCAGAAGCTTAGATGATAGTTGACGACTCTCTTTTTAACCTTGTCTAGGAGTGAGAGACTAGTAACAGATGCACCAGCCCAAATATGACAACAATACTCCATACATGGGCGAATGGTGGCCTTATAGATGTACAGGGTATTTTCGGGCGTTGGTAGCTTTCTAGCACGGTAGAGAGAATCTCCCTTCTTCGCAGCGGTCCTGGTAATGCTCTCAATGTAATTTTTCCAACTCATATTTCCTGTGAACTTTAGGCCGAGTGTTACATGATAAGGGCTGTCCCCTTTTCATGTAAGTATAAAAAAAGAGAGATTTAGTTAAAATGAAAATGAAATAGAATAGACGAAATTCGAACCTCGTAATTAAGGTTTAGAAATAGATTACGATAGAGAATTAGCAAATGGAATGTAAAACAAACCATTGTTAAGCTTAGAGATAAAATAGTTTTAAGAAAAGAATGTGCATTGTCAATTCTGTTATGAAAATTCAATTGAAAGAATGCAACTACAAGATAATTTAATAAACATGTTTTTAACATATTGTAAATATAGGTTACTGGGAATATAGGTTAAAATTCCTTTTGTAAACAAAGGAAAAAGTTTTGGACACGCATTTCCAGAACACGTGAAAGAAGACACATGTTTTAACATGTGTATGACGTCATGGAAAATGGGAAGTTCTCGATATAGTTAGAAACTTTAGAGTTAAGCAAGGAGAAACTGAGGGAGACTCAGAGGGAGTTTGAGGACGACAGACGATAGTCTGCAGTTGGGATTCGAACGTCTAGAAGCGAGATGGTCACTTTTGAAACTTAGTATGTAAAGCTTAGAATTCTTGAGTCAGAAAACCATGACCGGTCGGGAGAAGAAATAAACTCATCATGTGTTTTTATAAACGTCGTCTTTGTGTTGTAATTCTACCAAAAGGTAAAGTGAAAATTGTTATATATGTCTTATATATATCATGTGTTTTAAAATGTCTTTACATACACGTCTCGACATCTCATATCTACAATGTGAATACTAAGTATGAACGTTTAATATATATGAATCGCGTCATAACACGAACAAAATCTCTAACACGAACATCTCTCTCTAAGACTCTAAGACTCTAAGACTCTAAGACTCTCACTTTTAACAAAATTCCTAACAACAAAACGAACAATAACAACAAGAATAATAATGAACAACCTATATATAACACGAGGAGTTTCAAAGATGTACTTTCAGATATAGAGTCTTTGGCTATTGCTATTGGTGATAGAGAAGGTTTCTTTTAGTTCTTGAAGAAAACAAGTTTAGTCTTGGCAGCATTGAATGTGACCATACATTTATGTCCCCATTCCACTACAGATTGGAGGTCATCCTCTAGTGTTTCTGCCATTTCTTTAGATGTGTGTTCATTTGTTTTCCTGTCGTGCCTGTTATAAAGCGTGGTGTCATCAGCATATATACCCATATCACAGACAATTTTGTCAGGGAAGTCATTTATGAATATTAAGAATAATAGAGGCCCAGGGATAGCCCCCTGAGACACTCCCGCATTTATATCATATTGGTTAGATGTACGTCCATGGAGGACAACCTGGATGCTTCCCTTATCTAAGAAGGATTTAATTATGTAACGTATTCTTCCAGTGATACCGTATGATCTGATTTTCCTGACAAGACCCTCATGCCATACCCTGTTAAAAGCCTTAGATATACATAGAGCTACCGTTCTACCCTCTCCTACTTTGTCAAATGAATGGTATATACGCTCAGCCAGGATGTCGGCCGTGGAACAGGCTTGACTTAATTCATATTGTTGGTCGGTCAGAATTTTAGCATCTGTAAGATGATGCACTAGAGCTTTGTTAATTATGAACTCAAATATTTTGACGAAAAGTGGTAGGAGGCTAATGGGGCAGTAATTTACTGGGTCAGTTCTTCCGCCAGAATTCTTGAATACTGGTACCACAGAATCAGTTTTCCAGCAGGCAGGAGAGCAAGATTCATTAAGGCATTTGTTGTAAAGTTTGGAGAGAACTGGAACTACTTCGACGTAGCACTTTTATAATATCACATCCGGGATGAGATCAGGTCCACATGCTTTGGAAGAGTCAAGAATTTTATTATAGCATGCACCTGAGCAGGGGTGATTTTCAGATCGTCCAGTGTGGTGTCTGTCCGAAAAGGAAAGTCAGAGAGGGAGTGGTTAGTAGGAACCAGTGTGGAGTTGAAGGCAAACCGACTGGCAAGCATGTTAGCCTTCTCTGTTGCTGAGCAAACAACTTCATGATTGTTGGATGGTGGGAGAATTGTTGGTTGCCCATTATTTACTACACTGTTGTAGATTTTCCAGAATCACGGGTTCCTAATTTCTGTGCTTCGATGCGTTTTTTGGTGGTTTCAGTAAATTCTCTCTAAGCTGTCGCTATTTCTTTCTTACAGTTATTTCTGGCTTCTGTATACATTGTCTGTTTGAACTGGACTTATATCGGTTAAATCTGCGGTACGCATGCTGCCTTTGCGCGATGGCAGCTGCACAAGTAGAAGTAAACCATTGGAGGAGAGTGGGGCTTGCTATAAAACTTCAATTGCTGTTTTGAACCATTCAGTGGTCTCATCAGTAGGGAGTGAAAAGATATTTCGCCATGATGAGATCCCTGATGGCTTCCCACTCAGCCTTTTTATAATATCTCGTTGTTTTGAGCAATGGCTCTTCCGTTTTCGCTTTAGAGTTTAGGGCGATTTTAATTATTATCACTATATGATCAGCATTCGCAACATAATGGGCATTCGTAACACAATCATCGGGAACTGTTGTCAGAAACAGATCTAAAAGTGATGCGCGTTGTTTATGCTGGTCAGGGAAACGGGTTGGAAACGTAACCCTCTGTGATGAGGAATGAGATATAGAGAAGCTGCGTCTGTGTAAGTAGAAAATATAAGTCAGTTGCTGCGGTGGACATTGAAGTCACCAAATACATGCACTTGTGGGCTAATGTCGAGGGGAAGTGCTGTATCTATGCTGTCAGAGACTTTGTTTATAAGGGTCTTGGGTCGAGGGAGAGCGGTAAAGAAAATAAAAGTAACTAATGTTATGTTGCATGTTAAATCTGAAGCCTCATAAAGGTTTGACCGTCCGATTCTAGATTTGTTTCTCTAGTCAAGAGGAGGGGTGTTTCGAATAGAGACTCCAAGCGGGAACAGCAGCCAGGAACTGTCAATCCGGTACCCTCAACCCATCAAACGATGGTCAACCCAATCTACTTATACTGGCATTATGGCATTCAAGCACTCCCAAGTGCCCATTTTAGAGGAATGGGATGTGTCGGGAGAGGAGAAAACGGCGTCCATTGCCCTAGTCAGGAAACAAGATCGACCACTGAGTGTTTCTGTCGAATCCATGTGATTCGACCTCTACGCCTGGCGAATAGGCACAGAAGGAGTATGGAAGCCGGGCGATAGACAGTGCCTATCTGCTCCTTAGGCAGTTTAGGTTTGCAGACCGGTAATTTGTTTGAGTCACCAGCCCTAGGAAGGTCATCAAAGACTGGAGAGGCTTCCTTATATATATATATATATATATATATATATATATATATATATATAAAGAGAGAAAGAGAGGGAAAGATAAAAAAGGAACACACCTAGTGATATGTCCATTAACGTTTCCTCTGTATTGTAAAACTTTTTTGAATAAATAAATTAAAGGAAATAAAACAACATAAATACACTATTTTAAAATATATTTGTTGTGAAAGGAATTGCTTTGTTCTATTTCAGAACAAGTCATTGGAAATTATAAAAAAATGTTAACGCGTTGTGCAGAGAGTAAGGTTTTTTTTAAACGTATATAGCCGTTAATATATTTAAAAATATGAGTCTATATTTTGTAAATTTTACACAAACAAGTATATATCTCTGGAAGTGTTCGTAGATAAAATAATTTTTACATTAAATATTTAATATTACACCGGCCAAGGGAGTTAATTATCAGCAAATGGAGGCAGATTCAATTCTCAGCAAATTATTTCTCTTAAGAAAACGGAACTATTGTCCTCTTGTTGTAACCCGGATGTACCTTCGCAATTTTATTTTAATTTTTTCTTAGTAATGAGTTCACTTTACGATAAAAGAAGAGTTTCCATTTAAAATCACCGGAAATCATTTCTTCGTTTGCATATTTTAAACGAAACATAAATCAGAAATAACTTATAATGGGCATTCATCGTCACACCACAATATCAGCTGATCTACTTGAAATTTGATATACAGATCTACTTGAAATTTGATATACAGATATTTGAAAAAATCTTTGTAATTGATTTCGGCCAGAAATTTGGCTGTTAAAAGGTCAAAGTTCAACGATTTGACCTTTGAGAACTCTACGAAATTACTCCGCCAATTTTGGGCTTAAACAAATAAAATTTTATATATATGTTCCTTGGACATGGATCTAACTTAATAACTTGATTTGAGCCCAAAATAGTAAATTTTAAAGGGGTCATAATAGGGGTCTGCTATTTTATTTTGCTTAACATACACCTCAAACACCCGGGCAACACCGGACTGAAATGCTAGTAAAAACATATAAGTAATCAGCAGGTACACACTCGATAGTCAAAAAGATGTTGTTCTAGCCCTAGTTATCACACACGCTTATTATCATACGTACGTTATCACCTTTTATACGTATTATGTTTGTGCGTATGTTATCACTTTTCAAATGTAAGAACCAAAGAATAATGCGTGCAACACTGAGGGAAGTCACAAACATAGAATAAAGCTATATGCAAATATGACTTTACATTATAGCGTTTCCTTACGTTGAAAGGTATTTTAATTAGAGAACTCGCGTCAAGACGAATGCCCGGAAAGAAAATTAAATCAGAAGGTACGATTTCCTTATTTGGGCAAAGCAGACAAAGATTTTAATCGTCTTTGTTTAAAGAACCATCCATAGTGTGTTAATTGTCTTATTTGTGAACAGTGTTAATGTCTATATACATCCGCACACACGCAAGCACACAGAAAACAACAGACGAGATGAAGAGAATAAAAAAATTACTCATACATTCAAAGAGACGAGACGATGCGTATGTACACAATACATCCCAGAGGTACTATATATATATATATATATATATATATATATATATATATATATATATATATATATATATATTTACACGAGTTTATAACAGATTATTATTTGGAACGCGTATATATACACACTAGTATGCAATATATATATATGTGTGTGTATGTGTGTATTGTGTGTGTGTGTACGTGTGTGTGTCGAGTTTGTTTTATTTTTCCAGTAAAATTTATATTCAGTTTGTAGTCGCCGCACAATTTATGGACGTGTACGACCACATGTATGTAAATATATCTATATTTATGCAACTACAAATATATACATGCATATTCGCTGTGGTTACTAAATCATTGTAGATAAATACTTATACAGGGACACGTGTTTTGTCGTATCTGAGTAGAGTCAACACCACTGATGAACCATAATTACAGTGAAACACATGCCCGCTGATAACTGTTTATCTCTTATAATAAGTATATATATATATATATATATATATATATATATGTGTGTGTGTGTGTGTGTGTGTGTGTATAAGATAGAAGTGAATTTTCATTGATATTTTCGATTTTGATATAAAAATGATTATACGGAAAATCGAAAAATAAAACGAAATAATCATTAGGCAAACTATCTCCATTGTATTTAATAATGTCTTCCTGAATAAAAAGCATAATGTCTATATATATATATATATATATATATATATATATATATATATATATATATATATACATATAAACAGAGAGAGAGAGAGAGGAGGAGGAGGAGAAGAGGAGAGAAAGGGAGTGTGTGAGAGAAATTGGTAAGAACTATCCATATATTTGTGAATATTTATTTCATATGTAGATCGCGTTTATATAAAACTAGCCTTGGTGCCCGGCGTTGCCCGGGTGTTTTGAGGTGTGTGTTGAGCAAACGAAAAGTTTTAGTAGAGAAACAGGTTCGAACCCGCAACGCGGAAGCGGAACAGAAAGTGGAGGTGCATGTGAGAGTGTTGACTGAGCAAACATAAAAGAGGAAAATTGCGAGCGCAAAAAAATGGCAGTACCGCGAAGGAGGCAAAGAAAGTGAAAAAACAAACAACGAAAAAAAACTTGTCGCCTTAGCTGTTGCGCCATTCGCCAAACCGGAAGTGGCGTAGGTTCAAATTAAGGCTAGACAATCAAAACGATGCGATGACTTTTGAAAATATCGACGAAAAAAGCGACCCCTCCCTGTAGAAAAGGGCCCAGTTGAAAGTGAAAGAATTAATGTTGTTGATCATTTTTTTTTGATATTTGTATTGCGAAGGATAGCGCTTTAAAATGACACCGATCGCTTGAAAATCCGTCGACTCTGTCGAAAGTTTTAGGCAGATATACATACATACATACATACATACATACATACATACATACATAATACATATACTAACAGACAGGTGAGATTTATATAATAAAAGGTAAGACATGGTTAAACAGCAACGTTACGTTCGTAATAATCAATTGCTTTTTACCCTAATTTTATTGAATTTTTTAATTTATTTGCGTACGGTGTTATTTTTTTGGGAAGGTCACTTCAGATTTATTGAATACAGTCAGATAAATTTAATGTTTTTAAACTCCTAGACGAAGCCCATTCCATTTCCCGGAGAACAACTAAACTCATGCCAGAGAGGCTCTTCCACATAATGACAATTTATTTCTATTTATCTATTTCTTTTAAAATTTAAGATTAGAGATGAATACTTGTTGAAGCTATATGATGACAAAATAATCTCGTCTATGGCATTCCGTTACACATAACGAATTGCCGACCTATATATATATATATATATATATATATATATATATATATATATATATATATATAGATGTATGTATAGGCTATCTCTTTACAACCTTTCCTTTTCATAACCTATCATACTTTAATAAATCAGAGTCCATTTTCTGTAAGCTGTTTTTGAACCCAGTCACCGACGGGTACTTTTGCTAGTATGACTACTTCATTTACTCACATAAATTAATATACGAAAGTATAAATTCATGCGTAAACTTTAAGTATTTACTTCAACAGTGCTCAATACGTAGAGCTAGGTAGTAAGTTATAAAATATATATTTTACTTTTAGTTTATAACTTACTATATATATATATATATATATATATATATATATATATATATATTATTGTGGGTGTTGCTATACGTTGATTTTGTATGCTGCGCTCTTTTGCTAGTGCCGTGATAAACATTTTCAAATCCATTCGTGATGTTAATGTATAATGGTGTTTTTATTATATCCTGGATAGAAATTCAATATGGCGTAATGGAAAAATAAAAAAAAATTATTTGGAGCTTCTCTTCCAATTTTCGGATTTAAATGTCAAATCACACTTTATCTCCTTCTGACGGATTGATTGTTGCTATTTCTTCTGATGAGTTAAGGGCATAATAGATTCACTGATTGATATAATAATTAAGTGATTGATTTTGCGCTGCGAAACAGATCTGTCAAGAATTTTATCAGTCAACTGAATCAAAGGAATAAATTATAAGATGGTCAACCTCATGAATCTTTGAATATAACTCTTTTGTTATTTATTCTCTATATTGCTCTGTAATTACTTGTAGCCTCTTAAATAAGGATTGATATATATTATAAGAAAAATATTTCTACAGAAATATATATCTTTATAGTCATCCACATACAGTACTGTTTCGCTGTTTCACAGCTCATCAGTGCGATACTTCCAAAAAAAATTTTTTTTTTTTTGTATTGAAAATACTGTTACAGTCATCGGCAAAAGATCTAGCTAATTTGCATATTAATTTTAAACATTCATTTGAATTAATTCCCTATTAGTTTTTTCATTTTTTTTTATAGGATGATCATCTTTAGTTAACTATTACGTTTAATTATATTCATGCAGATCTTCTACATTATTAATACTTGCGTAATATTTGCGTAAAAAGTTTTATAGCAACACAATACTATATGAATTTATGTATGCGCATATATTTTTTGTTTAAAAATGTTGTCTACCAAACTCCTCTGTCAGTTTTTGATCTATAGACATGAAAATATAATTTATAAGGTATTGGAACCCACTATGGCCATGTTTGCAAGTCTTTAATAGGACTCAAGTGCCATCTTATTTTGAGCTAATGTCGGCACAAACAACAAAATCAGAGATATTTGTCAGAACCTCCTACATCGAGACCAACGGGAAATCCATGATTTATATATATATATATATATATATATATATATATATATATATATATATATATATATATAAATATATATATATATATATATATATATATATATATATATATATATATATATCTCCGAAACAGTGTTTCATGGTAAACAACTGATGATCCCTTAAAAATAAATTATTACTGGTACTATAGTAAATTCGAGAGAGCAAGCTGATGCAGTGATTACAGGGGATTGAATGACTTACTGACTAAATAGTTTTCTAACGAATGATAATTCTTTTTTTGTATAGTTTTAAAGGTTAAAAACTTCGAAGACTCTACTATATATATATATATATATATATATATATGTGTGTGTGTGTGTGTGTGTGTGTGTGTGTGTGTAGTGTGTGTGTGTGTGTGTGTGTTTGAGA
This sequence comes from Euprymna scolopes, assembly GCF_053919585.1. Classification (NCBI taxonomy): domain Eukaryota; kingdom Metazoa; phylum Mollusca; class Cephalopoda; order Sepiida; family Sepiolidae; genus Euprymna; species Euprymna scolopes. The sequence goes on from NC_136515.1 coordinate 77,608,587, forward strand.
GAGAGAGAGGGAGAGGGAGAGTATGTGTGTCTGGTTTTAAAGAAAGAATGTGAATTGCAGGATATGAGAACCAAAATGTACGAACATTTCTGTTGGTTTTATTCCAAAAATATGCACGCTAGTCTTTGTTTAAACAGATTATTTAATGGTTGGAGAACAAAAGAGAAACATTCTTATTTTGCCAGACAAGTGGTTAACGGGTTCAAACGCCAACGCGCCCTCCTCTCTCTCTTTTTTTTTCATATATTATCGCACCCATTTCTTTCTCTCTCGCTCTTTACCTTTGTTTAAGATGTACATTTGAAGCAGTAAAAGAAAAAAAAAGAGATTTCGTTACATATTTCTATTTCCCGTTCCGGTTTGTTTATCCCACATCAGATTGTCATAATTGTCATGTCTGTAATCTAATAAAGTTATGCGTAGTGTTATAGGGAGATAACATATTAACCTTTAGAACGCATGCATTTATAGAATTAATAACAACCAAAAATACATCAATCCCACGAAATAACAAAAGGAACGAACCAAGTCCCACAAATTTAGTAAAACATCCACATTTGAATTACAACGGCCATGTTTATTGCATTAAAGAATATAAATTACATCATATTTTTAAAATATATTAACGACTATAAAATTAAAAAATATCTTACTCTATCCACAACGGATTAACTTTATTTAAATTTCTAACCCTTTTTTCGTTCTGAAATAGAACAAAATTACTCTTTTCACAACAAATATGTTTTCAAATGTTGTACTACTATTGTATTTTCTTCAATTTATTAATTAAGAAGAAGTCTTACAATAAAGTCGAAACGTTCGTGGACATGTAACTTGGTTTGTTCCTTTTTCATCTCTGTATCTCGTCGGAATACTATTTCCATTATTCACATCATATATATATGCAGTTTGTTTATATTTTTTACATGTCAAACATTTTTTCACTTTTTTTATTGGCAATTAATGACTATAATAAATTGCATTGTCACTTAACTCCATAACCAGCACATTCTAGCATTGCTACAAATATAATTTGCTGATTTCCTTCTGTTTTCTGATGAGAAGAATAGCAAGAATAGCATTCTTTTGAAACTCCGCGTAATAAGGACTTCGTAACTCCGTGGAATAAGGAGTTTGTTTTTTGGAGTATTCAGTAGAATAATAAATATTTATTGTAAATTTATAACTTACAGTTTTAATTTTCTTTCTGTTATATATATATATATATATATATATATAATATATATATATATATATAATATATATATGCATATAATATAAATAAAATTAAAATTTTGTTATTGAAAATTTTGTTATAATATGAAATAAAAATAAAATATAAAATAATATATATATATATATTTATATATATTTATATATGTATGTACAAATTATATGAACAACACAAAATACTACTGATTAATAAACCCGTTCTTTTATCTTCCGTTTTTTTTAAATATTTCATCGATTATTTCTGTCAAATTTTCATAAGTAGGACTCGTATGTTTTATGTTCGTTTTTTTAGAGTACATTCGATTAGTGCACAACGTTTCGGCCAACTTCCTCTGGCCTTCGTCAGGTGGTAACCGCGACGGATAGGAACTTCGAATCTCCTAACTGCATTCTCAGCCATCATTGCCATCCGTAGTTGTCGTCTCACCACATTTTTGACCAATTACCTCTGGCACGCTTTGGGTGGGATTGAAACCGCTATCTTCAGACAATGTTCATCCGGAACCGTAGAGATTCAATGTCTCTATCAACTGCGCCACGGGCCCCGAAACGTTGTGCACCAATAAAAAGATAAGATGAGACTAATAGTCCGAAATAAAATAAAATCAACATACAATGCTCATCTCAACAATAAAAAAAATTCCAATAAGGAATAATATATATATATATACATTCGATTAATTTATACAATCGTACTCAAGGGGAATATTATGTATAACTTAATCCACATGTATATTTTTATAACTTTATAGCTCTACTCAGCAATTGAGCACTGGTGACGTAAATACTGAAAATAATATCTTAAATGTTCTATCTCCTAATAACAGTATGTGATTATACGAAATAATATATATATATATATATATAATCACAAAAACAAAAACAAATAACATATATATATGTTATTTGTTTTTGTTTTTGTGATACGTCTTGAATGAATTCTATTATTTACGAACGTGCATTTTTACCTAAATGCGAGTTGGGAATAATTTTCCTTTTAACCAATTTTGTACCCCCACATGGGGAGCGGAATATATATTATTTTTAAAATATACTCATCCACTGACACGTGTTTCGTCGTGTACGACTCCTCAGAGTGGCTGGATCTATATATATATTCATATATATATATATATATATATATATATATATATATATATATATATATATATATATATATATATGAATGCTGTGTTCTGAGTACCCTACTGTATGGAGCAGAGACTTGGACCACATATGCTCGTCACGAGAATAGACTGAACGTCTACCATCTCCGATGCTTGCGACGTATCATGGGCATAAATTGGTGGGATAGAATCACCAACGAAGAGGTGCTAAGATGTGCCGGCAGCTGCTCCTTGTTCCAGACACTCAAGATACGACGATCGCACTGGCTTGGACACCTGCACAGAATGCCCGATGGCCGCTCCTTAAGGATATCCTCTACAGCTATCTGGCAAATGGATCAAGAAGCCGCAGTCGCCCGGTTCTGCACTTTAAAGACGTGGCCAAACGGGATCTGATCGCTCTTGGCATTGATGTGAATGTCTGGGAGGAGCTAGCCGAGGATAGATCAGCAGGGAGGCGTGCCTTGAGTAAGGTTGGCGAAGGACTTTAGAACCTTTGGTTCGAGAGGCTGGCGCAGAGAAGACAAAACTGGTGACTACGTTTACTGTTGCTTGCATTAATCTTTCGTAGATTGCTTGCCATTATATATATATATATATATATATATATATATATATATATATAATTGTTTTTAAATCCCCGAAACAGTGTTTCATGGTAAACAACTGATGATCCCTTGAAAAATAAATTATTGGTATCATAGTAAATTCGAGAGCGAGTTGATGCGGTGATTGCAGGTGATTAAATGACTTACTGACTAGATGGTTTTCTAACGAATGATAAAAAATATTTTTTTGTATAGTTTTAAAGGTTAAAAACTTCAAAGACTATATATATATGACCCCTATTATGACCCCTTAAAATTTATTGATTTGAGCTCAAAACAAGTTTTAAAGTTAGATCCATGTCCAATGAACGTATATCTACAATTTCAAGTGATTAGACCCAAAATTGTCGGAGGAGTTTGGTAGAGTTCTCAAAGGACAAATCGTTTCATTTGGCCCCTTAACAGCGAAATTTCTGGCTGAAAACCGATCACATCAATTTTCCCAAATCTCATTACCCTGTATCTCAAATTTCGAGTCTGTACACTTAAAATTGACAGAGTTATTGCGTAGGGAAATGTACACAGACAGACAGGCATACCTTATCACTTTATATATATATATATCATATATATATATATATATATATATATATATATATATATATATATATATAGGGGTGTTGTATGTATGTAGGATGACGGAATAATAAAGCGGCGTTTAAAACGAATACTTTGACTGCTGTAGGAACTCTTTTTACTTTGACACTTTTTGTAATGGATTCCACAACGGGGTAAGTCATAGGTATTTTAATTGACAACTTATGCAGACGACACTAAACTCTATTGCGAACACCCCCAACTTGAAGAAACACCCTCCTCCGACAGACTTCCGGGACTAACTTTTACCCCCGACCTGAAATGGAAGACGTACATCAGATCCGTTGCGAAAATCACAAGAAAAATGTTGGGATCGATTTACCGTTCCAGGAAATATCACACTCCTGACACAATCATCTACCTCTACACAAGTTAAATACGCCCTAAGATCGACTACTGTTGCTACATCTGGGGCGGAGCTCCTAAGAGCGACCTTTCCTGCCTGGGCAAAGTACAAAACCTTTTCCGAAATTTGCTGGGCGATGACATTTTCGCCTCACTACTTTCTCTTTTCCACAGAAGAGACGTAACTAGTCTCTCTCTGCTCTATTGTTATTTTATGGCAATGGTCCTTCGCCGTAAATAATTCGCAAAAGATACTCGTCCAGCTGTAACAACCATCAACTACTTTCACTTAATCTCTCTCGGAGTCTAAAAATTAAAAGAAGATTCCATGATCAGAGTTTCTTTCCTTAAATTGTCTGTCTGTGGAATACAATATCGTATGTATGCTTCCCGTTTGAATATAACATGAAAGTCTTCAAACTCTAATGTTAATAGGCTCTTGTGAGGATGCTCTCCTGGATAATATAACTCTACCGAAATCCCTTCAAGAGTGCTCTTGTTATCTTTTTATCTCCCTGATGCCAAACCCTTATTCTGGAATGACCCCCGAGCCTTAGTAATCTACCTAGTCAATATATATATATATATATATATATATATATATATATATATATATATATATATATATATATATATATATATATATATAGAGAGAGAGAGAGAGAGAGAGAGAGAGAGACTGAAAGCCCGTTTCATTAAATTTAAATACCTGAGTCGTTTCCTACTGAGTGAAAACACAGAATTACTTAACCAATCGTTTCTTCTACGCCCCTAAGTGTTTCAGTTTCCTTCGGTCAAAGTTCTAAAAACTCAAAGCTAACACTTGAACTCTATATGAGATATATAGATATTCGAATGTTCCATTAAAGTTCTTTCTCTAACAAACAACGAGTTTGTAAAGAAGATGAGAACATATTTTCCGTTCCTCGATTGATCATTTTAATAAGAATATCTCTTTTTTTTATCTCTTGCTCTTACTGGGTTCCAGAACAAATATTCTTCTAGTCTGGTGGAGTGTCCAGTTTCGTGCTGTCACTTGAGATAACATCACTTGGAGAAGTTGCTCCATTCCTTATAAAAGCCATTGTAGTAAGCCACATCGAGGAAATATTATTTGGGCCACGAATACTAGTGATTTTGAATACTTACTAAGGATTTACACCTAGGAAAAGTATCGTAATGCCAGGTTGTCCTGACCAACCTCTTTACTGAACGAGACCTTAGATATTCGAGGATAGTGTCTAGTAGGCAGTTAAGTTTAAACGCTATCTCTTACACTATGAGACATCGCAATGAGAAAATTAGAAATCACCGATTAAATTATAACCTTTTGAATTCGTGATTTTTTTTTAAATACTGACTACATAAAAACGGAATTGGATATACTAAGATGTTTCATATATTTAAAGCACTTGTATATTTGTATATTTGAAGCATTTGTATATTTCTTGTTTTATGTATGAGGCGTCGCATGGCAACAATAGTTGTCTGTTTATCAAAAACTACATTTATCCACTCTCCATCGGTCCTGTGTCTAGTTCTCTTGAAAGACAACCTGGGTGCCAATTAGCGTACATTTATAGTTTTACTTCAACGAAGAGAGCACTCCAGGTAGCGGAAAATTGAAAACGTATAAAAATTTATAGATTTCTCTTACGCGTAGCATAATGCTACATGTATTTAGATTCCCATCTTTTGCCATCTTTACATCTATTGTATATGACATAATCAAGTTGACGCACAGGATCACAAAATATCACTGAATTTAAGTGGTGTTACGCATGGTCAATATCAAATGGGTGACAATTTGCGAATACCAAGTGCTGTATGTAATAGGATGTCGACACCTTCTTGCAAGAGATGTAAAACCATAACTTCATCCCCCTTTACTTGGATATACATGCGATTGGGGAACGTTTGTAAACGTGATATTCTCATGAAACTTCCCCCTTTAGCGGAAGTCGGTTAAACTCGCCGAAGGTGAAAATAGCTTGTGTGTGTGAGTATTTGTTTGAATTTATTCAAAATAATTTCTTCAGTATTTGAGACTTGTTTTCTTTTATAATACGAATGATAGCTTAATCTCAAATTATCTAATCCGAGCTTTTCAGGATGATATTCTATGTTCAATTTGTTAACCACTAACCTGTTTAGTCACCAACTGAGCACAGGTTAGATTATTTGAATCTCAACATAATCTTGTTCTGGGCTTCAAGCTAGGATTTTTCTTAATGAAATCGCCGCAGACAAGCTTTAAAGCCACTTAATATAAACAGCGCCAACAAAAGAGAAAGATGATTATCGCAAAGACAAGAGATACCAATTAGCCCTGATCTTGTAATACTAAATTTATAGATAGCGTTACAAGAGTCATCAGTGAGAGTATACCACAAAGTACAATGGTGCTTAGAAAGAAAGTGCTAATATAGGAAGCAGTTGTTGTAATACAATGGGGTCTCAAAACAACGAATTGGTGGTGACCATTAGACGAACGAGTCAAAACCAGCCGCAACAAAAGATAATTCCGAAAAAAAATATGACATGATTGTATTTACCGAAAAGACTGAGACTAGCAACATCGCATCTGTGAGGATGAGGTTGAAGAGAAAAAAAAGGGGATGGGGATAATTCAATAGATACGCTTCAGCACTTTATCAAACACCCTCGAATGTGACAGTGACCCACCAGTGCAAATATGAGAACAATGTATAATATTATATTTGAACTCTGCACAAATGAAGTCATCTTTCTATCGACACTTCGCCAACTGCCCCACTGAGAATCGATTTTCGACGTGAACCATTCAACAATGTTTATGCAAAGAACATTTGTAAAGGTGTAGACATCTCCACGGCGTCGTGTTGCTCTTTCGGCATAGCGAGCAAAGTCCAACGGATTCTCTACCTGATCCGGTAATTCTTTTTAAGTCAAATAGCGAACGTTTTCATTCTCTTATATATAACGCAATCATGCCATTTTGATTGAAATAGCCAAACATAAACAGCAAAGAAACGGCAATACTACGTAATGAAAAGTATATAACTGATGACAAAACCCGCGCCCTAGAATACTCTAATTACTATCATATAAAAGGAACATGGTCTCTATGTGTGTCTGTGTGCGGGTGTGTGTTTGTTTCCTACAGACTCCGAAACCGTTGGGTCGATTTTTATTTAATTTCACACGAAAGTACCTTATGTATCTGGCAGTGTTCTTAGATAAGTTTTGTATCAGAATATCTCCGGTAAGTATCGATAATCGATAATCGATAATAGAAACAATCCGATGAAGAAATGAGCATGTGATTTTGACCAAGATTAACATTTATACGGCCTACCATCACTAGTGCATTTGATAATTTGATTATTACACAAGCTGAAAAGCCAGACATATAAAATCAACAGTAGTTCTTTGATATGACAGATGCACGATCGAAATGAATGTTTCTGCTTAAAACACAATTGAAACATATTGACCTTTGCATTCTAAACTTTAATATTTTTTTAATTATATTTCCCCCCCCCCCAAACAAGGCACATTGCCACTTTGATGTAGGGGGCTACTATCAGGGATATAAGCTAGAGGGATATTATGCGGGGAGTTGGGCAGCAAGATGTCGGTTTACGTTTCACTTGAACTTCTGCATGTCAGTAGAGTTGGGGAATCAGGGACCCGGAAGAGAATTCCAAAGTCTAGCGGTTCTGAGGAAGAAACTACTAGATTAAAAGGCTCTCTTACATCTAAGGATCTCTACTGTAAAGGGGTGGGATTTAGCTGCTTGTCGGATTTGTCAGGGGTATTTATGTCGAGGGGGTACAAGTGCTTGCAGTTGGTCAAAGCATTCACCAGTAAAGTACTTGTAGAACAGGCAGAGGGATACAACATTTCGTCGATGGGACAGAGGCAGAAGCTTAGATGACAGTTCAGGACCTATCAAGTTGGCGACTCTCTTTTGAACCTTTTCTAGGAGCGAGAAACTAGTAGCAGATGCACCAGCCCAAATATGACAACAATACTCCATACATGGGCAAATGGTGGCTTTATAGAGGTACAGGATACTTTCGGGCCTTAGTAGCTTTCTAGCACAGTAGAGAGAATATCCCTTCTTTGCAGCGGTCCTGGCAATACTCTCAATTATTTCAACTCATGTTTCCTGTGAACTTTAGACCGAGGAGTTTAAAAGAAGTACTTTCAGATAAAGAGTGTTTGGTCATTGCTATTATTGGTAGAGATGGTTTCTTGTACTTATTGACGGAAACAAGTTTAGTCTTGGCAGCATTGAATGTGACCATACATTTATGTCCCCATTCCACTACAGATTGGAGGGCATCCTCTAGTGTTTCTGCCATTTCTTTAGATATGTGTTCATTTGTTTTCCTGTCGTGTGTGTTATAGAGCATGGTGTCATCAGCATATATACCCATCTCACAGACAATTTTTTCAGGGGGGTCATTTATGAATATTAGGAATAATAGAGTCCAAGGATATACCTTTGAGGAACTCCCGCATTTATATCATATTGTTTAGATGTACGACCGTCGAGGACAACCTGGATTTTCTCTTATCTAAGAAGAATTTAATTATGTCAAGTATTCTTCCAGTGATGCCGTATGATCTGATTTTCCTGAGAAGACCTTAATGACATTCTCTGTCAACAGCCTTAGATATATACAGAGCTATCGCTCTACCCTCTACTACTTTGTCCAGTGACTGGTATATACGTTCAAAGATTACAGTTAGGGTGTCGGCCGTGGAATGGGTTTGCCTAAATCCATATTGTTGGTCGGTCAGAAGTTTAGCATCTGTAAGGTGATGAACCAAAGCTTGGTTAATTATGAACTCAAATATTTTGGCGAAAAGTGGGAGGAGGCTAATGGGGCGATAATTTACTGGGTCGATTCTGTCGCCAGAATTCTTGAGAACTGGTACCACAGAAGCAGTTTTCCAGCAGGCAGGAAAGCAAGATTCATTAAAGCATTTGTTGTAAAGTTTAGGAAGAACTGAAGCTAATTCGGCGGAGCACCTTTTTAATTGCACAGCCGGGATAAGATTAGGTCCACATGCTTTTGAAGTGTCAAGATTTTTTATGATAGCATGCACCTGAGAAGAGATGATTTTTTTTCTAGTGTGATGTTTGTCCGCAAAGGAAAGTCAGGGAGGGGTGATTAGCAGGGTCCAGTGTGAAGTTGGCAAACCGACTGGCAAGCATGTTAGCCTTTTCGGTTGCTGAACAAACAACCTCATGATTGTTTCGATAGTGGGGGAATTGTTGATTGCCCATTATTTACTACACTGTTGTAGATTTTCCAGAAGTCACGGGTTCATAATTTTTGTGTTTTTTTTTGTGGATTCAGTAAATTCTTTCTTAGCTGTCGCTATTTCTTTCTTACAGTTATTTCTGGCTTCTATATACCTCTGTCTGTTTGAACTGAACTTATATCGGGTAAATCTGCGGTATGCATGCTGCTGTTGCGTAATGGCAGCTGCTCAAGTAGAAGTAAACCATTGGGGAGAGTGGGGCTTTCTATAAAATTTCTGCATGGGAACATGTGCTTCAATTGCCATTTTGAACCTTTCAGTGGTTTCATTTGCGCACTGTTCAGCAGGAAGTGAAAAGATATTTTGCCATGATGAGATCCCTGATGGCTTCACAGTCAGCCTTTTTATAATATAACATCCAGCATTGTTTACAAAAGTAAATGCCAACTTCATCTAAGGAACCAATTGCCACAAATATCACGTGGATTCCATTATTAGACAATATAACTCCAATAGAAAATACAACTACGAAAAAAAAAACCCAAGTCACAGGGAAATGATCTAAGGTTGAAATTGATACAGACACTCGAGAATTACAAACCTCAAAAAACCTCACGTTTCAAAGACAGAAGAATTAGCTAGCTAATCACTGATGATATCATAATACTACCAGCAGAAAAAGTATTAATGGATAGAACTGAATATTTAAACAAATTGGTGGATCTGATATGACCTGGTTGCTACTTTTTGTAATGTAGATCACGGCCTAGTATCTTTGTTAACAGTGGGAATCAGGTCTAAGGATCAAATTATTATTATTATTATTATTATTATTATTATTATTATTATTATTATTATTATTATTATTATTATAAATTGATCCGAGCTACGGCATAGCGCTGGGTCGATTATTCTGATAAGAAAAATAAAAAAAAAACAATTAGATTGGAAAATGTGTATGACAACTGAAATAATAAACACGATAGAAAATAAACTTTACTTGGAAAATAAAGGTAAACAAAGTTCTGAAAGAATTTTTCTTTACTGAAACGAAATAACTAGATTTAGACTTACGTCAGCGTTGGAGTTTTGGACACGTGATGATGACGTTATATATAGTACGTAGATTTGAGTTGATTTTAATCAGTCGTAGGCTAAACGTGGGGGAAAACGAACGACTCAAGAGGGGGTTGGCCTCTCCTCATGACGCTGGGAGCGTCATCTTCCGAGACAGGCAAAATGTAAAGACGTTGTAACCTCTGAAGATGCCGACCGGAATCGAGAGAATAAATGTTTTATATATAAACCAGGTACTTGCTGTGTTTGTCAACAATTTCTGAAACAAACTATTTTGTCTACAACTCTTTCGATGTGTCCACTTCAATCGTTTCAGGTTAGAACTGTTGCATGAATGTAAATTATACACACTGAACGATCCACTAGATCATACACGATATATATATATATATATATATATATATATATATATATATATATATATATATATATATATATATATATACATATATGAGAAAACTGTAAATATTATTCCGACAAAAATAAAAAAGCAAAAATAAATGAACTATGTTCATGTTCATGTTCCATTCTATCTCCTCTAGGATCCTCCGACCACACCGTTGCATCACTTAACATAAAAATGAAATGTAATAAGTCTTCAGACGTACCTCTCCACCGAACTGTATATCGATATTCTATGGCTGACTGGGATAGCTTCCCTACATTCATATCTGATCTATCTCTGCATTCCATGTTTAAAAAGCACGTGTCCTCTATAGTATCAGACCTGACCGAATGGTTTATTGTAGGCATAGACCGATTCATACCATCCAAAAACTTCCAGCAAAAACCCAACAGCCAGCCATAGTTCTCCCAAGAATGTGCTGCTGCCATCCAGCACAGAAATCACTTTTTCCATAGTTACCAACATAATAGATGCACTGAGACGAAAGCTGCTTTCAGGACTGCCAGCAACCACTGTAAAAGAGTAATAAAAAATGCAAGAGAGCTATATGCTCAATCCGTTAAATCCAAAATAGCTGAACAGCGGCTTGGTTCCCACCAGTTTTGGTAAATAGCAAACAGGATCCTGAACAGAAGCGTGCGTTCTATCCCAACCATCATTAATGGACCTGAGGTCATCTCGTCAGCATCAGACAAGGCCAAACTATTTGCCAAGAACTTTGCAGCTAATTCTACCCTATGCGACGAAGGCCATTAACTTCCCGTATTTCCTCTTATAACAGACAACACGCTATGCAACATACAAGTATCTGTGCGTGATGAGGTGGCCAAGCTATTCAAGAACCTTGATTCCAGACAAGCAACTGGATCTGACAGTATTCCATTTATAGTGTTGAAAAAGCTTCAACCAGAACTTGCTCCCATACTTACGAAACTGTTTCAGCGTTGCCTTAAAGAGAAGTGCTTTCCAACACCCTGGAAAACCTTATCAGTATGCCCTATATTTAAGAATTCAGGTGAAAAGTCATCTTCCTCTCAGTACAGACCAAGAAATCTCCCGTGTGTCATGAGTAAGCTGCTGGAATCCATATTAAATAGTTAACCACCTCAGCAAAAATAACCTTTTTAGTGACACGCAATACAGTTTCCGTTTTGCTAGATCTACAGCACATGTGCTAACGGTTATATTTCATAGGATTAGCGAATCTCTCAACAAAGGCTTCATTAAAGGTGACATTAAAGACCTTCGATAAGGTATGGCATGAAGTATTACTTTCCAGCTACAGTATAACTGGAAATGTTTTCTCAATTATTAAATCATTTCTCTCTGATAGGCTCATAAGTGTAGTGGTTGATGGGCAGAAATCAGAGGCCCACAGTATTAATACTGGAGTCCCTCAGGGGTCCATCCTGGGCCCAACTCTCTTCCTGATCTACATCAATGATCTCCCAAAACACATACTTAAATCATTCGTTGACATCTATCATGATGACAAGACCATCTATGGCAACACATCAAAGCCTGTAAATGACAAAGTTCTCTCTGATTCTCTCTCCTCTGATCTTGAGCGCGTGGTACAGTGGGGGAAGAGGTGGCTGGTTACTTTTTATGCATCTAAAACAAATCTCCTATCTTTACATCATCAACGCTCTGATCTCTATCTGAACTACATAGAAATAGATGGCTCTCGTCTTGGAGAGGCTCCATGTTTCTGGATTTTACCTTTATTCCTGATCTTAAATAGAACACGTACATCAAGTCTGTTGCCAAGGTCGCTGGGAAAATGGTGGGATCCTTCTACCGCTCCAGAAGTTATCTCACTACTGATGCAGTTCTCTATCTACATAAAAGCCAAGTACGTCCAAGGATTGAGTACTGCTGCAACATCTGGGCAGGAGCTGCTAAAAACAGCCTATCCTGCCTTGACAGAGTACAACATAGAGTTCGTAGGTTAGTGGGGGTGCTCTTTTCTCTTCTCTGCAACTTATCTCCCACAGAAGAGACGTTGCGAGCCTGTCTTTGTTTATCGCTATTTCCAAGGCAGGTGCTCGTCTGAGCTGCAATCTCTGGTCCCCTTCGCCAATCGTTCACAAAAAACCTGTCTAGCTTAAACCACTGTCAATAATTTTCCCCATTCTTTATCTGTGTCTAAATCAAAATGTAGATTCCATGAACAAAGCTTGTTTCCTTAGAAGTGCACGCTTGTGGAACTCTCTTCCGTTTGCCTGTTTCTCACCTGACTACAACTTGGATGTCTTCAAGTCCAACATAAACAAATTCCTGAAGAACCGCCCCCTTAAGTAAGACACTTTATCAAATCTCCAATACTAACGATTACTACAATATTATCCCATCAATTACTGTACACGCAATAACCCTTATCCCCGAGTGGCTTCTGGGCCTTGATAAGTCGTGAGCTCCATGTAATAAAAGGAACAACCCGGTTATGTGTTCATAAACGTTTCGTATTTATTTTGATGCTCCCCCTTTCTCTCTCTCTCTCTCTCTCTCTTTATATCTCTCTCTCTATATTTATACATGAATATACAGTTTATATATATATATATATATATATATATATATATATATATATATATAAGTTAACATGTATGTCTGTGTGTCTGTGTGTCTGTGTACATTTCCCTACACAATAACTCTGTCAATTTTTAGTCTACAGACTCGAAATTTGATATAAAGGGTTCTGAGATTTGGGAACATCTTTGTAATCAGTTTTCGGCTAGAAATTTGGCTGTTATGAGGTCAAAGTTCAAATATTTGACCTTTGAAAACTCTACCAAATTCCTCAACCAATTTTGAGGGTAAACAATTGAAATTTTAGATATACGTTCCTTGGACATGGATCTAACTTAATAACTTGATTTGAGCCCAAAACAATAAATGTTAAGGGGTCATAATAGGGGTCAAAGTTAAAAAATAATTGAGCTCTGCGGTCTCTACCAAATTACTTAAACAATTTCTGGTCTAAACAGTTGAAATTTTACATAAAGGGTATTCAGAGATAGGGCCACGTTCTGAAAAGAACACATAATTGTTTTTAAACTATTGTAATTTAAACGGTTAGATAAAGCGAAAAAAGACAATTAAAATGGTGTATAAAGTAAAGGTATTATATCGAAAACTTATTTGAAAATATAGCATTTAAAATTAAAAATAAAAATTCCGCAAGAACATTTTTATCAACTTTATATTAAGAACTAGCGGCTGCGCCGCATCGGCACACATGACGCCGACGCCGGCACAAAATTGAGTACACTCAACATCGTCTTACCATCAACATTTACCTTGTTAACTCGGAGTATGGAAAATTCCGATATTCACAAAACACAATCACTGAAAAAACAAAAATACTCCAAAGGTAAGGATAATGAGGAGATGTTGGATAAAATGATTGTTAAAATTATTACGAACTTGCCAAGATTCGAACTTGGAATCTTCTGATCCGTAGCAAGACCCTTTATGCATTGCGCCACAAGTCCTGTCCGTATGCCGAAGGATGTTACCGCGACTATATACAGACTGTGCTAAATTCCGTTGACATATGCAGGTAACTTTTTCGACAATTGCACGAAACAGCCCGAAAACCCTTATTTCGGGTTTTTTGTGTGACTCGACGTAATTCCTTACAAACCACATAATGATAAGGACACTCTAGGGACTCACACTTTTTTAGGGGGAAAAAGAATACTTCAATTCGGTGCATCCGTTCGAAAGTTTTATTAGTATATGATAATTGCAACGTCTTGTCAGACGAGTGCCACTCCCTCAGACATTTAAAATCCATGATTCCAAATGTCTTAGGGAGTATCTATACAAATATGATGTTACAGAGTCTTAGCTTTGTACGACAGCTAAGTCTCTCTCTCGGTTCAAAATGTTGAGATCCTGCAACAAGCAAGAGCAAGATAGCTAGCAACAAATTAAACTGCAGACCAGCTTAATGCGGGTACTGGTCTTCCGCTTTATGGTTTTTTAAATTAGAGATTTGCTTTTCCTAGAAAGGTTGCCTTCACCACGGTTTACGGGAGCCCTCTCTACCCCAATACACATATACACACACACAAATATACACGGTGCTAGTTGGCCGTTGACCCAGAAAAAGAGTTCATTCGCTCTTTGAAAGGTCTTGTTTTTAATCCTTCAGGGAGACTAGCCGCCCTCCTCACCAAACAAGTCTGGTGGGGGAACCAGTTTAGTCGCCGGTGACTCGACCATGAGGCAGGTAGTACTGGGTTACATGGTACCAGTAGCATATGACATGACTGACCTGACATACATTAGTATTACTTACACATATCTCTATGATTCATTTCTGAGTTGTTTTTTTTATAGATTAATAGAGCATGATCCATGTTTTTTTTTCTGCATATTCTCATCCATGTTTACCTGAGAATTACCTGATTTAAGTAACAGAAAAAAGAGTCCATCTTTAGGTGTGTCAGAAACTGACCTTACGAATGCGTGAAAAAATCCTGAATAATTCGACCCCCCGTCTTTCCAAGATTATAATCACTTGAAAAATGTAATTCAAACCCTAATTTCTTTTCTATTAAAGGAGCACGGACCAAGGTTTTATTAAAAAATAAACAAAAAATAAAACAACGTGGTGTTAAAAAAAGGGTTCGGATTTAGAGGTAAATTTCTAAAAAAACATTTCTTTTTTTATGTTTTGAATTTTAATATATTATTTATTGATCGTTTATCTTCAATTTGTGATATATAAAACATAGTAAATTAATTATTTACGTTTAAATAGACATTTCAAAATGGGGGGGGGGCGTGAATTTTAAAAAAGTTTGTTTAAAATATTATATTCAGTTTATTGGAAAGAGCATAAAATTTCATATTGACCCTGAAAATATCGTAAAAATTGAATCAATAGAAAAAATTTGATAGATTTTTTAAGTTTAAAAATTGAAAAATATTTAACTCGTAAAATTCAATTGATTTCATTGCGTAAAACAATGTTTATTTTTAAATAGAAAATAATATTTCTATTACTTTTTATACAACATTAATGGTTTATTTCGGAAGTATAATCGATAAGGAAAATAAACACCCCACTTTTAAAAGAGAAATTACGAGTTTTTTTTTATATTTTATTCGCAGTTTCGTGTTAGGGGTGTCAAAAATCCCCCCGAAATTCTGATACACCTAGTCCATTTTTTTTACCATGATAATTAATGTCTGTTATCCCAATGTCTCATAGCACGACTGACCGAAGATTTTCAAGAAGAATTTGGTTGGGAAACTTTACCCCATCCTCCATAATTTCCGGACCAACGTTCTCAGATTCTCAAGTATTTAAAAACTTATAAAAATATTTAGATCGCCATAACACTTAGAAAATTGAAAATGGGTTAGATTCATATTTCATATCAAGAACTACAGAATTTTACAAGCAAAAAATTTATAAGCAGGTTGAGAGATGGAATCAAGTCAAAGAGTGCAAAGGTTCCAATAATGTCGATACAAATATAGATTGATGACACGTGCTTGAAAAGTTCGAACCATATTCACTCCATAGTAAGGTTGGTTGGTTGGTTTTGTTTTACGGCATATCAACCCTTTTCAGGTTATTTAATGCCGAATCCAGTGATTTTGAAGAACAATTTTTTTTAATAGAATATATTTGTTTTTTGCAAGTCAGTTTCTATTTAACCCATAGTTGGGACCCTAACAGGTACTACCACTCCGGGTCAGAGTGGACCTACGAGCAATGGAAATTAAAGGGTGGCTTCACACTCCCCAAAACCCGCAAGCTGGGGCCTCACCATCGGATATAGTTTAAGGTCATATCCAGGACCTCCATAGTAGGAGTTTAACTTATGGGAATTAGATATCTTCTTTATCCTTTATTCTAAGTACTTAATTCTCGAAAGAGTAGCGAGGTTACAAATCACATCAACAGAGATGCACCGATTAAAATGTCGTTCTAACGAATGTAGTAAATATGGATACAATGGACACTGCACAAAACATTTTAAAATGCTTGCTTTGCTGTGAGAGGAGGGGGTCAAGCGTTCATGTTTCATTGTCCCTCTTCTATCTCATTAGGTGTTTACGGACCGCTGTAATAAATGTGTGGAAACATTCGTATTTTTTTTTTAGAATTATCGAAAAATTCTAATCCTGAATGCTATTTTCACGCCGTTTTAAACGATATAACTTTCCCAATCTTCCACGGTCGGTTAAATAAAGTATTCCGTTGGAAGTTTCGTGGAGATTTTCGACTACGAAAAATCAATTTACAACTTTGAAAAGACAAATCTACGTTTTTATTTTAAACAGACACATTTGGTGAGAAAATAGAATATATTTAGTGAGAAATATAAAAGGTTTACTGAAAAAATACAAAAGATTTAGTTAGAAAATATAATAGATTTAGTTAGAAAATATAATAGATTTAGTGAGAAAATATAATAGATTTGGTGGAAAAATATAATAGATTTAGAGAGAAAATATAATAGATTTAGTGAAACAATATAATAGATTTAGTGAGAAAATATAATAGATGTAGTGAGAAAATATAATAGATGTAGTGAGAAAATATAATAGATTTGGTGGAAAACTACAATAGATTTAGTTAGAAAATATAATAGATTTAGAGAGAAAATATAATAGATTTGGTGAAAAATATAATAGATTTGGTGAAAAATATAATAGATTTAGTTAGAAAATATAATAGATTTAGAGAGAAAATATAATATATTTAGTGAGAAAATGTAATAGATTTAGTGAGAGAATATAATAGATTTAGAGAGAAAATTTTAGTAAGTGAAAATATAGTGAGACAATATAAATGATTTCGTGGAAAACTATAATAGATTTAGTGAGACAATATAAATAATTTGGTGGAAAAATATAATAGATTTACTGAGACAATATAAATGATTTGGTGGAAAAATATAATAGATTTAGTGAGACAATAAAAATGATTTGGTGGAAAATATAATAGATTTACTGAGACAATATAAATGATTTGGTGGAAAAATATAATATATTTACTGAGACAATTTAAATGATTTGGTGGAAAAATATAATAGATTTAGTGAGACAATATAAATGATTTGGTGGAAAAATATAATAGATTTACTGAGACAATATAAATGATTTTGTGAAAAAATATAATAGATTTACTGAGACAATATAAATGATTTGGTGGCAAAATATAATAGATTTACTGAGACAATATAAATGATTTGGCGGAAAAATATAATAGATTTACTGAGACAATATTGGACTTGGTGGAAAAATATTATAGATTTAGTGCAAAAATATGATAGATTCAGTGAGAAAATATAATAGATTTACTAAGAAAATATAATAGATTTAATGAGAAAATGTACTAGATTTGGTAAGAAAAATATAATAGATTTGGTGAAAAAATATAATATATTTGGTGAGAAAATATAATAGATGATCATATTAATGACATATTTCGAACTATCGTGAGTATTATTCTCAGGCTGATTGAACTTCCGACCTTCTTCAGTTATATCTTGTTAAAATCAGGAGTCTTTTTGTCGAACTCTGAAATCTGCACAGAATTTTGAACAGAATCATCTATTGAATCCATGTGAGTACTATGCGCTTGTTCTGTCAGACATGACTAGGTAGAAGTCCTAAATAATTTACAGTTATATTCTCAGTATCGGCCGCAGTGAGGATTTAAACTTCAACCTCTACAAGAGTGTAGTTTACAACTGAATTGTACCCAGTACTTAATCTATTACGTCACGTTTTTGTTCCAAAAATTCTTAGTACTTTATTAGTTTTGTCACTAATCCTGGCGGATAATTCATCTGCAGAAAGTCGGAGGTTAGTGTGCCCAGAACGCTGTTAAAATAACATTCTAGATGAAAAGAGTTGTCCGAAGAATCTAAAGAATTTAAGAAGAATCTAAGATTTTCTACGCATCTTTTACGCACCTGAGAAGAGCAATGAAGAGTAATAGTTCAGAATTCGAGATTCGATTCTGAGAAATCACCCACATCAAGGATCGAACCTTGAACCTTCAGAACGGTGTTACTTACAATCGGGTGAAAACAGTAGCTCAAATAATCGAAATAAAACGAATATTAAATCCTCATCTCAAAAAACAAAAAAAAAACAGAAATATGTGAAAAAAAAAAATTGCCAGCTATTTTGGTTTTCAAATTCGACCATACAATGCAAACGTCCGGTTAGTCTCACTTCGTCCTACCTTGCGTCTAACATTGTATACTTCGCTGTGCAGCATTGGCAGACGAGGAAAACTACGATGAAGCGTGGGTGAGACTTTTAGCAACAGCGAAGGTGGGCAACTAAAATGATTCCAATAGAATAGGGAGCAAGAGATAATGCGCAATCAGGCAGTGTTGGGTAGGTCACATGACTCGACTGGACGCGGACTCGTTCACGTTGACCATTGTTTAGGAGTTAGGAATTCTGTTGTTTTCGTCAAAGGCGGAATGTGTTACCCGTGTGCTTGGTTTCGTATCTCGAGGCGACCGTATGTAAAGGACACAACCATGCGCATCAACACAGATATAAAATGGAAGCATTGTCGTGTGTAGAGGAAATCAACGACGAACGAAATGGAATTGCTTTGTACAAAGATTGAGGGGGAAATTATTCGTTTATCACTTCCGTGTGTGTTAACTGTTTTTTTCTTTTTCTTTTTTGATTTCTTCTTTTTTCTTCGTCCATATTCAAATAGTTTCATCTGTTTCTTGTATTAATTTATCTGGTTTTTATCTTCACTCGAATAAAACGATGAGTAGAAGAAAAAAGAAAAGTACAAGAAGAATCAGAAAAAAGAAGAAGAAAAAGAAGTAAAAGAAGAAAACGAAGAAGAATCAAAAGAAGAAGAAGAAAAAGAAGAGAAAAGGACAAAGTAAAAAGAAAAAAGAAGAAATAGAAGAGGGAGGAAAAAGAGGAAGAAAAAGAAGAAGAAGAAGAAGAAACAAGAAAGATAAAGAAGAAGAAAAAGTAACAGAAAAAGAAGAAGAAAAGAAGAAAAAAAATCAAAAAGAAGAAAAGGACGAAGAAGAAAAAGAAGAAGAAAAAGAAGGAAACGAAGAGGAAGAAATTGAAGAAGAAAAAGAACAAAAAGAAGAAAAGGACGAAGAAGAAAAAGAAGAAAAAGTGTTGGAACCGACTCTTCATGGGATTAATGGACTATCTCATGGCGTCACTTCCTCTAGTGACGTCACTTCCTTGATCGAGACCAGTGTCCAGCAGTCTGAGATTGGCACGTGAGTAAGCTGGACGTGTGCAAACGTCTCACCGGTGAGGAATAGATTTGCTCAAATCGCTTTGCATGTAATTTATGTGAATCCATGTTTCGTTCCTAAATATTCTGTGTTCCGTTTGTTTATTACCATTTAACCCCATAACAAGAAGAAAAGGACGAAGAAGAAATAGAAGAAGAAGAAGAAGAAGAAGGGAAAGAAAAATAAAATTACATCACTGCTTTAATAGAAAAATTTTTAATTCACATCCGAAATCAAAAATTCCTGATGTGAACTACAACAGTCGCTATGTCAAACATACTTATTATTATGAATAATTAATTAACTTTTATTTTATTTTTCGATTCATATATATATATATATATATATATATATATATATATATATATATATATATATATATATATTAAACCCAAATCAAATGATAAAATTCTTATTATTTCTAAAATCTCCAAACATAAAAACCACCTTAAAAACCTTTATATACATAAAAAAAACTTCTTAATTAAAATCCTAAAACATTACAAAATGCAGTGACCAATAATAAGTAAAAACATGAATATTAAACTGACTTTTTAAATCCAAACTGATACCAATCTTACACTTATTTAAAAATTAATTTCGATTAATGTTTGTTAACCAAGAACTGTGGTATGTGACTAAAATATAATTATATTGATTATCAACGGAAATAATACAGTCAGAATTGTATAAACCTAGAAATTTCCACAAGTTAAGTGAAGGGAATTATATAGTTAATTTTATTATTATTCGCAATTATTAATTCTTATCATACACTAGTTATTGCTAATTTCAAGTTAAATTTAGCATAAAACAAAATTCGACCTCAATTAGATTAATTTTAGTGAAGCTTTTTTATTTTAAACAGACCGATTTGGTGAGAAAATAGAATATATTTAGTGAGAAATATAAAAGGTTTACTGAAAAAATACAAAAGATTTAGTTAGAAAACGTAATAGATCTAGTTAGAAAATATAATAGATTAAGTGAGAAAAT
The DNA here is from genome assembly GCF_053919585.1 of Euprymna scolopes. NCBI lineage: Eukaryota > Metazoa > Mollusca > Cephalopoda > Sepiida > Sepiolidae > Euprymna > Euprymna scolopes. Next base: position 77,629,510 of record NC_136515.1, read on the forward strand.
ATAATAGATGTAGTGAGAAAATATAATAGATTTAGTTAGAAAATATAATAGATTTGGTGGAAAAATATAATAGATTTAGAGAGAAAATATAATAGATGTGGTTAGAAACAAATAATAGATTTATTTAGAAAATATAATAGATTTAGAGAGAAAATATAATATATGTAGTGAGAAAATATAATAGATTTAGAGAGAAAAATAATAGATATAGTGAGAAAATATAGATTAAGTGAGAAAATATAATAGATTTAGTGAGAAAATATAATATATTTAGTGAGAAAATATAATATATTTAGAGAGAAAATATAATAGATTTAGAGAGAAAATATAATAGGTTTAGTGAGAAAATATAATAGATTTAGTGAGAAAATAAAATAGATTTAGAGAGAAAATATAATAGATTTAGAGAGAAAATATAATAGATTTAGAGAGAAAATATAATAGATTTAGAGAGAAAATAAAATAGATTTAGAGAGAAAATATATATTTAGTGAGAAAATATAATAGATTTAGTGAGAAAATAAAATAGATTTAGAGAGAAAATATAATATATTTAGTGAGAAAATATAATAGATTTAGAGAGAAAATATAAAAGATTTAGTGAGAAAATATAATAGATTTAGTGAGAAAATATAATAGATTTAGTGAGAAAATATAATATATTTAGTGAGAAAATATAACAGATTTAGAGAGAAAATATAATAGGTTTAGTGAGAAAATATAATAGATATAGTGAGAAAATATAATAGATTTAGAGAGAAAATATAATAGGTTTAGTGAGAAAATATAATAGATTTAGTGAGAAAATATAATAGGTTTAGTGAGAAAATATAATAGATTTAGTGAGAAAATAAAATAGATTTAGAGAGAAAATATAATAGATTTAGAGAGAAAATATAATAGATTAAGAGAGAAAATATAATAGGTTTAGTGAGAAAATATAATAGATTTAGAGAGAAAATAAAATAGATTTAGAGAGAAAATATAATAGATTTAGTGAGAAAATATAATAGATTTAGAGAGAAAATATAATAGGTTTAGAGAGAAAATATAATAGATTTAGAGAGAAAATATAATAGATTTAGAGAGAAAATATAATAGATTTAGTGAGAAAATATAATAGATTTAGAGAGAAAATAAAATAGATTTAGAGAGAAAATATAATAGATTTAGAGAGAAAATATAATAGATTTAGTGAGAAAATAAAATAGATTTAGAGAGAAAATATAATAGGTTTAGAGAGAAAATAAAATAGATTTAGAGAGAAAATATAATAGATTTAGTGAGAAAATATAATAGATTTAGAGAGAAAATATAATAGGTTTAGTGAGAAAATATAATAGATTTAGAGAGAAAATATAATAGGTTTAGTGAGAAAATAAAATAGATTTAGTGAGAAAATATAATAGGTTTAGAGAGAAAATATAATAGGTTTAGTGAGAAAATATAATAGATTTAGTGAGAAAATATAATAGGTTTAGTGAGAAAATATAATAGATGTAGTGAGAAAATAAAATAGATTTAGAGAGAAAATATAATAGGTTTAGTGAGAAAATATAATAGATTTAGAGAGAAAATATAATAGGTTCAGTGAGAAAATATAATAGATTTAGTGAGAAAATATAATAGATTTATAGAGAAAATATAATAGGTTTAGTGAGAAAATATAATAGATTTATTGAGAAAATATAATAGGTTTAGTGAGAAAATATAATAGATTTAGTGAGAAAATAAAATAGATTTAGAGAGAAAATATAATAGGTTTAGTGAGAAAATATAATAGGTTTAGTGAGAAAATATAATAGATTTAGTGAGAAAATATAATAGATATAGTGAGAAAATATAATAGATTTAGAGAGAAAATATAATAGCTTTAGTGAGAAAATATAATAGATATAGTGAGAAAATATAAAAGGTTTAGTGAGAAAATATAATAGATTTAGTGAGAAAATAAAATAGATTTAGAGAGAAAATATAATAGATTTAGAGAGAAAATATAATAGATTTAGTGAGAAAATAAAATAGATTATGAGAGAAAATATAATAGATTTAGTGAGAAAATATAATAGATTTAGAGAGAAAATAAAATAGATTTAGAGAGAAAATATAATAGGTTTAGTGAGAAAATATAATAGATTTAGTGAGAAAATAAAATAGATTTAGAGAGAAAATATAATAGATTAAGAGAGAAAATATAATAGATTTAGAGAGAAAATAAAATAGATTTAGAGAGAAAATAAAATAGATTTAGAGAGAAAATAAAATAGATTTAGTGAGAAAATATAATAGATTTAGTGAGAAAATATAATAGATTTAGTGAGAAAATATAATAGATTTAGTGAGAAAATATAATAGATTTAGTGAGAAAATATAACAGATTTAGAGAGAAAATATAATAGGTTTAGTGAGAAAATATAATAGATATAGTGAGAAAATATAATAGATTTAGAGAGAAAATATAATAGGTTTAGTGAGAAAATATAATAGATTTAGTGAGAAAATATAATAGGTTTAGTGAGAAAATATAATAGATTTAGTGAGAAAATAAAATAGATTTAGAGAGAAAATATAATAGATTTAGAGAGAAAATATAATAGATTTAGAGAGAAAATATAATAGATTTAGTGAGTAAATAAAATAGATTTAGAGAGAAAATATAATAGATTTAGTGAGAAAATATAATAGATTTAGAGAGAAAATATAATAGGTTTAGTGAGAAAATATAATAGATTTAGAGAGAAAATATAATAGGTTTAGTGAGAAAATATAATAGATTTAGTGAGAAAATATAATAGGTTTAGAGAGAAAATATAATAGGTTTAGTGAGAAAATATAATAGATTTAGTGAGAAAATATAATAGATTTAGTGAGAAAATATAATAGGTTTAGTGAGAAAATAAAATAGATTTAGAGAGAAAATATAATAGGTTTAGTGAGAAAATATAATAGATTTAGAGAGAAAATATAATAGGTTTAGTGAGAAAATATAATAGATTTAGAGAGAAAATATAATAGGTTTAGTGAGAAAATATAATAGATTTAGTGAGAAAATATAATAGCTTTAGTGAGAAAATATAATAGATTTAGTGAGAAAATAAAATAGATTTAGAGAGAAAATATAATAGGTTAAGTGAGAAAATATAATAGGTTTAGTGAGAAAATATAATAGATTTAGTGAGAAAATAAAATAGATTTAGAGAGAAAATATAATAGGTTTAGTGAGAAAATATAATAGGTTTAGTGAGAAAATATAATAGATTTAGTGAGAAAATATAATAGATTTAGAGAGAAAATATAATAGGTTTAGTGAGAAAATATAATAGATTTAGTGAGAAAATATAATAGATTTAGAGAGAAAATATAATAGGTTTAGTGAGAAAATATAATAGATTTAGTGAGAAAATATAATAGGTTTAGTGAGAAAATATAATAGATTTAGTGAGAAAATAAAATAGATTTAGAGAGAAAATATAATAGGTTTAGTGAGAAAATATAATAGGTTTAGTGAGAAAATATAATAGATTTAGGGAGAAAATATAATAGATATAGTGAGAAAATATAATAGATTTAGAGAGAAAATATAATAGGTTTAGTGAGAAAATATAATAGATTTAGTGAGAAAATATAATAGGTTTAGTGAGAAAATATAATAGATTTAGTGAGAAAATAAAATAGATTTAGAGAGAAAATATAATAGATTTAGAGAGAAAATATAATAGATTTAGTGAGAAAATAAAATAGATTTAGAGAGAAAATATAATAGATGTAGTGAGAAAATAAAATAGATTTAGAGAGAAAATAAAATAGATTTAGAGAGAAAATATAATAGGTTTAGTGAGAAAATATAATAGATATAGTGAGAAAATATAATAGATTTAGTGAGAAAATAAAATAGATTTAGAGAGAAAATATAATAGATTTAGTGAGAAAATAAAATAGATTTAGAGAGAAAATATAATATATTTAGTGAGAAAATATAATAGATTTAGTGAGAAAATATAATAGATTTAGTGAGAAAATATAATATATTTAGTGAGAAAATATAATAGATTTAGTGAGAAAATATAATAGATTTAGTGAGAAAATATAATAGATTTAGTGAGAAAATATAATAGATTTAGTGAGAAAATATAATAGATTTAGTGAGAAAATATAATAGGTTTAGTGAGAAAATATAATAGATTTAGTGAGAAAATATAATATATTTAGTGAGAAAATATAATAGATTTAGTGAGAAAATATAATAGTTTTAGTGAGAAAATATAATAGATTTAGTGAGAAAATATAATAGATTTAGTGAGAAAATATAATAGATTTAGTGAGAAAATATAATAGATTTAGTGAGAAAATATAATAGATTTAGTGAGAAGATATTCAATTCGACCTCAATTAGATTAATTTTAGTGAAACTTTTCTTAAAATACAAAATCATTGATAAGATATATTTCCGTTCTACAGCCCTAAATGTATATAAAAATTTTAGCTTAAATTGTCACACAGGTTATATCGGTTTAAAATAGGCTGTCATATACTTCATTTTATGGAGACGATTTAGTATAACTTCTTATTTTTTATTAAGCAAATGCTTATTAAATGTTAGTGTAAGAAAGAATTTCAAAGTGCATAAATTAATATTTTTTCCTCTGTAAAGAATATATTTATTAGCTTTCCCTTATATTGATCACTTAATTCAAAATAAATAGTATTTTAAACAAATTACATACAAATTTAGCAATATATATATATATATATATATATATATATATATTTATATACATTAACAACAGTTATCTATGCGTATAGACTCTAGTGTTTCATGCTTAAACAATCATATAACTACTTTTAATTTGGAGATTTGAACCCAGTAATTCTCGGGGTACTACATACAGTAATATTTCGATAATTCCTTGATACGTGCGGTTCCTACAACCATGAAAAATATTGTCCGTTTAACTTGAAATACTTGCTTCGTTCACCAGTTAGTATTCTAATGGCGATTCTTCTAAACCTTACAACTTTTGAAATAATAAAAATGATTGTAATTCGAAAAAGGCAACACAATTATTTGAATATCTTTGATATATCACAACTTGAGGTATTCTTTAATATAAAGATCAGATTTTCCACATTCCTTGAAACCACAAGTATCAATGCCTAATCGAAAATATTACGATCACTGTTACTTGTTTCAGGCTAGATTTATCAATCGAATTATACGATGTCTTGATGTATCAAACGTTCTGTTTTCGTAAAGTTTATTACAATAAAATATCTAATGTCGGTCAACATTCTGACCATCTTTGTTCAGTTTCTCATTTGTATGACAGGTTATCATTAACGAGCTGATATACCTCAACCAAAGCCATGATCACGTGATCCGTTTCGAAACTACAAAAAATGTTCACGTGATCCGTTTTGAAACTACAAAAAAATGATCACGTGATCCGTTTTGAAATTACAAAAATTTTTCACGCGTCCGTTTTGAAACTACAAAAAAATGTTCACTTAATCCGTTTTGAAACTACAAAAAATTATCACGTAATCCGTTTTGAAACTACAAAAATTATCACGTAATCTGTTTTGAAACTACAAAAAATGTTCACATGATCCGTCTTGAAACTACAAAAGAAAAATGACCACGTGATCCGTTTTGAAACTACAAAAAATGTTCACATTATCCGTTTTGAAACTACAAAAGAAAAATGACCACGTGATCCGTTTTGAAACTACAAAAATGTTCACATGATCCGTCTTGAAACTACAAAAGAAAAATGACCACGTGATCCGTTTTGAAACTACAAAAAATGTTCACATGATCCGTTTTGAAACTACAAAAGAAAAATGACCACGTGATCCGTTTTGAAACTACAAAAGAAAAATGACCACGTGATCCGTTTTGAAACTACACAAATATGATGTGCAAGCATTTGTTTTTTTTTGTTTTTTTTCAGTTGATGCCTCTCTTTTGTCTACGTCGGTTGACCTCATGCCTCATCGGAATGACTCTGTTTGCAGATTTAGGTTATTATAACATGCACTTAGTGTGACCTTTGCAAAATCTACACTAGCCGATTAATCGCTAATGACATATGGTATAATGTACATGTATGCTAATGACATATGGTATAATGTACATGTATGCTAATGACATATGGTATAATGTACATGTATGCTAATGACATATGGTATAATGTACATGTATGCTAATGACATATGGTATAATGTACATGTATGCTAATGACATATGGTATAATGTACATGTATGCTAATGACATATGGTATAATGTACATGTATGCTAATGACATATGGTATAATGTACATGTATGCTAATGACATATGGTATAATGTACATGTATGCTAATGACATATGGTATAATGTACATGTATGCTAATGACATATGGTATAATGTACATGTATGCTAATGACATATGGTATAATGTACATGTATGCTAATGACATATGGTATAATGTATATGTATAATATGTAACACAATAATTTCCTTTAAAGATCAAAGATTTATAATTCTATTAAACAATATCCTACTAAAAGAACTACAGATTAAGGCATATTTTATTTCTACAAATTTTGGTAACCAACTTTATATACAAAATGCTTGTAATCAAATTTTCTGTTTCTGGTTTAGATATACTAAAGGTATATATATATATATATATATATATATATATATATACGATGAAAATAATGGAAATAGTATTCCAACAAAATAGAAAAATAAAAAGGAACAAACCGTATTATGTGTTCATCAACCTTTCATCTTTATACTAATATATATATATATATATATATATATATATATATATATATATATATATATATATATTAGCATAAAAACTACGTAAAGTTTGGATGAATTACCCACATTGAACCTCACGCATCTCGTATCCATACGGTCGTGATAAGTAAGGAAATGTCGCACACAATAATTAACTACGATTTTATTATGCAGATAGGAAAATAAATAGTAAAACAGAAAACTAATTTTCACTGTATTTCTATTTTTTTTATTTTTATAAAAGTCACGCTACTACAATCATAAAGACTAAAAAATTAAAAAATATTACACGATTATGCGTATATACATATATATATATATATATATATATATATATATATATGTGTATATATATATGCATATATGTATATGTGTATATGAAGGTGTATACATATACCTATATATATTTATATATATATATATATATATATATATATATATATATATATATATATATTCAGAATAATGAAACTGATGTATGAAATATTTTTTACCGGATTGCTATAATCAAAGACTTGCCCGATATCCAATCAAACTAAAGAAAAAATGTGGAGATATGTATATATTGGATTGTTACCAGCTTCCTTGGATTTATTACAATACGCGTTGGATCTTTTAACCTGTCGAATACCAAGAGCTACGATTATAGGATTTAGCATACACTTTCGATTTAGAAGTTCAATATTCTTCTTTTTTTTTTGCTGCATCAATATCCAATTTCCCTTATTCTATATAGCTAAAATGATTTAAAAACTTTAAAAACATTTAATTCAATTTTCTATGTTTATTACCTGTAGCAAATTACGTGCAAACCTTTTATATTATTTGCTAATATTTTTCCTCCGAGGAGATGTATAAAAGTCGAAAACTCATGGGTTAAGGAAATACATTTGACTATACTGTATTCTTTGTCTTGCATACAATAAAATTTCTATATTTGAAATTTTACTTTTTCAAATCACAAATTTAAAATTCCTAAATTATGATTTATTTGCTCTATCTAGTATATTGAGCAATTTTATTTAGCTGAGGTAGTTTTATATAAAATATTACATAGAATAATATTTTGTAAGATGGATAATCACTGAATTTGCACACCAGTAAATTTACTGTATTTTATTATTCTGAATAATATATATATATATGTGTGTGTGTGTGTGTCTATATACGTCTGTATGTTTATATTTTTTATTAATATCTATATTTACGTAATTGTATATACGTGTATAGGGGTAGATGCGTGTGTATGTGTATATATGTATGTATGTGTACATCTACTTCTTACTAGAGATCTATATCTCCACATATATGTATATAGGTAGGTGTGTGTATATATTTATATATATATGTGTCTATATATATTTGTGAGTGTATATATGTATATAAGAGTTGTGTGTATGTGTGTGTATGTTTGCATATTGATCCATGTATATCCGTACATGCATTGTTTATATATATGTGTATGTGCGTATGTATCTGTATATGGATGTGTAGAAATATACATATGCATGTATATGTATGTATGCGTATTTGCGCGTGCGTTAACGTATGTATTAAAAGCGACTACGAAAATTTTATATGAACCCTGTACTTGTCATAAACATGATATCTACACTAACCCCTTCCCTCTCGCTCTCCCTCTCTGTCCCTCTCGCTCTCCCCCTCTCTCTTTCTCTCATCTACTTAATATACCTTGCTGAACAAGCAAAAGACAGTTAAAATTTAAACCTTAAAATTGAAACACCCTCCTCTTCTTACCCCCTCCCCTTTTCCTTTTCTTTACCATCCTCTCTCCACCTCCCCCTCCCTATATCCATATATTTCCACCAACGCCTACCTGAATCCGCTACCCCCTACACAATACAATCTAATATATCTTAACCTTCAAAATTGAAATATTGTCAATACCCGTCTCCCTCTCCCCTTATTATCTCCTACCTCAACCCCTCCTTTTTTGTATTTCTTCTAAAACACATCTTCCTAATACTAACAACCACTTCTGTAAGGTCTGACGAGGCTGTTGGATCATAAACATGGTCCAACATCTGAAACATATGTAACCAAACAGATAAAACGATAATAAAAAAATAAAACACATATTTGCTCTGCAACAGTATTGAGCACTCTCTTTAGGTTTTTACTAAATACCAGTTTTACCAAATATATATATATATATATATATATATATATATATGTATATTTTGTATATATATATATATGTATATTTTTATATATTGTTTTTAAATATATATATATATATATATATATATGATGTGTTTTATATATATACTCCTATTATTACTTTTGGTGCATTCCGATTTAGATATTGACACAGAACACAGAGCCTCTTAGCAAAAGACAAGGATAAAAACTATTGAACCATTTACAATTGTCGGACAGATAATCGATATAAAGACAGATAATTATTTTTATATTGCCTTAACGGATAAAGCGAAAATATAAATAACAAGGAAGAAAATATTCAAGTGTGTTTTCAGTATATTAGGCCAATAAATATATTGATTGGCTAAACTGGTAAAGCGAGCGTTGAAACAATACGAAAATAAGTGTTAGCTTCACTTTATTTTTTTTCCAATTTGAGAGGGGCGCATGTACGAAAATAAAAGCTGGCTTTATTTGTTTTTATTTCCGCTTTGTTATTTATCGTATAGGTTTGCGGTTATATTAATACAGATTTGAATCAATATAGTAGATCTGCTAGAGAAGCTCTTCATAGGTGTCTTCAGTTTTTTTTGGGGGGTGGGGTGAAGGGGGAGGAGAAGAGTAGTGTTTCGGAGCCAAGAATAATAACATTAAGTAAATGAATAGTTTTTCATTCGAGATATTCATGTGTTGAGCGCCAACTCATGGAATTAAGGCAAATTAGGACAATGTGTAACTGTTCTCGTTTCACAGAATACGCAAGTATATATATATATATATATATATATATATATATATATATATATATATACATATATATATATATATATATATATATATATATACAGGGTGTCCAAAAAGTCTGGCTATATATATATATATATATATATATATATATATATATATATATATAAGTGTGTGTGTATATATATATATATATGTATATATATATATACATATATATATATATATATATATATATATATATATATATATATATATATAGGGTGCCTACAAAGTCTGGCTACATAATCTACATGATGCTTCCACAAAGTCTGGCTACATAATCTAGCCAGACTTTGTGGACACCCTGTATATATATATATATATATATATATATATATATATATATATATATATATATATATATATATATATATATTTATATATATATATATGTATGTATATATATATATATATATATATATATATATATATATATATATATATATAGCTTGGTGAATTAGAAGAAGAGAGTAAGTAATTTTATTGATTTATTTTGTCCTGGTGAATTCCACACTCGACATCGCACCCCCCTTATATTATATTACCTAGCATCTTCTCTGCTCTTCTGATGAGAAGCATTAGGTTTCGAAATGCCTTGGCATAAAGAGTCTCCTATATCCCCTAACTAATTGTGTGTATTCTCTTATTGAATAAGTGAACCATTCTATATTTACCAATATATAGTTTTTGTGTCTTCATTTTCCATTTTATTGTTGTTCCTATATATATATATACACACACATATATTCATATATTTGTTTATTTATTTATAAATGAAAGATAAGAAATAAAAATTATATATAACTTTATTATATCATCAAAACAATAAAGAAACGTTACCTATTCATATATTTATCTACTATATAAAAGGAACTTTGTATGCGTGTGTGTGTAAGCGTGTGCGTGTCTGTAAGAGAAAGAGAGTTGCCTACGCATTTCGAAACGGCAGGGCCGATTTTTTTTCACTCAAAGATACTTGATATGTCTAGGAGTGTCCTTACGTAGGTTTTGTATCCGAATGCGCCTGATAAGTATCGAAAGTCGATAAGTAAGAACCCCGATTTTAGAAGGGAATAAATAAATAAATACTGCATCGAAAATCGATGGAAATTATGCATGCGATATTCTTCCATATCCCTTATCCTAACAATAAGTAACGTATATATATATATTTACCACTGGTGAAAAAACGGATTAGAGTGCTCAATGTGTAGCCAGAGCAGTATTAGGAAATTTATTACTGTGAGTCCAGAATGAGTTTACATATTGTTTCAGCTAGGGGAAAATCCTCAAAAAGAAGAAGAAATATCCAACTAACATCGTCAGAATTCATAGATGGACTAAGTTATAATATCAAATAAGAATGGAAAAAATCGTAGATGAAGGGGAGTTAGAAAAGAAGGGGGTGGAAGGGAGAGGACGTTGGAATTTAAAGTAGTAGGAGTGTATATAATAAGAGGGGGGGTTATAATTAAATATTAATTATATGTTAATTCTTATATACGTTTTTCTAGTTTATAACGGTTTAAAATTAAAAGACACTATTCTTATTTATAACGGCATAAGTAATCGTTAATTTAAAGGATCACATGGCAACAGGTTGCAGAGTTAATGTTAGTGAGCGTGGTGTAGTGGGAGGAGGAAAGAACCGGTTGCAAATAGGGTTTAAAGTGATATATATATATATATATATATATATACATATATATATATATATATATATATATATATATATATATATATATATGTATATTAAAGGAAACCTATTATCCATCTTGTGCTATTTTACTTTAATAGACCCTTAGTGAAGGGGTACCTATCGATATTTTTTTCCCTAAACAAAAAAAAAAAAAATGCTTATTTGAACTTATATCGTCCAACACTTAGTTGGGTAATTTTTCAATGGAGAGTAGAAAGACAATATGAATGCGTTCTCAGCAGCCCCGTAACTCTCGTTTCTTCTATTTTGCCCCTCCGTCTTTATTTACAATGAGCAATGTTTCTGACATAGGGGGAAGAAACTAGCTGTACACTAGGTCGGCGGTGTTTTCTCTTCCTACTTCTATCCTTGTGGCCATATCGCTAATAAGGATGCTGGACATAAACGCTTTATCTGGGCTGAAACTATCCGCCTGATAGTCAGGAACTCGAACCTTGGATTAACCCCCAAGAAGGCCGTCCTATCAGTAGGTGCAAAGTACTGTGGCTGCTGTATTGCTATTTGGTGAATGGATTCTGGAAGATGCAGTAGGTTCTGGTGGGACCTCCCGATGCCATATTGATGGGCAATTTTCATAGCTTTACTTTATAGTTGCAAAATCATCCTTTTTTTAATTTTTTTCTCTGCTCTGTTCTCATTCCCTGCAAAACTTTTTATCAGAAATAAAAAAAACATTAATCCCAGAACTTAAACTCCTACCGTAAACCAGGTCCCTTTCACTAACATCAGGGGGCTACATTCCAACCTTTCAGGGGTTAAAATTCAATTACAGGAGACTAAACCTAACCTATTGTTTCTGTGCGAAACTGGTATTAGACCGAGTGCTTTCCTAGATGAGTTCGTGATTAAAGGATACTCAAACTTGATATCAAAATCTGACCCCTAAAACATCATGTGTATAGAATATGTGCCTACGTTAGAGAAGTCTTTCCATGTGGTAGGGATATCTCCAGAAAAAATCCTAATTTGCTATATATGTGTTTCTGAGTAGCACTTGTTCATTGTGTTCATATTTGCTCCCTATCTCCTCCATAACAGCGGATCTGCTATCATTGAGAGCGTTTCTTACAGAATTGATTACATTCTGTCTACCTATCCCTCGGCTAACATTCACGTCTGCGGAGACTTCAATGTTTACAACATTGACTGGCTAGTCAACTCAAACAAAACGGATGACGAGAGAGGATACTTCCATGATTTCTCGATTGCTTATGACCTAACGCAAATTGTTCACGAACCCACCTGCACGGCCGACTCCGACAGACAATATGCAGGTCTTCTTGACCCTTTTCTTACAATATGCCCAGAAATGTGTTTATCTGATCATGCACTTGTCCCGTTAAGATAAAAATCAAACTGTAGAAGCATTTTTTCATCGAACTGTATATCGATACTCTATGACTAATTGGGATGACTTCCGAATATGTATATTAGATATTTCTCTGCACTCCAATTTCAAAAAGAACATGTCTTCTATAGTATCAGACTCGGCTGAATGGTTGATTGTCAGTGAAGACCGCGTCATACTCTCCACGAAGTTCAAGCAAAAGCCCAACACCTAGCCATGATTCACCCCAGAGTATGCCTCTGTCATTGCGAACAGAAATCACTATTTCCATTGCTGTCAGCGTAATAAATGTAGTGAAACTAAAGTCACGTTTAGGACTTCCAGCAACCATTGTAAACGAGTACTAAAGAATGCATACGTCAAGTTTAAAATAGTTCATCAGCGGCTTAACCCCCTCCAGTTTTGGTGAATAACAAACATGGTTCTGAACTGAAGCGTGTCCTCCATCCCTACCATAATCAGCGGACCTGAAGTAATCTCGTCATCATCTGACAAAGCAAACCTCTTTGCAGCAAATTCTATCCTTTGCTATTTCCTCCTGTGACAGAAAGCACATGATGCAACATACAAATATCTGTACGTAATGTTGCCACACTTATTAGAAACCTTGATTATTTCAGTCATAGTGCTCGAAAACCTTCAACCAGAAATAACGCCAATGCTAACAAAACTGTTTACACGTTGCCTTAGCGAAAAATACTTCCCAACACCTTGGAATACTTGATTAGTCTTCCAAGTATTTAAAACTTCCGGAGATCAGTCATCTCCTACTCAGTGCAGATCAATGTCTCCTGTGCGTCATGATTAAATTGTTGGGATCTGTAATAAAGAGAGAAGTGGTCTACCACCGCAGCAAAATAACCTGTTCAATGAGATGTTATATCACACAGAATTAATGAATCTCTCAGCAAGGGTTTTGTTTCTTGGGCAATAGCTCTTGACATATCAAAGGTTTGATAGACTATGGCATAAAGCTCTACTTCAAAAGATCGCCAACTGTGGAATACCTAGAAATGGCCTCGTAATTATTAAAAACTTATAGCCTTATAAGAGTAGTCGATGATGGCCGAAAATCAGAGACTCATTGTATTCATCCTATCCTGGGCTTAACCTTCTTCTTCGTCAACACTAATGATCTACTAAATCACATTCTTAGATCATTTGTAAACATTTATGCAGACGACACCACAATCCATACCAACACTTCAAAGACCAGCAATGGCCAAGCTCTTCCTGATTCCCTCTCTTTTGATCTTAAGAACGTGATACAAAGCTTCTTACCCAGAAATGCCCGCCTTTGGAACATTGTTTCGCAGGCCTGCTTCCCAGTTGAATACAACACAGTAGACTTCAAATCAATTGTACACACGTTCTTGTTGAGTGGTCCCCTATAAATAATCGAATTCTAACAAATTTACACAATTAACGATTACTACACTACCACCTTACGTTCATTAACTCTTATCCTCGAGTGGCCTTCGAGTGTTAATTAGTGGTGACTCCCAAGTAAAAAAAAAATGTCCGATTTTGATCAAAGTTCAAACTTTTTCAAAACCCAACATTACAAGTGCATTTGAGAGGTGTCATCACCGCACAGGCAGAAAGGCACAGCCTACAAAATCAACTATATAGTCTCTTATTAAACAAGGGCGCGTTTTAAATATGTGTTTTTTAGAGCACAATTGAACCATAATAATTGACGTTTGTATGTTAAACTTTAATTCAAGTGATTATGTAAAAATAATTTTATAAAATCAGCAGTTGGTTCTTTGATAAGACAGGGGCGCGTTAGAAATGAATGTTTATGTTTCGAATACAACTGAACGATGATGCTTGACATTTGCATTTTAAACTCTAAAGGAAGCCATTATTTACAGATCATTTTATTAAAATGTCGACAACGAAGAATGGTACCGTCGACATGTAGAATGTAGAAGTGCAATTGAATGTCTGCAGTGCAATGTAGACAACAACGTATCGCGGACTATGTCACTGCGGTGAGTCATGTGTAGCGTCCAACCGGTACACTGTTAAGGCGATGTCCCTAACCAGAGCAGGCAGTTAATCGATTTGAGTAAAAATAGGTGATTTCACCGATTTTTATGATAATAAACATATGGGACGGGGGAATATTCGTTGATGGTCATTCAATCCCGGATAACGCCAAGTCTCCCTGCTAGTATTATATATATATATATATATATATATATATATATATATATATATATATGTGTGTGTGTGTGTGTGTGTGTGTGTGTAAAACGTAATGAGGAGGTTTTGAAGCATGAAAACGATATTTTTTTTGTATTTAATATTTTTATTGTATTTTTTATATATATTTCAAGCGGACCTCCGCGCTTGGTCACAGAAAAGTATCGAAACTTTATGCTTCAAAAACCCCTCATAACATTTAAATCACTATCCTAGAGCATACGTACACTTTGAACATTATATATATATATATATATATATATATATATATATATATATATATATATATATATATATGCATTTATTTATATGTATTTTACTTTGCGAAAAACTATCATGATACCGAAGAGCTACTATGCTTCACTTCATATAAATAGGTACCTAGAAAGATGCTGGCGTTTAGTTACAGTAAAAGGCGGAGGGGAGGTGTTATTTCGGGCAATGATATAACATACACTGTGTATAGTATTTAACAACGACACATAAAATCGCACAGGGATTCAGCAGCAGCAGCTAAGCTATGCTGCATGTGCATGTGTGTGTGTCTTTGTGTGCATGTGTGCGTGCGTGCGTGTGTGTATGTCTCTCTGTGTGTGTGTGTGTGTGTGTGTGTGTGTGTGTGTGTGTGTGTGTGTGTGACGTGAGTAGATTCATAT
The DNA here is from genome assembly GCF_053919585.1 of Euprymna scolopes. Taxonomy (NCBI): domain Eukaryota; kingdom Metazoa; phylum Mollusca; class Cephalopoda; order Sepiida; family Sepiolidae; genus Euprymna; species Euprymna scolopes. The sequence continues at coordinate 77,645,190 of NC_136515.1, forward strand.
CGTTAGAATTGCTGAGGGTTGTCAGGAGGGCCCGGCGAACCAAATACGCTACATACCTTTGTAGCTAGATGCAAACTAAGTCAGCCGGTTAACGTGCGAAAACGAAAAGGGTAAAGTAAGACCGAAAGAGAAACAGAGCGACAGAGAGGGAGAGAAAGAGAGAGAGAGAGAGTGGGCTGGGGAGATATGGAGAGACAAAGAGAAAGAGAGAGGGGTAGAGATAGAAAACATAAATAAATAACATAGACAGATTAATAAGTAGGGAGAAGAGTTTCGAATAAATAAATAAATAAATATATATATATATATATATATATATATATATATATATATATATACAGAAAGAGAGAAGGAGAGAGAGAGAGAGAGAGAGAAAAAAAAGGGAGAGAAAGATAGGCAGGTAGAGAGAATAAGAGCGATCTGAAAAGGAGGACTGGGATATATTGAACCAAAAAGGGAGAATCCAAAGAAAAATATTTGTGACCTGACAAGACCACAGGGGAGCCAACCGTTTAAAAGATAATAATACAGGTTGAAATAAACACACACACACACACACACACACACACACACACACACACACACACACACACACATATATATATATATATATATATATATATATACCACTTTTTTATGGCAATTTTATTAGTTCCAAATCTAAGCGACTATTAATCATAATTAACAAATGAAGGCTCGTTGGAAAGCCAATGACCTGAATTATGTAGCGGGTAATGTGGCATTTGCCTTTAAGATTGCACATTAAAGAGGATCATCCATCATCCCCCTATTTTTAGCACTTTTTTTACAGGCATAAAATGTTACAATCATAGCCATTTGTTTTCCTAGTTTTCATATGAATTACAAAATATCTGATATTTTACTAAAAGTTCTAGAGTTGATGGAGAGGACACTAAAACTGATTGATCTAAAATAAAAGCAAGGGAAGACTTGATTCCAAATATTTCTCATATTTTATACTCACCCCTCTCTTTGGTTTTCAAACATAAAGTAAATTTCACAGTGTATAAGAATTATCTGATACTATTCATGATCGTATCCTATTTCCAAAAGAGAGGAGATATAACATAAGAGAAATATTTGGAATCAAGTCTCCCCTTGCTGTTATTTCAGATCATTTAAAACCATAGCAGCATGTTTTTGTCTCCCCTCCATCTCAAGACCAGATGTTTTGAGGAGGTATATATATATATATATATATATATATATATATATATATATATATATATATATATATATATAACTACTTCATTTACTCACATAAATTAATATACAAAAGTATAAATTTATGCGTAAACTTTAAGTATTTACTTCGTAAGTGCTCAATACGTAGGTAGAGTTAGTTAGTGATTTATAAAATATATATGGCGATTAAGCTACACTGAATATTCCGCGTTTCATCCAGTCTAGGATTCTTCAGGCTTATGCGCATAAGCCTGAAGAATCCTAGAGTGGATGAAACGCGGAATATTCGGTGCCGCTTAATCGCCATATATATATATATATATATATATATATATATATATATATATATATATATATATATATATATATGCTTGTTTATTGTTATATAAACATGCTCACATCCCGCTGCTACAAATAGCCACTTGTTTCAATCAAACAACAGATATCATCAGGCAGCGACTTGACAATTCAAAAGTTCAATGAATAATGAATTAGGTTATTCATTGAACTTTTGAATAGTCAAGTCGCTGCCTGATGATATCTGTTGTTTGATTGAAACAAGTGGCTATTTGTAGCAGCGGGATGTGAGCATGTTTATATAACATTAAACAAGTATTATCAGCTCTTTTTATTGAGCACTATCTAACAACCTCGTTGAATTCATTAGTCCATTACTTTTGAATATAAAAAAACCCGAGTATATATATATATATATATATATATATATATATATATATATATATAATCGTTTTTGTCAAATCTCAAAATACATGTAAAGTAGTTGGTCGTGTAGTTGTGAGCCGAGCCAAGAGTAGCGCAATCCTTACCAACACATCTTCCGATTCGACATTGCTTTTTCAACACATTTTTTTGTTTGTTTCTGGAGCGCATTAAATAACTTGCACTACTTATTTCGTGACCCACTCATTGCTAATATATTTGACTTACTCCCTCTGCCTCCACTTTTCCTCGCTTACATATTCAACCCCTGCATACAACTTCATAATTACCCTCTGCTCTCACGCCTGCTTTTGCCATTAGACTACTTTCCTCCCTCACGTGTACGAAACGTCGAGTCTGACCAATACACTTTATTTATGCTAAATTAAGATGGCCGACAGAAGCACAAATAGTGTGGCTGTCTTATTATTATTTTTTTTGGTTTGTTTATTTACTTGTTCCCCACGAAGGCGGAGTTAGACACAAGGTCGGTTTTTAATGTGCGGGAAAAACAGCTCCCATTTAAGGGGCACTCTGGTGAGTAACAAAAAAAAGAGATTAGAGTTTGCAAACAGGTATGTAATTTGGACATATGAAAATTGGGCAAAAGTATTTTTCAGTGATGAAACCAAGTTTAATTTATTTGGAAACGATGGAAAAAAACAATGTAAAGAGACGTATTGGTGAAAGATTAAATGCAAAGTGTACTAAGAAAACTGTCGAGTTTGGGGGCAGAAGCGTCATGGTATTTGGAATGTTTTCTAGCCAAGGTACAACGCCTCTTGTCCGGTTACAAACTCGTGTAAACGCACAGATCTATAAAAACATTGTTCAAGATCATGTTGCACCAATCATACAGAATTCAGGTTTCGATAGGGCTAACTTTATGCAAGATAATGCCTCATGTCACAAAGCAAAGGTGGTAATGAGTTACCTTAGCGAGCAAGATTTTCGAAATTATGGATTGGCTACCGCAAAGTCCTGACTTAAATATAAGAGAACATTTTCCGAAGACTTTAGGAGTGAAAGTTATGGAAAGAAATCCCACTAACGTGGAGAATTTGTGGGGGAAGCTTCAAGAAGAATGGTCTAAAATTAGTATCGAGGATTTTCCAGAACTGATTCGTTCTTTTAGTTGAAGATGTACAGCTACCATTGAGAGCAAAGACATTTACTAAATATTGATTGTACATGTATCTTTATTGATTTTTTGGCTGTTTACATTGTTTTTCTCAATTGTGTCCCTTACTTTTGGGCGTTCCTATTTTCAAAAGAAATAAATACTTATTATAATTCTTTTTCGATCTTTTGCAAATTATTCAAATTTTAGTATGTTATTATGGATGATAACGACTACCAGTTGTCAAAATTTCAGCTTTTCACAGTTGTTATTTCTATTTTTAATGATTAAAGTAAAATTCTGTACATCAAAATATATACACATATATTTAAGTTAAGTATTTATTGTTTGAAGCAAGAAATATATAGAGAAAAATTATGTTTATTTCCTTAATCCATGGATTTTCAATAATGGCACTTATCATCTGAGGAAATTAAATGCAATTAGCAAAATGTTCAGCTATGAATAAGCAAGTATTTTGCTTTTCAACACACATATTGAAAATGTTATTTGAATGGTGAATAAGATAGGAAAAGAAATTTCATAAAATCTTGGCAGTCCATTATCAGGATGAGTTCAATATTTTCCGGGATATTACTGCCAGGTCGGAGGAGTAGTGATCCAGGGGAAAAATCAGTAATCCGATATATTAAGAATGTTTGGCTGTCCCATACCGCTATTTCTAAGGGCATATGAAATGGTCGTCCTCTTCGGTAATATAAAGATCCGTTGGTAGAAGAAATCCAGAATCCTTGCGGGTGCGGAGATATTGTGTAAAATATTGAATCAATGTTTACTTCCGTTTTATATATATATATATATATATATATATATATATATATATATATATATTTTCACCCCAAACAAGGCACATTGCCACTTAGGTGAAGGGGGCTACTATCAGTGTCAACAGCTACTAGGGTACTATGTAGGGAGTTGGGCAGCAAGATGTCGTTCACGTTACACTTGAACTTCTGCATATCAGTGCAGTTGGGGAAGCAGGGACCTGGAATGGAATTCCATAGTCTAGCAGTTTTTTGGAATAAAATACTGGAGTATAAAGAGCTTTTACATCGAGGGATCTCTACTGTGTGGGGTAGGATTTAGCTGCCTGTCGGGTTAGTCGAGGGTGTTTACGTCGTGGGGGCACAAGTATCTGCAGTTCATCAGAGTATTCACCATTAAAATACTTGTAGAACAGTCAGAGGGATGCAACATTTCGTCGATGGGACAGAGACTGCAGCTTAGATGACAGTTCAGGACTTATCAGATTGGCGACTATCTTTTGAAATTGGTCTAGGAGCGATAGACTAGTGACAGATGCACCAGCTAAAATGTGACAACAATACTCCATATATGAATCTTCCGTTGCATATATTTCCGTCGATAATAAATTACGTACATGGCTGTGCGAATTTCCAAACCCTTATACGTTGAGTCATATATGCATATTTTGAGTGCGAGAATCCCCGAACTCAGCAGGCTTTGGATCTGTAAATATTCGGAAACGTCTTTTTAGATCCGATATGCACAAGTATGGGCTTCTAATATGGGCCGATTTTTTGATTTTTAGAGGATCATTTTACTTGATGAGAACCTGGAAAGAAATCTAGTTTAAGGAGAAACGGAAGAGGAAGTATGGGAAGATAGAGTAAATAGGATGAAGAGGAAAGGGGACGCTAGTCTGTGCGAGCTGGCATCGTATATATTAGAGTTTATATATATATATATATATATATATATATATATATATATATGTATAATTCCCTTGCTGGAGGAGTGAGTAAAACTTATTGCTATGGTTTCAAATGATCTAAAATAACACACACACACACACACACACACACACACACACACACACACACACACACACACATATATATATATATATATATATATATATATATATATATTGGCAGCAAGTCATTATTAAAGCACGTCTGATTGAACATGACAGAGTTTGTTTTATTTTTCGATGTTTTGGATATTTTTTTCAATTCGCCGAGCGGTCTTTTGTATTTCAGCTGGCATGTTATATATTATGGCGCCCAAAAGTTTTTTTTTTTGCCATATTCGTCTCAAGCGCTTTCTATCGGTTCAATGGATAATTGTCAGGAGCAATTGTTGTTGTTGGCCTTTCATTTTTCATTTTCTTTAAGGCTTGGTGTATTTATAGTTAGTTTATTTTTAAACTTTTATTTATTTATTCATTTATTTTTATTGGTGATAAAGGCGGTTGAAGGATGGGTGGGGGTGAATTATTTTTAATTTAAATTTCGATTTATTTATTTTATATTTTATTTATTTAATGTCTTCTTAGTTATTGAATGTAGTTAATATATTTGTACCTGTATTAAATGAAATCCGGTTAATATAT
>NC_136515.1:77653112-77665612 GCF_053919585.1 Euprymna scolopes
GATTATTATCCTCATCTTTTTCTTAGTTGTTTCACTACGTTTCGGCCGACTATTCCTCCGGCCTTCGTCGTAGTTGTTGTCGTCTCACCACGGAAGGCAGTAATTGCAGTGAATGCAGTCAGGAGATTCAGAGTTCCTATCTGTCGTGGTTACCACCTAACGAAGGCCAGAGGAATAGTTGGTCGAAACGTCGTGAAACAACTAAGAAAAGATGAAGATAATAGTCCGCAATAAATAAAAAATAAGGAATAATGTAAATTAATATGCAAATAATAAAAATAATATTAATATGAAGCAGTAGTAATGATAAAGCATGATAGTAATAGTAATGACAATAATAACTTTGATGTGTGCGTGTGTGTGTATGTGTGTGTGCGTGTGTATATGTGTGTGTATGTGTGTGTGCGCGTATGTGTGTGTGTACATATATGTGTGTGTGCGTGTGTATGTGTGTGCATATATGTGTGTGTGCGTGTGTATATGTGTGTGTATATGTATGTGCATATGTGTGTGTGCGCATGTGCATATATGTGTGTCTGCGTGTGTATATGTGTGTGTTTTATTTCAAGCGTGGATTCTTCTGAATATAATCATAAACCTAAAAAAAAACTAAAAAAAAATATTAGAAGTGCACGAAACCAAGCGAACTAAATCCACAACATAACTTTGTGGTCCTTGGCCTTCGGGTTAAGATCAAATAAAAATTTACAATAGAGACGAGATGGATCAACCAACCTCACCATCTTCTTCATTTTGAGTTGGTCTTGTGCCTAAGTTTTTTGTTCATTTTCCCTATTTTATTTTTTTCCTTTGAATAAAAAATTTAATATCTCAAAGTGTAGTATCTGTTTCGGCAGATATTGCAAGCAAAGACCATATGTGGAGGCAACCCCACATATAAGACCTTGGTCAAGGTAGGGGTAACCCTTCATACCAATTGTCACTATCCAGTTCCCCTACTCCCCGGAGAGCTGGTCCCCATTTTTCCTTCACTCCTCACATTAAAAATCGGCCTTGTGCCTAATTGGCTCGCTGGGGGAGCAAATAAATACCCTGTTCCGGCAAATACTGCAATCAAAGACCATATGTGGGGTCAACCCCACATATAAGACCATTGCCCTTGTGGCAATCAGTTATTGTTTAATGTAGGGGAAGCCCTTCATACCAATTGTCACTATCCAGCTCCCTTACTCCCCGGGGAGCTAGTCTCCATTTCCCCAATCTCTCAACATTAAAAAAACGGCCTTGAGCCTAATTTTCTCGGCGGGGAAGCAAATAAATACACTGTTCTTCAGATGCTGCACTTCAATTTCTTGTTCTCTGTCAGTGGAGGAGAAATTCTTCACGACTAAGACAATTTTTATTTTTGTTCCTTTTCTCCACGTTAAAAAACGACCCTGGTGTCTAACTCTGTCCCGTGGGGAGACATTATAAATAGGCACACAACTTTGTGGTGAAATGCAACTTAAATCAGCCTAGTGATGTAGGGGAGATAAATAGATAAAGCCATAAAGAGGGGAGGAGAAGAGAGTAAGTGAATAGGGAGAGATAGAATGACATGCGAAATTATGATATGCATACCTTGTATTCTTCGACCCCCCCCGACATTTGTACTTAGTTTTCGACTGCCTTCAACCGATCTACTCTTCTGCCCTCTCCAGACATATGCTTAATTTAACTTAAGATAACTACTGATAATTCCTAATTAGTAATGCCCCCTACATTTTTTTTTCCAACCGAATGGATTAAAGGAGATGGAAAATTGCATTGCTCTTATGACTGAACTTATGAATTCATGAACTAAAAGTTTCATCTCTCTCAGATGTTTATGGCGTGAGACTCTAAGCAAGCAATCCCTGTCATGGACGTGCATCAGAAGCAGAAAAGCGTCATTGAATTCTATCATACAGAAAAACAATAAATCGATTAACATTCAACAGCGACTGATGAAGGATTACATCGCCGGTGCAATTATGATCAGCACAGACAAGAGATGGGTTCGTTGATTTTACAGTGGCGACAGAGATGTGAAGTGCAAAGTGTGCTTCGGACATTTACGAGCTGGCCATTGAAAGAGGCTTGCAATAGTGTATTGAGAATAGTGGTTACTATGTAAAAAATAAATAAATACTGGGGTAACAAAATGGCACTCGTTGTAATGGTAAAGCTCCCGTCTCCCTAATACTCCAACGTTTTAATTTTTGTGTTAAAAATAAATAAATAAATATATATATATATATATATATATATATATATATATATATATATATATATATATATATATGGCAAGCATTATTTTTGGAACGCCTGTCGTATTTTAGATTGCTTGGTAGTCAGTACCTAAACTATTGTTCCATATCAGGGACCCTACGTCCATAGTGATTATGTCAACTAATGTTGGTTTTGACAAATGCCACTTTTAGTGCGTGTCATCATGCTCCAAATCTTCAAAATGACATAAGGTTAAGGCGGGGGGGCAGCAGTTTAAACAGTAGAAAGACAGAGGCGTGAGGACACGAGGATTTTCTAATGTCTGTTGGGGCCAATCGGGGAGGGGGATCGCATGGATTTCGTAGGGGATTTGGTCAATAATGTAGAAAACTTTGTAATCTAAGGGTGAAATGTTATCTCGAGTTCATGCCTCTCTTTACAATTTCTGTCACCCTCTCTGTTTTATAGATAGCATCAGGGATCAAAATCGGCCCTGCCGGTGGGGCATTAGAATACGCCGACTGCCTCCCTGCAGAGGGTAAAAGTCCCTCAATGGGGGTCCTGGATATGACCTTAAACTGTATCCGATGGTGAGGCCCTAGCTTGCGGGCTTTGGGGAGTGTGGAGCAACCCTTTAATCGCCATTGCTCCCAGGTCCACTCTGACCCGGAGTGGTAGTATCTATTAGGGTCCCAACTATGGGTTGAATAGAAACTGACTTGCAAAAAACAAATATATTCTATTAAAAAAAAATGTTCTTCAAAATCACTGGATTCGGCATTAAATAACCTGAAAAGGGTTGATATGCCGTAAAACAAAACAACCAACCAACTAACCAACCAACCAGGGATCAAAATCGATGTAAATCTAAGATGTACATAAATATCTTTCAAATATCATACAAGTGGTCTTAAATAGATAAAATTACCTAGTTATGACGTCATCAAAATAGTATTCTACCGGTTTAACGTCTTCTAGTGTAAACGTAGAAAACAAGATCCGCCTAGTTTTAATAGTATAATATTTTTGTGTATATGCGTGCGTGTAAATATATGTGCATGTGTGTATGCTTTTTATTACTATTAATATTAATATTACTCATCTCACTAATGAATTCCAATTTAAATAATATATATGCTTTTTATTTTTATTTTTTATTTTTTTTAATTTTCTTTCTTTGAAGTTTGTAATGCTGGGTATGGTCAGCATAACCAGCTGTCAACATTGCCCTGCTTTTATTGAAAACAACCGAAAGCTCTTTTTAGTATCCTCGTTATTTCCTTAAATGCGATTGTCTGGATCTCTTTTGCAATTTGTTCACCAGGAATATTAGTTAGGTAGGACTTCAGGTTCTTCTTCATAAGCCCTGTGGCACCTATAATAATGGTATGAGTGCTATCTATTTAAGATTCCAGTTTCTTTTCATATCACACATGAGACCTTGATATTTGGTCTGTTTCTCCCTTTCAGCTCTGTTCAGACCTCCATCATTAGGGACACGCACTTCAACGAATGTTGCAACTCTCTCTGACTTATTCCATATAACAGGTTTCACAGAAGCATTTTCAAGGGAGGTGGCTGTAGGGATTACATGCTCGTAATGTATGGTATATAAGTCATTTGCCAACTGTTCTTTCAGGTTGATGTTCCCAAGACTTGCTACTACACTGGATGTTTAATTTTTTACAGATGGTCCAATAGAGGTACTTACATACTCTATCATGTCTCGCTGTATAGTAGCCGCTCCCCAAAAGAACCTTGCAACTTGATACCAGATGACACTTTTCAATACTGCATGGCAGAACCTGCATTTGTTGTCATTACTGACACCTGCCATTTTCTGGGATGCATTGGTCATCAATCTCTGGTCTTGAGCAGCCATTATAACCCTTCCTGATCATGGTAGAGGTCTCTCCTCTTGAGCCAGTCCAAGGAACCTTCTTTGTGTATGTATTCCTTACAGAGTTCTACCTTTTTTTTCATTTGTCTTAAACTTTTTCTTCTAGGGGATGGAACATCCAACCAGATGTCTGACATTTACCCCTATTTTAGTGAGTCCAATCAAGAGATCTTTTCAGGATTCTAGCCGTCCCTTTCAGTGCAATCGTTTGTATTTCACTTGCACTTGGTTCACCGAGTATGCTTGCTATGTACTTTTTAAAGTTCTTTTTCATAAGCCCAGCTGCTCCTATGATGACTGGTATAATTGAAACGTCTTTTAATTTCCAATTTCGTTTCATATCATACATAAGTCCTTGATACTTTGTTATCTTTTCCCTCTCAACTCTGTTAAGCCCTGTATCATTGGGTACACTGACCTCTATTACGGTCGCTTTTTTGTTTGCTCTGTCCCAAATCACTATATCTGGTTTAACAGCTGCGTTTTCTAGATATGTAGCAGTAGGGATTTAGTATGTCTTGCTATATGATTCGCTAATTAAGCGTCCTATTATTGTCTATCTATCTCAGCATAACTGCAACAACCTATCTAAAAGCAAGTCTGGTTTGAAGAGTCACCGTCGTTACCGCAGAAGATAGAAACACCCCTCTCTCAATCACTACATATGTATACATGCATATGCATTAAAAATGAACAAACTATAAATAACGTAAATATGAAAGAATAATAAAAAAGAATAATTAACAGCAAAGAAACTGAAATACGGCGTTCTTTTGTCAAGAAGTGACAATCACCTATCACAATATATATATATATGTATGTGTACAGTGTAACCCGGATATAAGAGACCTGAATAAAGGAAAAACGGATATAAGAGAGATTTTTTATTCGTCTCAAATTAGAGCCTGTGTTAATGTACAAGGGAACCCCGATATAAGAAACCCGCATATAAGTGCAATCCGGATATAAGATAGTCGTAGGGACCGAATAAGAAGTTTCTTATATCCGGGTTACATATATATATATATATCTATATAAATAGTTTTATATATATATATATATATATATATATATATATATATATATATATATATATATATAACGAAAATATTTTAAAATAAATAATAGTAATTATTTTTAAATATACACACACGTGTTTAAAACTTACGTTCGAATCAGTGTAGGAAGTGATAAATATTGCAATTAAAATGTGATCCAGTCACAAAGTCATCCTTGGCTTTGCAAGATGGTATTCAACTCAGGCAGACAAGGAATTAGCACTATAATAAGGAAAAGAATAACATTAATACCGATTATGCAGGTATAAACAGTCAAATAGTATTCTAGGACAGATGTTGGGATGTTGCATTGTCTCTAAAGCTCTAAGGCTGCTTTCTCTTGATTCGAAGAGACGGCTAAACTTCTTTTCTTAAAGCATCCTTATAAGGATAATAATTTTAAATAAATATTAGTAAATATTTTTCAACTTACAGACGTATGAGTTTTGAACTTAGTACATACATATGTATATGGGGAAAGAGAGGGATACGGGGTGTAAAAGAAAGAAGTAGAGATAAATAGACACATAGATAGATAGATAGATAGATAGATAGATAGATAGATAGATTGGGTGCTTCTGCAGACGGAAAACTTTAATGTAAAATAAATCACAGAAAAGTGTTTAAAATATTTTAATATATATATATATATATATATATATATATATATATATATATATATATATATATATATCGTTTGTTCCAAAATTAATTTATTCGGCATTCTATTCAATGTTTTTTTTTTCAGTAACAGACATCCTAAGCGAGTTGAATTAACTGCAGTTGTTTCGTAAACGTTCAATCGGCATCTATAAAAGTTAATCAGTTGAAAATTGTTTTAACGCATCTATGCTTATGACGCACATTCATGACAGAGATTGCTTTTGTCTCGCACCGTCAATATCTGCAATAGAGAGATGAAACTTTCAGGTCACAAATGCATTAGTTCAGTTATCCTAATAATGCAATATTCAATACCTTCTTATCGATTCGGGCGGAATGAAAAAATAAAAGCCATTGTTTTTTTGGAAGATTCCTCGTATATCAGTAATTATCATAAGAAACATTGGAATTGCTTAAGTTCTAGAAGTAAAATAGTAGACTAAATCATCGTCACATGACCGGAAGTGAAATTGCACATTCTCGTATTCTTGAGTGGTTTGGTAATTCAACGTTCACTCTGGTCAGTACTAACATGGGTGATCGTCCAGCGATTTCAGATGATGTATGTGCTCTCTGCTTATCTCGACATTGTTTCCAGTCTTGCTGCACTTCTTACCACTCGACTCAAGCAGTGTCAATTCAAATATTGAATATTGCGAAACCTTTGACTCACAATTAAGCAGCAACCTTTACGGGGGTGGGTACCCATTGTCTCTTGAGATTGAACCTGGACACTGATGTCAATTCAGTCAACAAAAAGAAATAATCTAGATCATGTCATTCAGGTCGATAAAAATTATCTGATAATAGCATTCGTTATTCGTGATGTGGACAAAAATTGTGAGTGCGAAAATTACTTGTCTCAAAGACACCCACGTCTCGTAATGTTCAACTGCTGAATAATAGAAAAAAAATGGCGACGCTCAGTTTATTTTATCCTCAGCAATCGCGCGAAGTAACGCGGATTTTCGCCGTTCGTATGCGCATTAAACGATCAAAGCAAGCCGTTTGCACAAGTGTTCGTTTTTAGAAAAGCGAGCTGTGCGCACAGGGAACGTTGATGCGTGACGTGTTATTTGGAGCTGGGATAACTCAGTGAGGATGAGATGTGGTGGGAATCACGGCGTCAGTGAAAAGGAGTCCTGACAATTTATTTATTTTTAACACGTGATAATACGGTCGTCTATTAACTTTTGCCATCAATGCGTGAATATAAAGTTCAATTGATTTTTGTCCATAAAGAAAAAATATAGTCAGCGAAATTATGAAGGAATGGCGTAGAATGAAATGTATTGAACGTAATTCCTCTCTAACCTGGATTCATTATTTTCGCGCATTTTTTTTTTTTTTTTTTGTATTGGGACTCAACACAAGTAGCGATTAAATTAACTTGTATGACTTTTGGCGAGGGATCACATAACCGGGCGGCAAGCGAAAATTCTCCACAGATAGGTGACATGATTAAAAATATTAACTCCCTAGCAAAACCGCTAGAAATCGATCTCCAGTCATAGTATAGCTGGAAATGTCTTCTCAACTATTAAATCATTTCTCTCTGATAGGTGTTTAAGAGTAGTGGTTGAAGGCAGAAATCAGAAGCTCTCAGTAGTAATGCTGGAATCCGTCAGGGGTCTATTCTGGGTCCAACTCTCTTTCTGATCTATATCAATGATCTTTCAAAGCTCATCCTTAGATCATTCGTAGACATTTAGGCTGACGGCACTACCATGTATGGTAGCACATCGAAGACCGTAAACGACCAAGTTCTCTCTGACTCTCTCTCCCCTGATCTTGAGCACGTGGTACCATGGGGAAAAAGTGGCTGGTTACTTTTAATGTATCTAAAACCCAAGCTTCTATCTTTACATCATCAACGCTATGTTGCCCAGCTGCTATAAATCGAAATGAATGGCTCTCGTCTTGCGGAGGCTTCTTGTTTTGACAAGCTTCTGGGCTTGACCTTTACTCCCGATCTGAAAGTAACACGTTTATCAAATCCATTGCCAAAGTCGCTGGAGAAATGGTGGGATCCTTCTGCCACTCCAGTAGATATCTCACTCCTGATGCAATTCTCTACATATATAAAAGCCAGGTTCGGCTACCGATGGAGTACTGTTGCCACATCTGGGCAGGAGCTGCTAGAAGCAGCATATAGTGCATTAACAGAGTTCAAAATAGACTTTGTAGCTTAGTGGGAGATGCCCTTTTCTCTTCCCTGCAACCTCTTTCCCACAGAAGAGACTTTGCGAGTTTGTCTCTACTTTATCGTTATTTTCATGGCAGGTGCTCATCTGAACTTCAATCTATGGTTTCCCCCTTGCCAGACTTTCACGAAAAACACTCGCCTAGCCAATACCACTATCCACACTTTCCCACACTCTTTATCAGTGCCTACACCTAAACGTAGATTCCATGAACAGGACTTCTTTCTTTGAACTGCTCGCCTGTGCAATTCTATTTTGCCTATTTTCCAGCTGACTACAATCTGATTGTCTTCAAGTCCAACGTTAACAAGTTCTTGTTGAACCGTACCTCTAAATAATCCAAGTTATAAAATTCCCACTAATGTTTACTACGCTAAAATCACAATAATTAATGTATATCCATGAACCCTTTTCCTGGAGTGTCCTCGGGGCCTTGATAAGTGGTTACCCCAAGTGAAAGTGTCTGTGTGTGTGCATTTTCCTACGCAATAACTCTGTCAATTTTTAGTCTACAGACTCAAAATTTGATATACAGGGTACTGAGATTCGGGAAAATCGATGTGATCGGTTTTCGGCAAGAAATTTTGCGATTAAGGGGTCAAAGTTCAACGATTTAACCTTTGAGAATCTACCAAACTCCTCCGACAATTTTGGGTCTACACATTTGAAATTTTTGATATAGGTTCCTTGGATATAAATCTAACTTAGTAACTTGATTTGAGCCCAAAACAATAAATGTTAACGGGTCATAATAGGGGTCAAAGTTAAGAAAAATTTACCTTTTTTTTTCTTTTGCTCAACATACACCTCCAAATACCCGGCCAACGACAGGCTGAAATACTAGTATATATAAAAATCTGAGCGAAAATTTACCGTATGCAACAATATATTTTACAGAAAGCACTCATCCTAAGTAAGCAAGGCTATAAACTTATTTACGGTTTACGAAGCAATAGATTGAGTATATATATATATATATATATATATATATATATATATATATATATATATATATATATATATATATATATAATAAATCATATCTCTCTGAAAGGTCCTAAGATTAGTGGTTGATGGGCAGAAATCAGAAGCTATCAGTCTTTATGCTGGAGTCCCTCACTGTGTCCAACACTCTTCCTGATCTACATCAATGATCTTCCAAACCTCATCCTTAGATCATTCGTAGACATTTATGCTGAGGACACTACCATCTATGGTAGAACTTCGAGATATCGATATACACACATATATGTATATATATATATATATATATATATATATATATATATATATATATATAAAGAGAGAGAGAGAGAGAGATAGATAGATAGATAGATAGATAGATAGATAGATATACTAAATGAGAGATGAGGAATAAAATTTATATATTTTTATTATATTTTCAGAACAATAGGGAGAAGTAAAGGGGAAAATAAGAAGAAAACTCTGTAGACCATGGCATTTCAAAGCTAAATGCTTCTCGTCAGAATATGAGAAAAGGTTTAATTATAAAAAATGCAAATGTAGAGAAAATTACTTAATGACATTTAGGTATGAAATCGAAAGGGTAGAATATATGTAGGCAATAGTACCAAAAAAAAAAAAATAGGCCATTTTAAAATAATAAATAAGATCAGAAAATAAAAGAAGAAAGGAAAAAATAGGGAAGATAGAAGAGAAAGTAAAGAAAGAAGATAGAAACAGTAATTAAAAGGATATGGAATATATATATATATATATATATATATATATATATACATATTAACGAGCAAATAGTTAATAAAACATGTTAAAAAACACCTTGAAAAAGAGTTAAAAACATATTTAAACTGAAAAGGAAACACTTGATAAGTGGATAGTCCTTAATCCGCGGAGTTTCGAAGAAATACTTTCCTTCTCATCAGAGGGTAGGAATTAGCAAAATGCAGGATCGGATTTTGCATGCAAAAGTATTTCATGAAACAACAAGTAAGTCTAAGATCTTACTTGATAACAAAAAAGTGAAGCAGAGGGAATATGGTGAAGAAAAATGTGATTACACGTGAATGGATAGTCTGGTGGAAGATAAATAATCCAGTGACAGTAAAATCCAAATATATAACTTCAAATATATATATATATATATATATATATATATATATATATATATATATATATATATATATATATATATATAAATAGATAAAAATAAAACGATTCGAAGGTCAAGAAAAACGGGAATAGAAAAATGTTCAAAATAAAAAAAAAAACCGTGTAATATAAAAATTAGAAAAAAACGATGCAATCTATATATATAGATCTCAAACGTCTGTTAGTGTGTACGTATGTTTGTGTGTCCGCCTAAAACTTTTCCATGCGGAACTGTACCCTATGAAATTGATAACATTGGAAAGAGTATTCTCTCGCATGGGAAATATGTAAACATTAGTTAGAACGAGTAATTTTACGTCTGTGAACCGGTCAGTTTTTTTGCAAGGGGATATCTTTTTTAGTTTCCTCAATAAAGATCGGATTACGTCGCGCATGCGTGGACAGGAGATGACCAGACGCTAGATGACTTTGAAGCTTAGACAATTTGGTTTTTTCGCCGAGTCATCAATCAATTACGTTACATCCAGGTGAAAGTAAATACAACTTTTAAAAATCCTTTTTTTTTGTATAAAATAAAATGATACAAGTTCCAGAGAACTGACCAGCTATTTTTTATTCCACTCAAATGAATCAGAAGGATCTGCAAATTGCATTGTTATGATGACTTTCATGACTTGAAAGTTTCATCTCTCTGTTCAAGGTATTGACGGTGTGAGATTCTAAGAATGCGACCCCTATCATAGATGCGTGTCAGAAGCAGAGATACATCATTGAATTCCTCCATGCGGAATAAATTTTACCAATCAACATTCACTAGCACCTGTTGAACGTTAACGATGCCGATTCAGTTGGTGTCAGCTCAGTTAGGAGATGGTTCGGCGATTCCAGGGGCGCATCAAAGATGTGAGTGACAAAGCACGCTACAGACTTTTACGATTTATGCATGGTTCATCGCTGACAAAAGTACATTGAGAATGGGGTGTGACTATGTAGAAAATAAATTATGTAGCAAAAAAGGTCACTCGCTTAAATGATACCACTCCCGTCTTCATAGCTCCTCGACGTTTTAGTTTTCGAGTTAAAAAAGGGAAGCATTACTTTTGGATCGACCCACGTGTATATCTATATTTCTATAAAAATGAGAATCTGTGAGTTAGGATAATTCTCAACCT
This sequence comes from Euprymna scolopes, assembly GCF_053919585.1. NCBI lineage: Eukaryota > Metazoa > Mollusca > Cephalopoda > Sepiida > Sepiolidae > Euprymna > Euprymna scolopes. The sequence goes on from NC_136515.1 coordinate 77,664,412, forward strand.
ATATACTCAACGAATCTTTGATCTACACTCTTAAAACTTGGTATATATGCTATTCAAACATGTGGAAAATCTTTATAATGAGGTTTCACCTGGAAAAACCGGCTGATAAGAAGTCAAAAAATAGGTACGTGGAAGTCAGCGGATTTGATTTTTATCTGTCTGCTAATTGTTTCCCGAATGCACATGCGTGAATCCTCACATAACGATCTGTATTTTATTTTATTTTTTTTAAGAATAAGTATGGTTGAAAACACTTGTTAAATACCATGTAAAGCTGGCCTAAAGGTTATCGTACTCGACTTATTGTCTTTGCGTTTTGGTTTCGATCCCAACTTGAGTATTGAACTAGTGAACTAATTAGAAAAAAACATAATGCTCACATTACCAATTAAAATACGAAGTGTCTTAAACAAGTTTCCAGATTTTTTGTTCAAGCATTTAAAATTGTTGTAGACTCTTAAAAATTCAGTATGTTATTGCTATATGTTGTATAAGATGATTATCCAATTTTTATGATTTCATGTTCAAATAAACACCAAAGCAGAAATTGGAATACACCCTACTAAAGCCTGACGGTCACATCTGACAATCTGGACAAGAAGACAATCAGAAAAAGACGATATGCAATAAAATTCTGTTTTAAACTTTAAACAAACGTCACAGAAAGGTTTGGAATGCTTCAGACTGCTTTTGGGCCGTCTTGCATGAATCGAGCATCAGTTTTTTAGTTTATTTGCCAAATAAAGAATTACATGGATAAGGACCGTCGTGTGTCGATATGTTATGTGAGTGCGCAGTTTGATGTCAGCGTGGAAATGTCACATACTTATTTGTGAGGACTAAAGATGTGGGAATGCTTCAGACTGCCTTTTGAACATCTTGCATGAACTGAGGGTTAGTCTTTGAGTGGCATAAAAGATTCAAGGAAGGCAGGGAGCTGTGATTGCTGATGAGAGGTGTGGGAGAATAAGGAAGTCCGTACTCCAGAATTGATTAACCAAATACAGAATTTACCGAATAAGAACCGCCGTGTTTCTATAGAGGCAATACGTGCACAGTGTGGTGTCAGTGTGGGAACTGTACACACAATTATTCGCGAGGAAGTGATTTTGTGGCGGATTTGCGCAAAGTTTGTTCCAAGGGTGCTCAGAGAATACCACAGACTATTTGACCAAGATAGACATCAAGACAGTTCCTCATA
>NC_136515.1:77668112-77695612 GCF_053919585.1 Euprymna scolopes
TACTTAAAAAGCCATTCTTCATATGGGGAGGGCAAAGTGTTTTGTACCTATTCTGTACTTTAACCTACATTTATTACCTACGCTATTTCTGCTTATAACAAATCAGAATTTTGCATTAGTTAAATATATATTTATGCGTATTTTACGAGCGGGAAACGCCGGGCGGCCTACTAGTATATATATATATATATATATATATATATATATATATATATATATATATATATATATATATAGAGAGAGAGAGAGAGAGAGAGAGAGTTATGTAGTAAGTTATAAAGATATATATGACAATTAAGGTACACAGAATTTTCTGCGTTTCATTCACGCTAGGATTCGTCAGGAAGTTTCTACGTCTCCGTGCGATACATACAGCGCCTAGCATTCCTATATGGTCACCCATGTTGTGATGGCCGGGCTCAGGCTTTCGTGGATGAAACGCAGAATATTCTGTGTAGCTTAATTTCCATATATATGTTTATAACTTACTACCTAACTCTACCTATGTATTGAGCACTGTTGAAGTAAATACTTATAGTTTAAGCATAAAATTAAACTTTCGTATATTAATTTATGTGATGAAATGAAGTTATATATATATATATATATATATATATATATATATATATATTGAATGTGTGTACGTATGTGAAAGTGAGAGAGACGGAGAGAGAGCGTGTGTATGTGTGCTTATAATGAAATTATTACACTATCCTTTCTTTAGTGTGTATATTTGTAGTGCCATTAATAGCACTATGACAGCAGACTATTCTTATTGTTTTGACTCTCGGGTATATATCCGACACAGACACAATTAATCAACCAAGAAGCAGATCACTCTATATAAAAGCATATAAGATATCAAAGAATACACACTCAAAAGCCAAACAATGTAAATAATGTGCTGTTGTTATAGCCCTAGCCATTAACGTTATGACAATAATTTAATATTTCAAAATAATTTTGTTTGAGAAAAGAAACTTCTAAACTTATTCTCACTTTTATAATGGATGCTTGTGTGTGTGTGCGCGCGCGTGTGTGTGTGTGTTTGTGTGTGTGTGTGTGTGTGCACCTACGAATCACACGATGTAAACGCCTAAAAGCAACTAGAGGATACCTGTCAATAAGTTGTTTTCATTTTTTTTTTTTATCAGATGAACGGTAAGACGAAACATTAACGATGAGTGATGAGGGTTTAAATTGGACTAAATTAGATTATTTAATAACACGATTCGATAAGGATTTGTTTACACTGAACTTGAGAACAAGAAACAAAAACACGCACATCTACATACCTACAGAGGTTATATTTCGACGTAAATATACATATATATATGTGTGTGTGTGTATGTGTATGTGTGCGCGCGCGCGTGTGAGAATGTGTGTGTAAGAGCGTGTGTGTACGTCTGTATGTGCATATATATATATATATATATTTGATTAATGTACATAATAACAATGATATATTCATACACTTACCGTTTGGATGTTGTCATATATATTTACATCAGATTATTGTATTTCCAGTGATATTATTTTGAGATGGCAGAATCCGGTTTGAAACCCTGTAGGCAAACCATTTAGTTTTCTTTTTCGTTTTTTTGGTTTTTTGGTTTTCATTTAATAACTTTGTGCGACCCTCTACTTTCGTAATCTCGCAGGTTCTCGACTTTTATCGCAAACCAGTAACAAACTACGAAAGAAATGGGCGCCCGTGCCGACGCGTATAAGCAAGAAACGCAACAATATGGATGCTTGCAGGTAAGCACAGGCCTGCACACACACACGCACACATACACACACAAATAAAGAGAAAAAAAAACAAAAAACAAACAAACAAACATGTATATTCGTAAATAGACCTACGTATATAAATATACGAAGAATACGAGTTTGAATAAAATCGGGCGCAACCAGGAGAGAAATGGTAGAAGGGGATAATCCCGATTTGCTTACGTCTCAAAATTAGGCAACAGGTCAGGTTTAACGTTCTTATTTATAATGCCTCCTCACGGGACAGTTAGACACGAGGGTCGCTTTTTTAATTTGGAGAAAAGGAACAAAAAATAAGAATTGTCTCAGACGTGAAGTTTTTCTCCTCCACTAACAGAGAACAAGAAATTGAAGTGCAGCATCTGAAGAACAGATACTACACTTTGATCTTGTCCCGAAGGCCAAGAGGGGCAGGTCAGTTTTAATGTTGTTAAATAAAAGTGTTTTCGATTAAGACCAAAAAAAAAAAAACTTCCATAAATTTAGAGGAATTTTTGTATTATCAGAGAGCAGAAAATGAAGTGCGTTATCACAACAGGTCTGGCCCTTTTTACCTTTTTTTTTTCGGAACAAACATAGTGTAGTATCTGTTCTAAGACCACAATTTATGCCGTCTGTCGTCAGTGGAAAGAGTAATCCTTCTAAACTTAGGTGATTAAGATTTTTGCTACTATCCACAGTAAATATCCTTGAGGAACGAGAATTTTCTCAGTAAAAAAAAAACAAACAAAAGCAAACAAACAAAAAAACAAAAAAAAAACACTCTGTGTCTAAATATGCCTTCGTGAAGTGGGGTGGAAAATAAGTAGTAACGTACCAGTTGAGATTTGACAATAAATATTAAATATTAAAAAAAATCTAACCATAATTATTCTTTTGGCTGCATTGTTTCGATATATATATATATATATATATATATATATATATATATATATATATATATATATATATATGTATATATATATAACTTTAATATGTTTATGTATTTTCAAATTTGTGCTAACTAATCACACATTTTATATTAATGCCTATCCTTATATATATATATATATATATATATATACATACATATATATATATATATATATATATATATATATATATATATATATATATATATATATATATACTAGCATAGGTACCCAACGTTGCCCGGGTCGACATGAAGTTCCGTTTGAAACACACTTGCTATACTAAGTGTATTAATAATTTTCATCGTGGCCAACGTCGATACCCACACAAAAATTTCAAAAATAAAAGGACGGATAAAAACAGGTAAATGTGACGCTCCAAAAAAGATACACGCACCACCAAAAGGGATACAAAAAGGAGAAGCTATTCTCCACATATTGAACACTTATGTTCCCATGCGCTGGAAACCGATCCCCCTCCCAAATAAAATAAAATTAAATGAATCAAAACAATTTTTTTTTTTCAATAAAAATAGTAGCGAGTGCCAGAGTGACCGCCTCCCCCCGCCTAAACATGAATTCTTCATGTTTCGAAGTTTACAGGGGAAATAACTCTATGTTTCTAAAAAAAAAGTCGACGGCAGAAATAATAATTCCAAATAAATTGAATGAATTAAATATATTATCAATATGATTGTTATTTAAAGTTGATTACATAACAATCTTAAACAGAACACTTAAAACAATTCTCTCGCTAGAAACATTAATAGCTATTTAGTAAAATCGATTTTTCTTACTATAATATGCAATGAGGTAACCTCTTAATTGTATATTTTGCAAGAACCATACTATTTATAGAAATAAATGAAATAATAAAGTAATGGACATTTTGTTTCTATTAATCAAATTGTGAAAAAAAGCAAACAAGCAAACAAACAGACAGGAATACAAATTTCCCCGCATTCTGCTAATTCCTACCCTCTGATGAGAAGGAAAGTATTTCTTCGAAACTCCGCGGATTAAGGCTATCCATTTATTAAGTGTTTCCTTTTCAGATTAAATATGTTTTAACTCTTTTTCAATGTGTTTTTAAACATGTTTTATTAACTATTTGATCTTATATATATATATATATATATATATATATATATATGTATATATATATATATATATATATATTTATATATATATATATATATATATACATGTATGTATATATATACATGTATGCATATATATATCAGAAAGAACATATAAGATTCATATATGTTCGTATATATATATATTATATATATATATATATATATATATATATATATATATATATATATATATATATATATATGTAGAGAGAGAAAGAGGAATAAGAAAAATTAAAGATGAAATCTGAAATTGATTAACGTACAAGATATATTGATTCATCAAAAATTTCAAATAAAGAATTAGAAAATTGAAAAATCCTTAACTCATGAATTTTCTCAAGATAATTTCTTTCCATCAGAGGATAGGCATTAATATAAAATGTTAGCACAAATTGTAAAATACATAAACATATTAAAATCTTCATTTCTAAAACAAAAAACATTTTAATTGCTCTATTTTACCTATATTGAGCGTTTTATTATTTTGTATAGGTGCCGAATGTAAAATAATATTTATATTTTTCTTTCGTATTTCTCCCTCTCTTTCTCTCTCACTCTTTCTCTATAAGTGCATATATACATATACATATGTATGTGTGTATATACATATGTATGTACACACACACATATATATATATAGGTATATATATATGTATATACGTGTGTGTATGTGTATATATATATATACATAGAGAGAGAGACAGAAATAGAGAGAGAGAGAGAGCGAAAGAGAGAATGTGATGTATGAAAATATATTTATGACAATTTAGCAACACAGATGTTTCAGTGTTGAATTCCTGTAGGGAATCTTCAGGCTAAAATAGAACGGGGATAAAAAGCAGAAGCGTATGTGTAACTTAGTTGCTATAAATATTTTTCATAACTTGCTAGATAGCTTTACTTACGTTGAAGTAATACTGAAAATCGATACAGAAAGTTCTACATCACCTCATGACATTTTATGTGGAAACATGAAATAATAATAATAATAATAATAATAATAATAATAATAATAATAATAATAATAATAATAATAATAAAAATAATAATAAAAATATGTGTGTATAGGATATCCAAAAAGTCACTAAAGGGTTTTGAACTTAAATAAATTCTTTATTTTTGACATCTTTCTGTAATTTTAATACAATTTGACTAAGCGATTACGAAATTAAAAAAAAACAACAAAAAAAACTGCAAAATTTAAACAATCTTTATTCATGAAAAATATTGTCTTTTTAATGTTGCCCATTTTCAGCTTCGCATATTTGTGCTCTTTCCAAAACATTATTCATAACAGATTGCAGAATCTCTGGATTGCGATTTAACTCCCTTATTTCATTCCGCGAGCAGGCGGACCTGGAAGCATCAAACCCCAAACGCTGCAACAATTGAGGGAAAACATCAGGAACGAAATAAGGTCGTTAAATCGCAACCTAGAGATTCCGCAATCTGTCTTGAATAAAGTTTTGGAAAGGGCTTAAATATGCGAAGCTTAAAATAGAACATTTTTAAACGACATTATTTTTCTTTTGTTTGAATTCTGCCTTTTTTTTTTTTTTTTTTTTAAAAGGCTTCCCAAATGTCTTAGTCAGATTGTTAAATTACAGAAAAATACCATAAAAATAAAGTATCTAACCCCTTTAGTGATCTTTTGGACACCCTGTATATATGTATTGCGTAAGCATAGAACACTATACTAGCGTATGTAGTCATAAAAATGATTGTGAATATTTGTTTTTAAAAATATACTTATAAAGCCCCTCCACTAAGATAAAGTTGAACCTTCTTTAGAGAGATTGTCGGACTGACTTCCTCATCTTGTTTGTTATTGTCACAACGTTTCGGCCGTTTTGCCATTGATAAACACTTGATTTCCTTAAATTCCTATGTTAATTGTCGGTGGACTGGAAGTGCTTTTTGTGACGTGGTTCGAATATCCTGCGAATAGTAATTGTCACTTTGTATACTACTGCAATAGACAAAAACAATTGTTTATATTTAGTTTAAAATAGTATATATCTGCGTGTGTTGTGTGTAGTGTATGTGTTTTTGTGTGTTGTGTGTGTGTACGTGTGCTGTGTGTGGTGTAATAGTTAATAGTTAATAGTTGAACTAACTTTAAACACAGTATATACAGTTTAAAACACTTCGACAACGAGGTATATATATATATATATATATATATATATATTTATATATATATATATATATATATATATATATATATATATATATATTTTTATAGTCTATAAATTTCAAAAACACCAGTACAAATATTTGAATATTTATTTTGGATGTCATGAAATGTATGCCCCTGTTCTATTTAAGAAACAGAAAAGTCATTTTTTTTTAAAGTGGGGGGGGGTGCATAGGGTTTTGAAAGATAGTAAGATTATTTATCAATTTTACTGCGTTTCACAACGCTAAGCTCCCTTTTTAAAAAAAATTTCCAACGACTTTTCCGTTTCTGAAATGGAACGGGGGTCATAAATTAGATTACATCAATAATATTTTTAAAAATATTAGTACTATTGTTTTTTTTAACATAAGCATCACCACATTATCAAGGCCAAGAGGCCACTCGAGGATAAGGGTTAAGTGTACAGTGGTCAATTGGACAATATAGTAATCGTTAGTGATGGAAATTCGGTAAATTTTTTAACTTAAGTGGAGCGGCACATCAAGAACTTGTTTACGTTGGACTTGAAGACAATCAGATTGTAGTCACCTGGAAAGAAGGAAAACAGAAGGCAGCTCCATAGGCGTGTACTTCTAAGAAAGAAACCTTGTTCATGGAAGGTACGTTTAGGTTTAGGCACAGATAAAGAGTTTTGTTCCTTTTTTATTTCTTTATTTCGTCGGAATACTATTTCCATTATTCTCATCATATATATATATATATATATATATATATATATATATATATATATATATATATATATATATATATATATATAAACGACCATATACTGGTAGCCGAAATAAATATTGAATATCTTTGGTTCTCTGGGACGAAACTAGATAAAACTTTGCAGGCATTTTGAAAATATTTATACTATTCTATGGGTAAATTTTTATAGCAATTCGTAATAAATAGACCATATTTTCGAACCAATTAAATATGATCAAATTTGTATGCATACAGTAGCGTCCAAAGTTAAGGGACAACATTTTAAAACTAGTCTTTTTAATCTTCGAACCCACTCTAAAAATCATACAACGCATAGGCCACACAACAACGCCAGTGTCCCGACGATTAACCTATCATTTAACTAACACTACTAAAATTCGATACCTTTACAATTGCACACGACGAATAAATTACTTATAAACACACAAATAAGCATTTACTTACTTACTTTCTTGTTTTTTCTTGAATTTGCAGATACCGGCCATCCTCTCCCCTTAAATAATTTTTATTTTTTATTTTATATTTTATATTTTATTTTCTATTTATTTATTATTTATTTATTTTCTATTAATTAATTAATTTATTTATTTATTTATTTATTTATTTTCCATTTAGTGTCTTTTAACAACTCTTGCTGACGTTTTCTTAAGTAATAACCCGTACATTTCAGTTGACCTATATTATTTTGCCCTAAAAATGTTTTCGCGCCTTTTAGCATTTCCTGTCGGGGTCATTTTAACATTTGTTTTTCTATTTTATATTTAATTCTTTCACCATTTAATTTTTCCCCCTTTCTTCTTCCCTGATCTTTCTTATTTATATTTATGTCTCGGCAGCAGTGATAAAAGCATATCTTATTTTTCTTTTATTAATATTATTGAAAATTTTCCCCTTTTCCCTTGTACATATTTGTGAATTATTCCATGGATTTCGGCCTTTCGATTATTTTGGACCATCTTCCAATTACGGGATTTTCTTTGATTTTATTGTGCAAATGGAAATTCAATTAACTTTCTTGAAGTTATATTTTTGGATTTTACCGTCATTAGATTATTTATCTTTCACATGACTATCCATACACGTGTAATCACCTTTTTCTGCACCATATTCCCTCTGCTTCACTTTTTTGTTATCAAGTAAGATCTTTGACTTATTGTTGTTTCATCAAATACTTTTGTATGTAAAATCCGATCCCACGTTTTGCTAATTCCTACCCTCTGATGAGAAGGAAAGTATTTCTTCGAAACTCCGCGGATTAAGAACTCTCCACTTATCAAGTGTTTCCTTTTCGGATTATATATGTTTTTAACTCTTTTTCAAAGTGTTTTTCAACATATTTTATTAACTGTTTGCTCCTATTATAAGCTCTATCTCCTATTTGGTTTTATCGAGCTTTTACATCTGGTTGAGATAACTTTATAACAATTAATTCTTTAATATTTACAATATAGTTTAGTTTCACCATCTTGGATCATTTTGGTAAATTTAATTGTAATTTATATATATATATATATATATATATATATATATATATATATATATATATATATATATATATATTGTATTGGTAGTAATTATTTGTTTGTTTAAAACAAAATATATAAGTGTGTCACCCAAAAGAGTGCTCAATGTTTAGACAGAGCCAAAATAAGTGAATTTAGTTTACAAACAAATGGCTACACATAAGCATACATGTTTCAGCGAAAACTCAGTAAGGGAATCGCTTCGTCAGGTCAAGGACAACTCTGGCTGTTTCAACTCAAACATTGCCTATTTATAACTAGGACTACATCGTATTTAAGTGTAAAGGGGGAGACAGGACCTAAAGAGAAAGTATATACATTAAAATGTGATCATCCATTATGTTAATTATATTTATTTATTTATTTTTTATTATTTTCTTTAATTTATAGTGCGCCAAGAGTTTTAAGTAGAGTTTCAATATATCAACTTTGGTTGTTTTCGTTGTTTACTTTTTTCTTACAGGCGATACACACATTCTTTCTCTCTCTCTCTCTCTCTCACCATATATATATATATATATATATATATATATATATATATATATGGTGAGAGAGAGAGAGAGGGAGAGAGAAAGAATGTGTGTATCGCCTGTAAGAAAAAAGTAAACAACGAAAACAGCCAAAGTTCTTAAAAATATTAGTTTTTCTATTTATATACTTCAGCGTCCATTTTAGGTACGCACGTTTCACGGCTTGAACCCACAGTATATTTATCTATCTCTATTTACTCTCTCTATATAGTGTAATCCAGATATAAGATACCTGAATATAGAGAGATTTGTTTTGGTCCCAAATTAGAGCTTGTGTTACTGTGCAGTGTAAGAACCCCGGATGTAAGAGAAATCCGAATATAAGAGAACGTAGAGACCTGAGATATCTCATATATCCGGGTCACACTGTATATATATTAATTATTCATAATTTTGGGATATCTTTCTACCTGGAATATAATATAATATAATATATATATATATATATATATATATATATATATATATATATATAAAGCTGAACGTCTGTGTGTGTGTCGAATAGGCTCCTATATGGTTGACTATTATAGAAAACTGATCACATATAATGATAGAAGATGTATCGAGACACAGGAATGGGTATGTTTGATCTGGCATAATGATGATTCATTAAAATTGTGGGGTCTGCGTACGCGGCTGGTCCACAAAGTATGGAAATAAAAATTTAAAAATTAGAAAAAAAAACGTTTACAAGTGTTTTTGATATAGATGTACATAATAATACTTTCATAAATATGTTTTAACTTAAATAGGGATGGTATAATAAAATTGTGGAGGTCTTTTCATATCTATCTGCGTAAGTATACTTTGATAATTATGTTTCAGTTTGAAAAAATATGGTATAATAAAATTATGGGGTATTCGTTCGCGCCTGACCTCCATAGAATGGAAATATGTCACAAAGTTTAACAAGGTTTTTTAATATAGATCCACAGAATATTGTGATAAGTGGTTCAGTGTGAACAGGTATGGTATAATAAATAATGGGGGTTATCTATTTTAGTTTTACTTTCATCATATTTTGCTTTGGATTTGATACCCCCAAATTCGAAGCTATCTCTTTACAACCCTTCCTTTTCATAACCTATCATACTTTCATTAATAAGAGTCCATTTTCTGCTGGCTGTTTTGAACCCAGTCAACGATGGGTACTTTTGCTAGTATATATATGTATATATATATATATATATATATATATATATATATATATATACATCACAAAAGTCTATCTTCCAAATTTCATGATGTTGTCTATCTCACTGTTTATTTCTCTCATCATGTTAAAAGGTTAAATCATTGACAGCGCCTGTTTCGTAGCGCTGAATCATTCATGTAATTGTTATGTCAATTTTTAAACTATAGGATTTTAAAAGAAAATAAAAGAAATATGGACATGGTAACAAATATCCGGAAAATCAAAGATGGCGTAACTAAAACAAAACATGTAGCAATGCAGATGTTGATGACGGAATTTATTTTTATTTTTTACTAAACAGTCCCAACGTTTGGCCTTCAAGCACCACATACATTTATGTACTTTACTGTCCGTCGGCTTCACTCATTTCATTAAGTTAGAAAGTTAAGTTTAAGAAGTAGGTAACTAGATAAGGTAACATCAGTCACACTCCTAAATGCATTCTTTCTAAGTAAAATTTTCAAGAAAACTGTTTTTGTCTTTCATGCATTTTATCCGTCTTAGTTAAACAGACGAGACGATCGACAGCTACATATGAAATGCAGCGAAGAGAAAGATAAAGAAGAGAATAAAATGGTCAACATCTAAACATCTGCGCGAATATATTAAATCATTTTATTTGTTAATGAAAATGTTACAGATTCATCAAGTACGCAACTGGAAACCTATTTCAACAAGACCTACTAACGTAAAACAAAACTCTAGCCATACAGATTTGGATAACGGTATTTTCTTACTACGCTTGGCTTTCAAGTACCACAGGCATTTCTCTATTTTATTTTATTGCATGGAGAGTAGTTGAAAAGGTTAATAAACACCCGCATAAAAAAAATAAAAATAAAAAAGGCGCCAATATCAGAGTAATGGCAGATATAATCTGCATCCATTTGCTTTTAGGCTGACGGTGTCTCAGATCTCGCAAAGAACTGTTTTTTTTTGTTGTTGTTTTTAGTGAAGATGCTTTCACTGGACCACTGTGTATGTAACATTGTTAAAAAAGAAAATAATTAGCATGCTCGTAAAATCAAAGAATCTATTTTATTTATTTCTTCTTAACTAGTTTTGGCTTTTTATTTACAAAGTAGTCACCACTTATCAAGGCAATTCGAGGATAACGTTAACGAGTGTACGGTAGTCAATATCGCAACAATCGCTAGAAGTGGAAATTTAGTAAATTGGATTACTTAAGGGGACGGCTTATCAAGAACTTGTTTACATTGGACTTGAAAATTACCATATTTTTGTCACTTGAAAACCAGGCAAATGGAACAGAGTTCCACAGGTGTGCAGTTCTATGAAAGCTATGTTTATGGAAGCTATGCTCAGGTTTAGGCACATATAAAGAGTGGGATAAATCATTGATAGTGGTTTCAGGTAGACAAGTGTTTTTCGTGAACGTTTGAGAAGAGAGGGCATGGATTGAAGCTATGACGAACACTTTCTATGAAAATAACGGACAGGATGACCAACAATCAACTTTTCTTTCTGAATGCATCCTCCATTATTTTGCTTCCAATGTTACATAGGAAGGACCCTGGAATGAGATTTCTTCCAGTACCGAAAGAAAATCTCACGACAGGCGTTGAATTCCCTCGTAAAGCGTGAGTAACACTCAACCGGGCCCAAGCGAAAGTTGTCAAACCTCGGGACAACCTGCACTGGCACTGATGAGAAGACTATCTCACACATGCTCACAGACTGTTCCCTGGAGGAGGAAATGCTTCGACGCGGACGTGAGGGATGCATCGGACACTGCTCGACGATGCATTTCGAGACGAAGCAAAACAATACGCTGCTGATGAGAGACTATACATCGGCAACGATTAAGTTTGCTCATGTGAGTTTTGACCAGCGTTCCACTGAATGCATGATAGCCGAGATTTTTAAAACAATCATCGCCAGAGTTGAATGAAAGATGAGTGAGGTTAAGTTGGGCCAGGGAGGTAGTAACCAAACGCCGTAGGCAAAACAGAGATCCGACCAAGAAGTACATCACGTTTCTGGGTACAAAGAAAACTAAGCTTTTCAAACCGATCTCTCCGGGAAGTTGAGCGAACGAGGTGGCGCCAATCCTGTAGGAAACCTCTAACTTAAATTGAGTTTTTAGATGTCTGTCCGTGTGCGTCATTCTTTCTGTTAAGTTAAAAAAGTTAAGTTGAATAAATAAATAACTACGATAGCATGAGTCTCTCCTAAGCAAATTTTCTCTAAATGAAACCATATATGAAAACCCTCAGCGAACGTCTCCTTATGATCTTTTTTTAATATAAAAATTAAACAGAAATCGCGTAAAAGCCAAGCCGGTATTAACAACGGCAAGTATGCTCAAAGACTTTTAGTTTGTTATTGAAAAAAATGTTTCATAATAGTCAAATGAAACAAAAGGAATAAATTTCCAACAATACGCCTAATGCTGAGTTTTGTAGGACAACCCTGTTTACCATTATTAAATGAGGCTGTTAATTCATGTAGAGAAGGAGCTAGTTCCATAAATGTCAAAAGTCCTCTTCCTGCCATCAATGATATCATAAAAAAATCTGGAGCAGATATAATTGGTCATTTTTTACAAGTTTCCCTGTAAATTGGATTACTTAAGGAGACGGCTTATCAAGAACTTGTTTAAATTGGTGTATTTGATAGAATATAGAAAATTTACGAAGTGGATCGAATTCTTCTCTGTGTGAATTTTTTGTTTCTTATCCTATAGCTAAAAAAAATTAGTGTCCACCATGATATATAATTTGGGGTTCGTAAAAAAGGGGACAAACTGTATCAGCACAAAAATAGCATTTATGACGTTTAAAAAATATTATTTGTTTTTATCATAGGTTATCAGACTAGGTTTTTTTGTTATCTTTAATCGATTTATAATGTTTTTTTTTATTTTTAATCGATTTATAATATTTTTTTTTATTTTTAATCGATTTATAATGTTTTTTTTTATTTTTAATCGATTTATAATTTTTTTTTTTATCTTTAATCGATTTATAATGTTTTTTTTATTTTTAATCGATTTATAATAGTTTTTTTTAAATTGTTAATTGATTTATCATAGATGTTTTATAATAGTGTTTAAAAGATTTTCAATCGAATTATAATATTTTTTTGTTTCGTACGAAATGAAACAAATGTTTTGCTAATTAATTTGTAATAAATTCTTGAGATGGCATTAAAAGGGTGTGATCAATTTTGCATTACATTTTGTGGAGGATAAGAGTTTATGGAAAACGAGGAGGAGTAACGCGAAAAAGAAGGGTTGCGTATAAAATATATCCTGAGATTTTGAAACCAGTGTCATCAATGATGTCGGCTTAGAGCTGAGAGGTAGAAAGAAAACTAAACTAAAAACAAACAGATTATCTATATATAAATCTCACTTGTCTGTTTAAATGTATGTATGTATGTATGTATGTTTACCTAAAACTTTTAACAAAGGAACAGATTTTCACGAGACTGGTATCATTTTGAAGATCGAACCTTCGGACGACAAATATCGAAAAATTGACCAAAAACATAAATTCCTTCACCCTCAGCTGAGCACTTTTCTACAGGGGAGACGTCGCTTTTTTCCCGATATTTTCGAAATTCATCCCCTCTTTTCAAATGTCTACCCTTAATTTAAACATACGTGACTTCCGCTTTGGCGATGGGTGCAACAGCAAATACGTCAGTTTTTTTTTCACGTTCTTTTCCTCCTTCGCGGTACAGGTTCGAGCCTGCCTGCCTACTACCACTTTATTTTGGCTCAACATACACCTCCAAACACACGGGCAATGCTGGGCACCCAGGCTAGTGTACAATGTGAAAATAAATTGAAACTTTAGAAATATTTCAAAAGTTTCAGTAACCAGGCCCCTATAAAAAGTAACAAAAACAAACAAAAACAAACTAGAAAACTAACTGATTAATATATCCGGTAAACCAAGTGCAACACAAGTCCAAACAATGTTATTTAAACGGAAGTTTGAACCTGAAAAATGATATCTCCATTAAAGTCTATGATATAGCGAGTGAATTTATGGCACCTAGAGGCAACACCAATATCCAGAAAAACAAACAGAAAAGAAATTTGAACAAAAAAATCGATTTATATTATTTGAAAAAATCGGACGACTATTCTTATCTTGAATTTGAATTTCATAAAGTTTCGGTCGATGTAACCTCCAACCTTCTCCACACTCAAGATGCGATAATCCATCCTTATCTCCAAAATTCATAAACGTTAAAAAAACAATTTTTTTAAACCGGTGTAAACTAATCCATAATGAAAACTGCAGTTGCCTGTACGTATGTTGGTTGGTTGTTTTTGTTTTACGGCATATCAACCCTTTTCAGGTTATTTAATGCCGAATCCAAAGATTTTGAAGAAAAATTTTTTAAACAGAATATATTTATTGTTTTCAAGTCGGATTCTATTTAACCCATAGCTGGGACCTTAACGGGTACTACAACTCCGGGTCAGAGTGGACCTGGGAGCAATGCCAATTAAAGGTTGGCTCCACACTCCCCAAAGCCCGCAAGCTGGAGCCTCACCACTGGATATAGGACCTGTACGTATATATGTTTGTATATCCGGTTAACACGAAGAACAAACAACGAAACAAACACCCATAAATTTGATATTTTCTTGAACGGCGTTATTCAGAATGAATAATATTTAACGTTTAAAAAGATAAACTCGTGCAGATTTGGTCATAGGGAGGAAGATGTTCGACCAGGATTAAATATGTACTAAATCAAGGGAAGTAATTCCAATTTTTTAATTGAGGAGTTAATTTTCTGATGACACCTATTACCTCGATGAATCTATATACAACAAAAAAGTTATCTGTGTGTATGTCCATAGATTAGAATTAGCTGGACGAAGAAAGAGAGTTAAATGGGGAGGGGGAAATCGAGGAAGCAAAAGAAATACAGACAGGGAATGGTAAGAAGTTTTAATATAAATATTTTAGACTTTTGATATGGGCAACGCCGAGTAGTCTTATAATTATTTCCATAAGAGTTGATAGTGCAAAAGTGAAAATAAGGAACATAAGTTAAAAAAAAAAAACTAATTATGACAAACAGCAAAAAAAAGTTATTTCTATCATATATTTTCATTCATTTATTACATTTGTTTTATCAACGCTAATAACAGATTATACGTAAGGGAGATAACTGAGAACATTTGAAAATAAGAAATATGAAATGTAACTTAATGGAGTTTATTAAAGCTTGAAGGCGTATGTATTCTATCATTTGTTTATTCAGACAAATATTATCAACTTGCTTATTACCATCTACGGAAAAAAATCCCAGTAGACCCAGTATAGAATTAAACAAAATGTATATAATATATATATATATATATATATATATATATATATATATATATATATATATATATATATATATATATATATATATATATATATATAAAGGTTTCCTTCAGTCTTTAATGACTATGGATACCCACCGTAGAGTGCCTGCGCGTGGAATTATTGTGGCAAGAGGTGTGCAATCTCCAACCACACCGCTCCTGAGTCGACATTGTTAAATACCAATGGCAAGTGAAGTGTATGTACAGGACGACTGGAAACAAATGCCGAGATAAGCGGAGAGCACATACAGCGCCTAGAATTCCCAAATGGTCACCCATCTGATACTAACCAGGCTCAACGTTGCTTAACTTCGGTGATTTGACGAGAACCGGTGTGTCAACGCGATCATGTCGTATAGATACATATATAAAAACAAACATACATACCTATATATATGAGCTGTGAAACAGCGAAACAGTACTGCATGTGAATGATTATATATATATATATATATATATAATATATATATAATATATATATGTATATATATGTATATATACATATATATACATATATATATATGCATATATATGTACATATATATACATATATATATGGTATATATATATATTGAATTTGTAAATATATATATATATATGTACTAGTGCATATAGGTCAAATCATCAATTCAATAAGGGTATGCTATTGTATATATATATATATACACACATATATATATACATACATATATATATATATATATATATATATATATATATGAACGATTGGACTATAAAAATTAGATATTACAACAGTTTATTTTTCAACAACGTGTACAATGGAATAAGATGTTTTGCTTATTTTATGATTTAATTGTGGAATATATATATATATATATATATATATATATATATATATATATATATATATATATATATATTGTTGTGGTGGCACTCACTCATTTGCATATGTGGATAATATTACACATAAATAGCAAGACTCGGTTAGTCTGAGTGTGTGTTAACCAGAAGCCACCGAAGGCCGAGCCGAGAGCAGATATGTTCTCCAGCCAAGACTATCTTACCTGACAACCATTATGCAAATATACTTTTCCTAATACACTCCTTATTGATCTACCTTTGTTTGTTGAGTCTTCATTTGTATTGCCTTATACGTTATTTGGTTCAAACTGCAAACAGTTAGCGACGAAGATGAACGTCAAACATAACATAACATATATATATATATATATATATATATATATATATATATATATACTTCAGAATGAAGTTATTGTACAATCAGCTGGTATGGAAACCTGTTATTATAAGATTTACAAAATATTACTGGCAGTAATATTCTATAAGCATTATTCCACCTAAATAAAAATTGCTCGATATACAAGATAGAGCAAATAAATGACTTTTCACTGGACCCACAAAAAGAATTTCTCCAGGAATATGCCCGACCCGGATATCTACTCAGTTATGCAGATTACCCAATATACAGCTTTGATCTTATAACCTCATTGCTTTAAAGAACAATCACCATGGAATTTGGATCTAAATTTTTATATCCTTTTCTTCAATTTCCCTTGCTATATGACTTCTGATTAATCAATTATTTTGACTTTCATTTTCCATGTCTCACTGACTTTAGCAAGTATTTGGCTAATATTTGGTAGACATCGAAACCCTATAGGTTAAGGAGATAAAATTTCTAAAGTATTCTTTGTCTTTCTTAGAATAATAAAAATCATTGATATGAAACTCGAACATTTCACTTTAAAGAAGGTTTTTTGAAATTCATTGAATCACTATAATCTAATGTATATATATATATATATATATATATATATATGTGTGTGTGTGTGTGTGTGTGTGTTTTATTTTTTATTACCGTTTTATATGCTTAGTTACACATGTTTCAGTTACCGAATCGTATTAATCGACACCTGTGTTACTAAGCAGATAAAAAATAAAACATATATTTGCTCTGCAATAGTATTGAGTACTTTCTTCAGGTTTTTACTAATTACCATTTTCGATATATATATATATATATATATATATATATATATATATATATATATATATATATATATATATATATATACTAACAAGAAAACCCGTCGTTGTTCGGAATTGAATGAGGAGCAACGAATTTGTTTTTGGTTAAACTGCAAAAGTATTTATCTAAGCTAACATGAATGCTCGGTAATACCCGGTCGTAAAGTACGCTTAAATATATTTTAATTCTTGCAGTCTCGTATATATTATTATAGAGTTAACGTTCTATCGATTTTTATATAAAGTTACGATTTCAAAAGTAAAAAAAAAAAAATATCCATATGACTTGGGTGCATTAGCTAGAGTCGAAACCAAAATATAAACGTATAAAAAAAAATATGTATATATATATAACTTGAATTCCTGCAGCCATAATCGAAACAAAAACTTATGAAGAATTCTTAATAAAATTATTTAAAAAAAAAAGAAGTTTATTCAAGTGCCATCAGCTATATTCGAAACCGAAACCAAAACTTAGGAAGGATTCTTGCTAAAATTATTTATGAGAAGGAATAGAAGAACATACCGACCCGGATGTAAGCGTGGAACACAAAAGAACACACACGCTATCGTATTAATATATAGATGACTTGAGTCAAAAGTTAAAATTCAAAAGTCAAATACAACAGGTCAATTTTGATCTAAACATAAACATTCATTTTGACTGCGCCCCCTTCTAATCAAATAACCTTATATGTGAATCTGATTGTACGGTATTAAAATTCTTAAATCCGTTTGTGATGTTAGGCTGTATAAAAGTGTTAATTTTACTCAAAATTTAACTGCTCTTTCCTTAATTGGATTTTCTTGATTATTAATTTTCGATATCTATCTAAGAGCATACTCAAGCACATGAGGTACATTTGCGTGAAAGAAAATGGGCCAAGCCGTTTTGAATTTTATAAGAACAGACTTTCACACCCAGACAAACAAATCTTTATATATAAGTAGGGATATACGAGAACAGAAAAGCCTCCTACTTTATTTCACCTCTCTGTTACAGATATTGATGGTTTCAGACGTTAGAAATTCCTCCTTGTAGAAAAATCGAACT
The DNA here is from genome assembly GCF_053919585.1 of Euprymna scolopes. Classification (NCBI taxonomy): domain Eukaryota; kingdom Metazoa; phylum Mollusca; class Cephalopoda; order Sepiida; family Sepiolidae; genus Euprymna; species Euprymna scolopes. Next base: position 77,686,524 of record NC_136515.1, read on the forward strand.
GATCAACACTCTGTCGCGGTTAATCACTTCAAAAAGGCTAAAAGACGAGTTTTATCACCAAGCAAGCAGAAAGGCGCGACGTATAAAATCAACAGCGGTTTTTTGATAAAATCGGGTCACGTTCGAAATGAATGTTTCCGTTTAGATCGCAATTGAACCGTGATACTTTAATATTTTAAACTTTAATTCAAGCCATTATATGAAAAAAAAATTAATAAAATCAACATTGCATTCTCTACATTGTAATACACACAACCATTTATTATGGGATAATTCAGTGCAGGAAGGCATGTGAAGCTTTCTCCCGGTACACCTCGATAGGTCCCCAACTAGAACAGACAATTCATCGATTGAAAATGGTCGATTTCACCGATTTCAATGACAATAAAAGTATGGGAGGGTGAGACATTTATTGATCATCATAATATTCCAGGCAATTGCGCTCTCCCTGCTAGTTAATCTTTTAAATTTATTATCGGTATCTATATCATATTTCTCTGTCTTTCTGCAAGTTTGTTCCAATGTTTCTTGTAAAACTACTGAACCGATCTGACTGAAATTTTGTATGGACCAAATGTCATGACTAGATGCTGCAAACTAAGTCAGCATCCGTTCACAGTAAAGTTAAATATTATTAATGATTAATAGAGATTAATAGGGATTAATTACTACAATACCCGATTTACTCTAGAAGTTTCTTAGAAAGTACTTGGTCGATCCAGTTAAAATTTTGTATGGGTTTTGTTATGATAAGGTGCTTTGAACAAAGTATTATGGTATCTGTTTGATGAACAGTTATGGATTAATACAAACTAGTGGGACCTGTGGAAATTCCACGGGGTACTCATTCATATGTAATATATTGATGTTGGCGTTCAGTAGATATTCAGCATAGATGGAGATGCTCTGATATCATTGTAACCTTTTTGTTAAAACTGCAAAAGTAGTCATCTGAAGTATCACGAACGCCCAGCAAAGCCCCGTCGTAAAATACGCTTATATTTTAATTCTTGCAGATTTCGTATATATTATTATAGAGTTAATGTTCTATCGATTTTTTTTTATATATTATTATTTATTTAAAAAAAAAGAAAATAGATTACTGGAGTGCCATCAGTTATAATTAGAACCGAAAGCAATCCGTGGTAAAATTATTCATGACAAGAAATGGAAGTAAATAACAATTAAATGACCCGGATGTAAGCGTAACACAGAAAATAACACACACGCTAACGTATTAATATATGGATTTTTTTTTACATATGCATCACCACTTATTAAGGCCAAGAGGCGACTCGAGGATAAGGGTTAAAGAGTGTACAGTAGAAATTGGACAATATAGTAATCGTTAATAATGGAAATTCGGTAAATTTGTTAACATATGGAACGGCTCATTAAAAACTTGTTTACATTAGACTTGAAGACAACCATATTGTAGTCAGCTGGAAATATTAGTGGAAGATTAATATGTAATACCAAAAAGTAGGACAAATTTAATTAATGTTCACCCATCAATTAAGTAGAAAGCACTCATGCTAATTCAATGGACTATAACTTTTTGCAAGAAATATAGTATAAAATAAATCTGTATTCAACCTTAACAAATAAACGAATGGACTTTCATTTTGATATGAGTCGGGATGGTTAATTTAGTTAATAAATGAATTTTAGTTCTCTTCCATGGCGATAAGATGTGACACAAGGGTCGGAAAGTGGGACTGATTAAGAGGAAGAGCACTCTGGCGTGCAAAAGAATCTGTGGGTAGTCCCCTCGGCATTCCCCGCTAGAGGCGCCTTAGCAATATACTAACCTGTTCTTAAAGAGAGATGGCAAAACCTTGGATGGTGGACCTGGAACTACACAGAACCAGCATCGTACCAAAATTAATAGGAAAACGCCATTTAAGAAATGGCTTAAATTTTGTTGATTTTTATGCTGAGGGAAAATAGCCACCTGCAAAGGTGCCAAAATTATTGGCATCCAGATATTGTAATAGCAATAACAAACAACGTTAAATTACTATGAAACGTCCACCGTGAAAATGACGTGACCAAAACAAACTAAAGGATTCTGACAAAATCTTATATATAAAAAGCTCCAAATATATTTTAATTGGAATTCATTATTGAGATGAGTATTATATATTAATTTATTTATTGCGGACTTGAAACAATATCTAATAAAGATGAGGATAATCGTCCGCAATAAATAAACTAATATATAATACTCATCTCAATAATGAATTCAAATTAAAAAAAACAACAATATATACCATTCGGTACGGACCCGACCATGGAAGATCAGATAAGAAATAAACATGAATTTATAAGACCAAAAAATCCAACCATGATCGCCCTTCGGGGCCCGTGGCGCAGTTCATAGAGACGTTGAATCTCTACGGTTCCAGGTGAGAATTGTCTGAAGTTAACGGTTTTAATCCTACCCTAAGCCAAATCGTTGGGGGGGGGGAAACAACCACTGAAGATGAGGATTATAATCCGCAATAAATAAATTACTAAAAGTCTCCATATTTTCAATCTCTAGATTCTCCGAAACTAAAAGTCGCAGAGCGGCGCTAGGGGGCTCAAATGATTGCATATTCTATGAGTCGTTCTTTTATAGGTCGTTAGCCGGTTAAAATAGTTTTTATGGAGTAAAAAAAGGGTTAAAAAAGTTTTTATGGGGTAAAAAGAAAGAGTTAAAAAAGTTTTTATGGGGTAAAAAAAAGGGTTAAAAAATTTTTATGGGGTAAAAAAAAGGGTTAAAAAAGTTTGTATGGGGTAAAAAAAAAAGGGTTAAAAAAGTTTTTATGGGGTAAAACAAAGGGTTAAAATAGTTTTTATGGGGTAAAAAAGGGGTTAAAATTGAAAAAAAAAATGTTCAACATTTTCTACATTCATCTTTATTTTTATTTATTTAGTTTATTTTTAATTTTTAATTGTTAATCAGTTCATATGCGTGTCACGTTGGTACAGTGGTAACGTCACCAGCTTTGAATGTGACAGTTTTGGTCTCGTTTTCAATTCTAGCCAATGACATTCAAATACTATGGTTTTTTACTTTTGAAATAACGACTCTAATATATACGAAATCTGGACAAACTAAAATATCATATTTAAGCGTATTTTACGACCGGGCAATGCCGCTAACCCCCGCTAGTCACTATATATCTGTGTTTAACAGCATGCTAATAATTGGGTTAACAACTATGCGGTAATGATTGCAATTTATTCTTAATCGATAATTTATTCATAGAAAAAAAAGCAATAAGCCAAAATACTAAAATAAAATTAAATTAGATTAAAAACACATTATGTTGTTTCTAAACTTTTCAAACACATGCAGTTGTTTTTTTTTTATCTTTTTAATTCTAACGGTAATATGTCGTAAAAAATTAACTTAGTTCATGACATAAACGCTTTCCCTACTTTGAATGCTAACAGCTATTTTTTCTTCGGAAATAGAAAAAAAAATCCCACTGCACATTACAAACACAGCAAGTATGTTTTCAAATATTGTATTAGTATTTTATCTCTTTAAATCAATTATCCCGAGGAAGTCTTCAGATAAAGACGAAACGTTGATGAACATATTATTTTGGTTTATTCCTTTTTCATGTCTTCACGTTTCAATATTAGTTCACCAATTTTCATCATATACAGTGATGATCATATTTATTGGCACGGTAAAATAAAAGTTAAATTTTGTCTAATAAATTCTAAAAAAGGGATTAAATTAAAGAAAATAACAAAGTATATTATGTATTTTTAACTGGCCTTTCCGATGCAGCAATCGGATTTTAGAAAAAATAAATAACAAAGGAACAACAAACATAATTGCAAAAAACCCTTGTTCAAAATTATTGGCACGGCTTTGTTTTTCTTTTAGTATCAGTATAATATCAATCAATTTCCGGTTTACGTGCTTTCTGAACTTTTTTATAGCCATATTATGCTTGTTTAACGCTAATTCAGTGAATAATTTTTTTCAGATAATTTTTAGATAGCGATTTATTTAAACTATTATAAGTGACTAAATTATAATTTTCAATCGCCATGGTTAAAACTAAGGAACACAGCGAAGACGTCAGGAAGCTTGTTGTAGCATGCCATACCAATGGGGAGGGCTATGATAAGATTTCAAAGAAGCTAAACCTTCCCAAATCCACTGTTAGAGCCATAATAAACAAGTTCAAATCGCAAGGCCACGTTATGAGTTTAGAGGGTAGAGGGAGAAAAAGGATTCTTTCCCCAAGAGATGAACGGAAAATTGTTCGACAAGTAAAACAAAACCCAAGGATCTCTGTTGGGGAGATTGTTGATGAACAGAGCACCTCTGGAGTGAATGTATCTCGACATACAGTTGGTAGAGTTTTGAAGAGAGCTGGTTTAAAAGCATGTCGTCCGAGAAAGACTCCCTTATTGAAGCCTATGCACCTGAAAGCAAGGCTAGCCTTTGCAAAACGTCATATTGATAAAGATGTTGCATTCTGGAAACGTGTTCTATGGACTGACGAAACGAAAATAGAGTTATTTGGCCATAATAAAGTGTCTTATATTTACAGAAAATCTGGCCAAGCTTTCCTGCCTAAGAACACCATACCCACAGTGAAGCACGGTGGAGGCAGTTTGATGTTTTGGGGATCCTTTGCTGCCTCTGGACCAGGGCGACTTGTTAAGGTCACAGGTAGCATAAAAAAGGAAGATTATGTTAAAATATTGGATGAAAACCTGAAAGACTCTGCTAAAGAGCTCTCACTTGGTCGTCGTTGGTGGTTCATGCAAGATAATGACCCAAAGCATTCGGCTAAACTGACTAAGAAATGGCTTGAGGACAATCATATTTATGTTTTGGAGTGGCCATCACAAAGCCCAGACCTTAATCCAATTGAAAATTTATGGAGAACATTAAAATTGAGGGTAATGCAAAGGAAGCCTAAGAATCTTATTCAATTGGAGGATTATTGTCAGGAAGAGTGGGCTAAAATTACTACTGAAGAGTGCAACAACTTGGTTGTAAACTATGAAAAGCGACTGAGGAAGGTAATCAAGGCCAAAGGCTATACAATTGATTATTAAATAAATCGTGCCAATAATTTTGAACAAGGGTTTTTTGCAATTATGTTTGTTGTTCCTTTGTTATTTATTTTTTCTAAAATCCGATTGCTGCATCGGAAAGGCCAGTTAAAAATACATAATATACTTTGTTATTTTCTTTAATTTAATCCCTTTTTTAGAATTTATTAGACAAAATTTAACTTTTATTTTACCGTGCCAATAAATATGATCATCACTGTATATATATATATATATATATATATATATATATATATATATATATATATATATATATATATGTGTGTGTGTGTGTTTGTGTGTGTGTGTGTGTGTGTGTGTATATATATATATGGCAATGTTGTTTGATTTTCTAGAAATATATCCATTGAAATAACATGCTCTACTAAAAAGAGCTCAATGAGTGAACAGAGCAGGTATATTAAATTTATTTATACAAACATTAATGACTACATGTGTGCATACATGTTTCTGTAATCACTAGTTTAAGGGAGACTACGTCTTTAGGCCAAGAGGTAAATTTTTGGCCTTAAGACGTAGTCTCTCTTGAACGGGTGATTACAGAAACATGTATGCACATATGTAGCCATTAATATTTGTATAAATGAATTTCATATATATATAACATTTTTCTTAGTTTGTTTGCCTATCTGTCAATTCCACTTAAAAAAGAATAATGGACCGATCTAGATGAAACAGTGTATGTGCCTTTGCTATAATAAGGTGCAGCGAACTAAGTCCGTTCGGTATATCTGTTAATTATAGAGTTAGAGTAATTTCTAACTCTAACGAACGGATTTAGATACTGAAGTGATTTTGTACTTTTATAGGATCTTCAGTTTCACTATTTAAGTACAACAAATTAAGGCAGGAAAAATGACCTCTGCTGATTATCTATTGATGTATAGATACGACAAATTAAGGTATGGAAGATTAGGGCACGACAAATGCCACCTGTTGATTCTATATTGATTTCATATTAAAGCGCGGCAAATTAAGGTACGACAAATGGATTCTAATGTTTTTATTTTTTTCGGTGAAAATCTTCGCAAAATCTTTCAAACTTATGGAAAAGATTTTTAATACGAGTCAAGCATAGAAGAAAATGTTACTTTAATTCCCCCCTCCCCCAAAAAACAAAAAACAAAACAAATGTTGGTTTGCTTTTTCCAAGTGTTTTTTTTTTATATATATAGTAAGTGTTTTTTTTATGTAAATGTTTATAACAGAAATGTCAATGAAAGGTAAATACAGGGTGGAACGATAAAATTGTCGCCCTAGAAGAGACATCATTCCATTTCCGTTTGATGAAAACTGTTTTTATCTTTGTTTCAGATTATCTACTGATTAGCCAGTTGTGTACAAATCCCAAGAGCGATAGGAGTTGTACCATGTGTAAAAATAACACGATGGTCAAGGAGCGAGATCGAAAATTCGCCGCTGTACAACTCATGCTGCCAACCGATCCAAATTATGACAACAGGACCATTGCCAGCACCCTCAAAATGCAAATCCGGACGGTTCCGTGCTTGCGGGTACAGCTCAACGAAGTTTCCGGCTACGGGTATGGTCTTTTTGTCTGGTTTCAAATGAGGTTCATATCATGCTGCCTCACATCTTCGAGGCCTGAAAGTCAGCACGTGGATGTGCTGAAGGTTATACCCTGGTTCAATCAGAATGCCGCTGGAAGACCCTGGGTGTGGCAGCAGAACTCGGCGCCAGCCCATAAGTTCAAAGAGACCCAGGCTTGGTTTCAGAAGGAATGCTACGACTTTGTACCCTTCTCTCCTCCGACCTACAACTACTTCGTTTAGTCATACGTTGAAAACATCACCAACATAACCTCTCACAACATCATAAACAGCCTGATCGCCGAGTATTCGCCAAGCTCCTATTCGTCGGCGCTTGTCGAAAAGGCATGCTTCCAGTTCTGGACGCGTATCGAGGTGGTGATTGAGGCTGAAGGCGGCTACATTTATTAGATGTAACCTCTACTACAGAAACAAGTTACCGGAATTGATTTTTTCAATAGAAGTTTCACTGTAAAACTGTAGCGTTGTTTTCTTTAGGGCAACAAATTTATCATTTCACCCTGTATAATAACAAACTATTTAATATCCATAAATGTTGGCCCGTCAGCCTGAAAAAAAAAAGAAAAGAAAGAAACTGGTTTATTTTTCATAAAGATTTTTAGCAGAAAAAAGTAATAAAGTAGTCTATCTAAATTAAAATCGTCTTTTTGTTGGTGTTGTTGTTTTTGACATAAAAATCCCAGGTTGCCGGAATGACGTGCCTTAATACCACACGAATAGAGATTCAGCAGGAACCAGTTGTCATGCCTTCATTTCACATACAAAAATAATCAAACCCATACGAGTATTACGTGACTGCGGTGCTCGTCACTCTATTTGCTTGCATTTTTTTAAAATTTATTTTGCTTTTATTGTTGTCTGTTTCTGTTTATTTTTAAGTATGCAAGTTTTTTTTTTTAATTTCCTTTCGGGGGTGGAAAGTGAAAGTAACTTTGTACAGACAAATGCAGAATAAAGTCCCTTATTTTAAATTGTGGGCATTTGAAAATAATTCCGCTCCGGACAAAGTATTATCCGGAAGGAATTGAATCAAATAACATATTTTTCTTCTTAAGAATCGTGAGTGCTTGCAAAGACGCGCATTGTGTGCTTAAATTCCATCAGTGTCTAAGCAAATTGGCGAACAAGAGGAAAACTAAAACTGGCACTACTAATTGCCTGAGGGTCCCTTACTGGGGGTTGCCGACGGAGTTGCCCGGGAACTTATTGCAGGTTAGAGTGCCCTTCCTCAGATGCGCTGACTCTTCAATTCCACTTTCCGACCCAAGTATCACAGTTCTTGCAGTGAGAGAGAACTAAATGCCCCTATAATCTTTTTCCCAAATAATATACGTTGCGAGCCTGTCTCGGCGCTATTGTTATTTTCATGGTAGGTGCTCAACCGAGCTTCAATCTATGCATAACCTGAAAAATATTCGCAATCAATACTCGTCTAGCTACAACCACTATCATCAATTTCCACTACATTCTATCCTAAAACTAAACGCAAATTCCATGAACAAAGTTTCTATCCTAGAACTGCCCGCCTGTGTAACTCTATAACGCGGGTTTGCTTTAAAGCTGATTGATACATATACGGCATCATCACGTTGACACACCGGTTCCCGCTGGATTACCGAAGCTAAGCAACGTTGAACCTGGTCAGTACGAAATGTGTGACCATTTGGGACTTCCGGGTGTTGTATGTGCTCTCTGCTTATCTCGGCTTTGTTTCTAGTCCCGCTAGATCCTTCTTGCCACTTGACTCAAACAGTGCCGATTCAGGAGAGGTGTGGTTGGAGATTACGCAACCCTTACCTCACAATTACACGCGCAACTACCCCTATAGGGGAGTATTATTTGTCTTTCGAGACTGAACGGAGGCATCGAATACATGATGGTTTTCAAGTTCAATGTAAACAAGTTCTTGTTGAGCCGTTCTCTTAAATTATATGCACTTTCCACTACTGCCGGTCTATCTATTGTCTCAGTGACCACCTTGTACTCATTAATGTTATGGGGATATACACACCCTTATAACCGCTAAGATGGACTCATCCATTAGGCATATAAGCAGCAAGTCTAGACCGCTCAATGAGAACCATCCGGGTGTCGTACAGAGACGACTCCCCACGGACTTACTAACCTTTTTTGTACCACTAACCCTTATTTGATATAAATGTTCTTCGTATTCTCACCAAGTCGTCGTGTTCCTACTTTCATCTTTTCCGACTTCACTACAATTAACCTTCTTGTGTCTTGATGCGTGGTGTCTTCCATGTAAAAAATAAAATGAGTGTGTATCTTTTATATGACCTGATGGGGGTGGAAAGAGAAAGCAGAAAGTCGTTGTATCCGAATTTTTAATCCTCATCTCAAAATATCATAAACGGAATCGTAAGGGTGGGGGAAAAAAGAACAGCTAACAGAAGAAGCAATTCA
>NC_136515.1:77705612-77790612 GCF_053919585.1 Euprymna scolopes
ACAGAATTTGAACCTAACTAAACGGACTTTTTCTAAACTAAAGCTAAGGGGGCTTAACCGTATTTTAAACTAAGGGAATGGAAGCTTACTCTGTTCTTCTCAAACGGTATTAATTTTCTGTTGTCAGAGTGCCATTTTTACCTATTTATTCACCTGTGTCAGGCTAACTTCTTTTTTCTTCCAAGTGGTTGTCATTTAGTTGGTATTAGTTCCATTTCTTGTAATAAGTAAATTTAACAAGAATTCTTCATAAGTTTTTTTTTATTGTTTTTTTTTTTTACATGGAGGTCACCACTTATCAAGGCCCGGAAGCCACTCGGGGATAAGGGTCATTGCGTATACAGTAATCAACGGAATAGTATCGTAGTAATCATTAGTATTGGAGATTTGATAGAGTGTCTTGCTTAAGGGGGCGGTTTGTGAGGAATTTGTTTATGTTGGACTTGAAGGCATCCAAGTTGTAGTCAGGTGGGAAACAGGCAAACGGAGGAGAGTTCCAAAGTCGTGCACTTCTAAGAAAAAAGCTCTGCTCATGGAATTTACGTTTGGATTTAGACACAGATAAAGAGTGAGGGAAATTATTGACAGTAGTTTCAGCTATACGGTTTTTTTTCGTGCAATATTGGCGAAGGGGGAACGAGAGATTGAAGCTCAGACGAGCACTTGCCATGGAAATAACGATAAACAAAGACAGGCTCACAAAGCCTCTTCTGTAGGAGAGAGGCTGCAGGGAAGAGAAAAGGGCATCCCCCACCAAACCACAATGTCTATTTTGTACTCTGTCAAGGCAGGATAGGCTGCTTTTAGCAGCTCCTACCCAGATGTGGTAGCAGTACTCCATCCTTGGACGTACTTGACTTTTATACAGATAGCGAATTGCATCAGTAGTGAGATATCTTCTGGAGCGGTAGAAGGATTTTACGATTTTCCCAACGTCCCTGGCAACAGACCTGATGTACGTGTTCCATTTCTGATCAGGAGTAAAGGTCAAACCCAGAAGCTTGTCAAAACATGGAGGCTTCCCAAGACGAGAGCCATCCATTTCAATTGATGCCAGATGGGGGATCAGAACGTTGATGATGTAAAGATAGAAGCTTGGTTTTGGATGCATTAAAAGTAACTAGCCACCTCTTCCCCCACTGTACCACGCGCTCAAGATCAGAGGAGAGAAAATCAGAGAGAACTTTGTCATTTACGGCCTTTGATGTGTTGCCATAGATGGTCGTGTCATCAGCATAGATGTAAACGAATGATTTAAGTATGTGTTTTGGGAGATCATTGATGTAGATCAGAAAGAGAGTTGGGCCTAGGAGAGAGCCCCGAGGGACTCCAGCATTAATACTGTGGGCCTCTGATTTCTGCCTATCAACCACTACTCTTATGAACATATCGGAGAGAAATGATTTAATAATTGAGAAAACATTTCCAGATATACCGTAGCTGGAAATCTTGTGAAGTAGGCCCTTATGTCATACCTTATCGAAGGCCTTCGATATGTCAAGAGCAATTTCCTGGGAAAGGAAGCCTTTGTCAAGAGATTCACTAATCCTATGAGATATAACCGTTAGCCTATCTGCGGTAGATCTTGCGGAGCGGAAAACATTGCATGTCACTAAGAAGGTTATTTCTGCTGAGGTGGTTAACTACTTCTTTAATTAATATGGATTCCAACAATTTACTCATGACACACAGGAGACTTATTGGTCTTTACTGAGAGGGAGATGACTTTTCGCTTTAATTCTTAAATACAGGGCATACTGATGAGGTTTTCCAGGGTGTTGGAAAGCACTTCTCCTTAAGGCAACGCTTAAACAGTTTTGTAAGTACGGGGGCAAGTTCTGATTTGAGCTTTTTCAGCACTATAACTGGAATGCCGTCAGGACCAGTTGCTTTACTGGAATCAAGGTTCTTGATTAGCTTGGCGACCTCACGCACATATATTTGTATGTTGCATAGCCTGTTGTCTGTTATAGGAGGAAATACTAAGAGTTGATGGCCTTCGTCGCACTGATGATGGTTGGGATAGAATGCACGCTTCTGTTCAGGATCCTATTTGCTATTTGCCAAAACAGGTGGGAACCAAGCCGCTGCTCAGCTACTTTGGATTTAACGGACTGAGCATATTAGTCTCTTGCATTTTTTATTACGCTTTTATAGTGGTTGCTGGTAGTCCTGAAAGCAGCTTTAGTCTCAGTACATCTATTACGTTGGTAGCTATAGAAAAAGTGATTTCTGTGCTGGATGGCAGCAGCACATTATGGGAAGAACCTTGGCTGGCTGTTAGGTTTTTGTTGGAATATTTTTGGATGGTATGAATCGTTCTATGCCTACAATTAACCATTCGCTCATGTCTACTATAGAGGACACATCCTTTTTAAACATGGAATGCAGAGGTGGATCAGATATGAATGTACGGAAGCTATCCCAGTCAGTCATAGAGTATTGATATACAGTGCGGTGGAGAGGTACGCCTGAAGACTTATTTCAGTTTCGATTATAGCTTAACCAAACTCAGGTTATATATATATATATATATATATATATATATATATATATATATATATATATATATATATATATATATATATATATGTGTGTGTGTGTGTGTGTGTGTGTGTGTATGTATATATATAGTGGTGCCAAAAAGAAAGTTCGTACTTGTCATTTAAGCTAAATTGAATATAACTGTTGAAACAACTTATACCTCATTTGATTCGCCTTAGATTGCTCTATAATTTTACCTGTTCATGTTTCCCTCTTGATTAAAGTATCCTAGTATTCACGCCAATTTAAAAAATGAACTTCAAATCCAGAAGGCAAAAACAAAAACTCCGCACAACGGAAAATTGTTATTTAAATGTAACTTTAATGCATTAATGCAACACAAATACAACAGGAACACAATGAACTAGTTAATATTTAGTAGCATAACCCTTCTGCAATTTGACAGGCTAGAATCTTTTGAGAATTATTTGAATTAGACTACGGCAATTGTCTGGTGAAAGGGCATCTTCCTTTTTTTAAATTTTTATTCAAATTTCCAATTTGAAATTTTATCTTTGCGTAGATGGTGCTTGATGTAATGCCATACGTTTTCGATAGGATTGAGGTCTAGAGATTGTGCAGGGCAATCAAAACGCAGAATATCATGCTCTTCAAGAAACCTCCTGACATTGCCAGCTGTGTGAATAGGAGCATTATCCTGTATGAAAATGGGATTATTATCCAAATGCCGACCAAAGTAGGGTAGAAAATGCTTAAACATATTAATGTACTTGATCGAATTAATTCGACATTGGAAGCGAACTATAGACCCTGGACCATTGGATCTAATAGTACCCTATATCAAAACTGAACATCCACCACCTTGCAGCGTTGAAACTGTGCACCTAGGATTAAATACTTTGTCCTGCCTTCGAAGGACGTACTGCCTACTATCACTACCTAGCTTACTGAACTTGCTTTCGCCACTAAAAAATCACTTTGAACCAATATGAAGAGTCATGATCTTCATTTCATCGGCGAAGTCCAGACGACGCTTTCTGTTCTTTACCGAAATGATTGGTTTGTGTCTTGCAACACAGTCTCGCATATTAAATTCCCTCAATCTGTTCTTTACCGTAGAAAGAGATCACTTTTCAACAAAATTATACTCTTGTTGGATTTCAGGAGCCATTTCAAATCACTTTCTGAAGTTGCGGATCTTGATAGCTTGTCTTCCCTGTAAAAAGTAACTCTAAGACGATCAGTTTTAGGGACATCACGAACACTGCCGGTGTTTTGGTGCGTTTGAACTGTTATTCGTACCGTTTTCTCATCACTTTTCAATCCGTGGTCGATTTCCCGATTGAATAAACTAGAAAAGTTGGAAATTAATGAGCTCCAGACGATCACTAAGAGAAAGTTGAGGCATATGGCAAATTGACTCTATAATAATATCTTCATCAATTAAAATATCATATTTATGCGTATTTTATGACCGAGCTTCACCGGGTATCCATGTTAGCTTAGGTAAATACTTTTGAAGTTTTCACAAAAAAGCTACAATTATATCAGGGCATCTCCATTTACGCTGGACATGCACAGAAGGACATCATCTATATATCACATATGAAAGAGTTCGCTGTGGAATTTCCACATGCCCCCCCCTAATTAGACATAAATACATTTATTTAAATAATGGAATTTAGTTTACTTCATATAAAATATTACTTAACGTATTTAGATAATGTTTTTTATTAATTTGAAAGCAAACGAGGAAATGTTTATAGTTAGCTGGTTCTATAGTTAGCGAAAGGTAAGTGTACTACGTTTCAGAAAGGAAATTTTTTATATAAAAATATTAACTCTCTATTTCGTAATATTTCAAGCCAAAGGTAATATGGTATCATAAAAGGTAACATGCTATCATAAAAAGGTAACATTGTATCATAAAAAGGTAACATTGTATCATAAAAAGGTAACATTGTATCATAAAAGGTAACATGGTATCATAAAAAGGTAACATGGTATCATAAAAAGGTAACATTGTATCATAAAAAGGTAACATGGTATCATAAAAAGGTAACATTGTATCATAAAAAGGTAACACGATATCATAAAATGTAACATGGTATCATAAAAATGTAACATGCTATCATAAAAAGTAACATGGTATCATAAAAAGGTAACATGATATCATAAAGATGTAACATGATACCATAAAAAGGTAACACAGTATCATAAAAATGTAACATAGTATCATAAAAAGGTAACATAATATCATAAAAAAGTAACATGGTACCATAAAAAGGTAACATGGTATCATAAAAAGATAACATAATATCATAAACAGGTAGCATGGTGTCATAAAAAGGTAACATTGTATCATGGAAAGGTAACATGGTATCATGGAAAGGTAACATGGTATCATAAAAAGGTAACATAATATCATAAAAAAGTAACATGGTACCATAAAAAGGTAACATGGTATCATAAAACGGTAACATAGTATCATAAAAAGGTAACATGGTATCATAAACAGGTAGCATGGTATCATAAAAAGGTAACATGGTATCATAAAAAGGTAACATAATATCATAAAAAGGTAACATGGTATCATAAAAAGGTAACATAGTACCATAAAAAGGTAACATGGTATCATGGAAAGGTAACATGGTATCATGGAAAGGTAACATGGTATCATAAAAAGGTAACATAATATCATAAAAAAGTAACATGGCACCATAAAAAGGTAACATGGTATCATAAAAAGGTAACATGGTATCATAAAAAGGTAACATGGTATCATAAAAAGGTAACATGGTATCATAAAAAGGTAACATGGTATCATAAAAAGATAACATGGTATCATGGAAAGGTAACATGGTATCATAAAAAGGTAACATAATATCATAAAAGGGTAACATGCTATCATAAAAAGGTAACATAATATCATAAAAAGGTAACATGATATCATAAAAAAGTAACATGGTATCATAAAAAGGTAACATGGTATCATAAACAGGTAACATGGTATCATAAAAAGGTAACATAATATCATAAAAAGGTAACGTTGTATCATAAAAAGGTAACATGATATCATAAAAAGGTAACATAATATCATAAAAAGGTAACATGCTATCATAAAAACCTAGCCACCTCAAAGGCATGTGGACCCGATCTCATCCCGGCTATTAAATAAAAAATGTTCCGCTGAGGTTGCTCCAGTTCTCTCCAAACTTTACAATAAATGCTTTAACGTATCTTGCTTTCCTGACTCCTAGAAAACCGCTTCTTTGGTACCAGTCATCAAGAATTCTGGCGAAAGAACTGACCCATTAAATTATCGCCCCATTAGTATTCTCCCGCTTTTCCCCAAAATATTTGAGTCCTTAATAAATCAAGCCCTACTCCAACACCTTACAGCTGTTAAATGCCTGACTGACAAACAATATGGATTTAGGCAAGCCTGTTCCACAGCAGATATCTTAACTGTAATCTCTTAACGTGTATACTATTCACTGGACAAAAAAGGGAAGGGTAGAGCGGTAGCTCTCGATATATCTAAGGCTTTTAGCACGATGATCTTCTAAGGAAAATTAGATCATATGATATCACTGGAAGAATACATAATGTAATTAAATCCTTCTTAAGTAAGAGAAAAATCCAAGTTGTCCTCGACGGTCGCACATCTAAACAATTTAATAAAATGTGGGAGTACCTCAGGGGCCTATCCTTGGACCTTTATTATTCCTGATATTCATAAATGACCTCCATGATAAAATTGTTTGTGAGATGTGTATATTTGCTGATGACACCACCCTCTATAACAAGCATGAGGGGAAAACAAATGAACACATATCTAAGGAAATGGCAGGAACACGAGGATGACCTCCAATCTGTAGTTGAATGGGGGCAAAAGGTAATGGCCACATTCAATGCTGCCAAGACTAAACTTGTTTCCTTCAATAATTAGAAGAAACCTTCTCTACCACCAATAACAATGGCCAAGAACACATTACCCGAAAGTGCTTCCTTTAAACTCCTCGGCCTTACGTTTACAGGGAACATGAACTGGAATAGATATATTGAGAGCATTGCCAAGACTGCTGCAAAGAAGGTTGGCTCTCTCTACCGTGCTAATAAACTACTTACACCTGAAAGTATCCTGTACCTCTATAAGGCCATCATTCGCCCATGTATGGAGTACTGTTGTCATATTTAGGCTGGTGCATCTGCTGATTGTCTCTCACTCCTGGACAGGGTTCAAAAGAGAGTCGCCAACCTGATTGGTCCTGAACTGTCAACTAGGCTTCAGCCTCTGTCCCACTGGCGAAATGTTGCGCCCGTCTGCCTGTTCTACAAGTATTTTAATGGTTAATGTTCTGACGAACTACAAGCTCCGACCCCTTCACAGTAGAGATCCCTTGGTGTAAGAAACCTTCTACTCCAATAGTTTCTTCCCCAGAACTGCTAGATTTTGGAACTCCCTTGCGGAATTCTGCTTTCCCAACTGTACTGACATACAGAAGTTCAAGTGTAATGTGAACAGACATCTTGCTGCTCATCTCCCTTCATAATATCCCTGCAACTTATGTCCGCGATAGTAGCCCTCTACTTCAAAGTGGCACTGTATCTTGTTTGGAGTGACAATTGATTAAAAAAACATAGTTATATTTCACTTCAATAACGATTAAACCAAAATTTTGCCACGGTATAATGTGTATTTGTTTTTTTTTGTTGCTTTTTTTCCCCTATATTTTTAAATATTTAATTTGGCTGTTTTTCTTTCATCTACAATAAAATTTACGGCCATTTTGAAATTTTGTCATTTTTAAGGTTTTACCATTTTGTGGTGTTCAAATCGAATTTCGCCGTGTAAAAATATAACGTTTATATGCGATTTAGAACATGATCTTTGTTCTTATAAAGTCAAAATCACGATGAATTAATTTAATTTATTACGTTTTACTTGTATTTTTTGTTGTGGGTGTTGAAAATTACTATCATATCTAACATAACGCGTCTCTTCAGTTGAGATCGACAATAGATATCTCGTGTAGGACATCTACACAAGACTTGCGCCACTGTCATCGATACCACCACGGACCGGGATGGCCGTATTTCAGTATCAAAAAGGCCAGGACGGTTGGGAGCCATATCATAATAAGCACAATGAAAAAATAAACATTACTACAAAATTTTGCGTCTAAATTAATTTAAGTGAGTAATGGATGGTAACATTCAATGCTGGTAAGACTAAGCTGATATCCTTTAACAATTATAAGACGCTTTTCCAACCACCAATATATTGAGGACATTGCGAAGGCTGCTGCAAAGAAAGTGTGTATCCTCTATATAGCTAGAAGACTACTCACACCTGAGAGTATTCTTTACAACTATAAGACCGCCATTCGCTCGTGCGGGAATATTGTTACCATATCTGGGCTGTCACATATACAATTAACCTCTCTCTCTCTCTCTCTCTCTCTCCCTCTCTCTCTCTCTCTCTCTCTCTTTCTTGGATAGGGTCCAAAAAAGAGTCTTCAATTTAATAGGTCCCATTTTGTCGGCTAAGCTTCAACCCCTGTCCGATTGCCGCAATGTTGCATCTCTGTGCCTGTTTTACAAATATTTTAATGGAATGTGCTCTGATGAACTCATTGCACTTGTGCCCCCATCGACGTACATATCCCCGACAAACCTGCTTAGCAACAAAATCACACTCGTTCACTGTTGAGGTCCCTAAAAGCCAGAAAACTTTTTACTCCTATACTTCCTTCTTTCTAACAGCTAGACTTCGGAATTCCCTTCCTGACACCTATTTCCCTGACTGTACTGATATGCAGAAAGTTAAATATAACGTAAACCAACATTCTATTAACTTTTCCTTAGCATGTCCGAAATGATAACCCCTTACGTTCAAGCAAGTGGCGATATATCATGTTAGGAGTAAACGGACGTGAATAATATATATATATATATATATATATATATATATATATATATATATATATATATATATATATACACGAGGAGTGTGCAATAAGTAATGCCCCTGCCCCACTTCCAGTTGTCTGATTAGCTGAAATTTTGCGTGTGCAATCATCTATAGCTCTACAGGTTATGTGGCAAATTACAGCTCTGAACTAATTGTGGTTTCTGTTTTACAGGTGTTTGAACTGAGTCAGGTGTGAAATGGAGCCTGTTGAATGTCGAGCAGTGATCCGGTTTTTATATTTGAAAGGACGCACGCCACATGAGACTTTTGATGAAATGAAAGAAACCTATGGTGATAATGCCCCATCAAAATATTAAATACAAAAAGTAACATCGTTTTTCATGCTTCAAAAAACCCTCATAACCTTTAAATCAATATATATATTGATTTCTAAGTTCGATAGGGTCAAATGTAAGCAAATAATAAGGTAATTGCAGCTTCTCATCCAATTTCATGATTTTTTAATGATGCCCAAGTGCATTTTATTTTCTTTTGGTGGATTGGTAGTTGCTATTTCTTCTGATGAATCAAGGGCAAAAAAAAGATTCACTGATTGATATAATAATTAAGTGAATGATGTTGTGCTACGAAACAGATACCGTCAAAAAGTGTAAATTTCAACTGAATCAAACGAATAAACTGTTAGATGGTAAACATCACGAAATTTGAAATATAGACTTTTGTCATTCATTCATTATATGCTCTATAATTACATTGAGCTTCTTAAATAAGCATTGGTATGTATAAAAAGGAAATATAAGTGACTAAAGAATATTTCCACAGAAAAAAAAATATATATGTATGTATTTATACACACACACACGGAAATATGTTTATATATACACACACACTTATATATATATTTATATATATATATGTTTAAATATATATATATATATATATATATATATATATATATATATATATATATATATATATATATATATATCTTTATATTTATTCCGACAAGGTAAAATCGAGTAAATTCCTATATAATAGTGCAAAATTTTGTAAACAGCGCTGTCTACTACGTATAAAACTTTTCATTTATATATATATATATTTATTTTTTTTGGCTACACAGTTTCATACATATTTTAAAGAATCAAGCCTCTGAACTCTTTTTTAGTTGATATATACTTCAACGAACATAATACTCGAATGATCACTGGTAGACATAGGTACCAATATTGTTAATATGCATCTGAACTAAATGTGCTGGCCGGCCTGGCATTCTATTGGCCGTGTCAATAGACATCACTCATAACTCGACAGACACATGTTTCGCATATTAGCAGAGATAATGAAAAAAATTGTTTTCGTAAAAAGAATGGTGTGAGTTCGACTCTCCGCTGGGACATGAGTCTGTGCCTTTTATCAGATTAACGCACTCGACGGTGAAGCAACCATGATATGCCTGTATCTCGTTCCGGTTTGTCGACCATCTGTTGATGGCAAATTTCCAGCGTGTCTAACTATTCACCCGCATCGAATTTCTATCTTTAAATAATAATAATGATAATAATAATAAAACGCCATACTCATGACGTAATACTAATTCCTGTACGAACTAATTCTCGTCATTACAGCAAGTAAATATGAAATTGTGATGGAACCACGTACGTTTCCTCTCACTCTACAACTGCTACAGACCTCAAACCTGTGTCCATAATCTTATCTCTTTTTTATCACTTCTGGCTGTGTTGCCGTCTCTCAAATAGGCGGTTGCCGAGGGGTGAGGCTCGCACGGATTCAAAACTATAAATATAAAATAATACTAGAAAAATAAACGAAAACAAAATCCCCAACGCAATCAGTATGGAAAAAGGAATAAAAAATGCCACTTTGGTGTAGAGGGCTACTATCAGGGACATGAGCTACTGGGATATTATGTAGGGAGTTGGGCAGCAAGATGTCGGTTCACGTTACACTTGAACTTCTGCATGTCAGTAGAGTTAGTGATGCAGGAATCCGGAAGGGAATTCCAAAGTCTAGCCATTCTGGAGAAGAAACTACTGGTAAGAAAGCTCTCTTACATTTAGCGATCTCTACTGTGAAGGGGTGGGATTTAGCTGCTTGTTGGGTTTGTCGAGGGCATTCACGTCGTGTGGGCGCAAGTGGTTGCAGTTTGTCAGAGCATTCACCATTAAAATACTTGTAGAACAGGCAGAAGGGCGCAACATTTCGTCGGTGGGACAGAGGCTGAAGCTTAGATGACAGTTCATGACCTATCAGGTTAGAGACTCTCTTTGGACCTTGTCTAGGAGCGGGAGACTAGTAGCAGATGCACCAGCACAAATATGACAACAATACTCCATACATGGGTGAATGGTGGCCTTATAGATGTACAGCGTACTTTCTGGCGTTAGTAGCTTTCTAGCACCGTAGACACCGTCTACCTTTTTTCGTAGCGGTCCTGGCAATACTCTTAATGTTTTTGTTCCAACTCCTGTTTCCTGTGAACGTTAGGCCGAGGAGTTTAAAACAAGTACTTTCAGTTAATGGATCTTTGGCCATTGCTACTTGTGGTAGAGAAGGTTTCTTGTAATTATTGAAGGATGTTAGTTCAGTCTTGGCAGCATTGAATGTGACCCTCCATTTTTGTCCCCATTCCACTACAGATTGGATGTCATCCTCTAGTATTTCTGCCATTTCCCTAGATATGTATTCATTTGTTTTCCTATCGTGCCTGTTATACAGCGTGGTGTCATCAGCATATATACCCATCTCAGAGGCAATTTTGCGGGGAGGACATTTATGAATATTAGGAATAATAAAGGTCCAAGGATATACCCGTAAGGCACTCTAGCATTTTAGAAATTTTTCAAAGTTTCGTCCTTATTTTCGAGGGACTTCTTCAGTAAATGATAAAAATGATTGAGGAAATAAAATATACTATGATGAGCAGAAAGACGTACGGGGTTTCCACTCTGCAAATTAATATCTATAATATAAATCTCACCTATCTGTTTAAATGTATGTATGTATGTCTTCCTAAAACTTTTGACAGAGGCAATAGATTTTCACGATACTGATGTCGTTTTGAAGCTGAATCCTTCGGACGACAAATATCGAAGAATTGGCCCAAAACATTTATTGCTTCATCTTCAACTGGGAACTTTTCTACGGGGAGGGTTCGCTTTCTTCGACGATATTTTCGAAAGTCATATTCTCTTTTCGTTTGTCTTGCCTTAACAAACATAATTGCAAAAAACCCTTGTTCAAAATTATTGGCACGATTTATTTAATAATCAATTGTATAGCCTTTGGCCTTGATTACCTTCCTCAGTCGCTTTTCATAGTTTACAACCAAGTTGTTGCACTCTTCAGTAGTAATTTTAGCCCACTCTTCCTGACAATAATCCTCCGATTGAATAAGATTCTTAGGCTTCCTTTGCATTACCCTCAATTTTAATGTTCTCCATAAATTTTCAATTGGATTAAGGTCTGGGCTTTGTGATGGCCACTCCAAAACATTAATATGATTGTCCACAAGCCATTTCTTAGTCAGTTTAGCCGAATGCTTTGGGTCATTATCTTGCATGAACCACCAACGACGACCAAGTGAGAGCTCTTTAGCAGAGTCTTTCAGGTTTTCATCCAATATTTTAACATAATCTTCCTTTTTTATGCTACCTGTGACCTTAACAAGTCGCCCTGGTCCAGAGGCAGCAAAGGATCCCCAAAACATCAAACTGCCTCCACCGTGCTTCACTGTGGGTATGGTGTTCTTAGGCAGGAAAGCTTCGCCAGATTTTCTGTAAATATAAGACACTTTATTATGGCCAAATAACTCTATTTTCGTTTCGTCAGTCCATAGAACACGTTTCCAGAATGCAACATCTTTATCAATATGACGTTTTGCAAAGGCTAGCCTTGCTTTCAGGTGCATAGGCTTCAATAAGGGAGTCTTTCTCGGACGACATGCTTTTAAACCAGCTCTCTTCAAAACTCTACCAACTGTATGTCGAGATACATTCACTCCAGAGGTGCTCTGTTCATCAACAATCTCCCCAACAGAGATCCTTGGGTTTTGTTTTACTTGTCGAACAATTTTCCGTTCATCTCTTGGGGAAAGAATTCTTTTTCTCCCTCTACCCTCTAAACTCATAACGTGGCCTTGCGATTTGAACTTGTTTATTATGGCTCTAACAGTGGATTTGGGAAGGTTTAGCTTCTTTGAAATCTTATCATAGCCCTCCCCATTGGTATGGCATGCTACAACAAGCTTCCTGACGTCTTCGCTGTGTTCCTTAGTTTTAACCATGGCGATTGAAAATCATAATTTAGTCACTTATAATAGTTTAAATAAATCGCTATCTAAAAATTATCTGAAAAAAATTATTCACTGAATTAGCGTTAAACAAGCATAATATGGCTATAAAAAAGTTCAGAAAGCACGTAAACCGGAAATTGATTGATATTATACTGATACTAAAAGAAAAACAAAGCCGTGCCAATAATTTTGAACAAGGGTTTTTTGCAATTATGTTTGTTGTTCCTTTGTTATTTATTTTTTCTAAAATCCGATTGCTGCATCGGAAAGGCCAGTTAAAAATACATAATATACTTTGTTATTTTCTTTAATTTAATCCCTTTTTTAGAATTTATTAGACAAAATTTAACTTTTATTTTACCGTGCCAATAAATATGATCATCACTGTATATATATATATATATATATATATATATATATATATATATATATATATATATATATATATATATATATATAGAGAGAGAGAGAGAGAGAGAGAGAGAGAGAGAGATTAAGAATGTATTATGATGTAGGATGAGAATTTCAGAGACGTTATATAAAACTGCTCAGTAGTAAGGATATCTATCTATATTAATATTTCTTTATGCAGTCATGTACAAGGTTTGGTACACGGGCATGACAATGTTTGATTAATAATTATTAATAACTAAGATCTTCTCAAGCAAAAAAATGTCTTTTTATTAACGTGTTCATAATAACGAGATCGAAACATTGTATTTCTGTCTACCGATTTGAGATATTAGTCCCTACGTTGCATATTACCACACTCGCGGTATTGTCGAATTATTTGAGCTAGAAGATTATTATTATGATCGTGTTGATTTTTTTTTTACAGTGAAGTTATCACTTTTCAAGGCCCGGAGGCAACTCGGAGATAAGGGTCATTGCGTGTACAGTAATCAATGGGACAATATCGTAGTAATCGTTAGCAATGGAGATCTGATAAAGTGTCTTACTTAAGAAGGAGGTTTATCAGGAATTTGTTTATGTTGGACTTGAAGACATCCAAGTTGTAGTCAGGTGGGAAAAAGGCAAACGGAAGAGAGTTCTGCAGGCGTACACTTCTTAGAAAGAAGCCTTGTTCATGGAATCTACGTTTTGATTTAGGCACTGATAAAGAATGGGGGAAATTAATGACAATGGTCTCAGCTAGACTGGTGTTTTTTCGTGAAAGATTGGCGAAGGGAGGACCAGAGATTGGAGCTCACACGAGCACTTGCCATGGAAATAACGATAAAACAAAGACAGGCTCGCAACGTCCCTTCTGTTAGAGATAGGTTGCAGGGAAGAGAAAAGGGAATCGCCCACTAGGCTACGAAATCTATTTTGTACTCTGTCAAGGCAGGATAGGCTGTTTTTAGCAACTCCTGTCCAGATACTCCATCCTTGGACGCACTTGGCTTTTATATAGATACAGAATTTCATCAGCAGTGAGATGTCTACTGGAGCGGTAGAAGGATGCCACCATTTTTCCAGCGATCTTGGTAACAGATTTGATGATTGAATTACATTTGTTTTAAAGATGAAACGTAATTCACAGACAACTATAGTTAAATGACTTTTTAGGAATTTAACTTGACTAGATTCTATAAACAACAATAAGAAGGAATTTTAGATAAATGAAAACAAAATGTGTTAATAGAAAAGAATGTTCGAACATAAACAAAATATGTGACGATAGATCATTCACGTTTTTAGTCACGTGGGGTTAGTGACGTAACTGGAGATCTTGAAAGACACGTATCAGTAAGTCAAGTGTTGGAAGTCAGAGAGTTAGCAGACGTGGTCGATTGTTAAAGGAAGAAAGACGGTGGTGGAGAGTAATGGCGCCAATTAAAGGGAAATGTCTATAGTGAAAGTCTAGGACCAGCATTACAACTTTCCAATGAGGAAACATCCGAAATAAAGCTGTTGTAAATACTACCAAGGCTTCGGGTCGTAAGAATCTTCGTTTGCAGCTTTTAGGAGCATCCGTCAAATCAAGACCAAAGATGGATCACGTATGTTTATTCATTTGCCAATTAAAAAGCCCATGGTCTGTTATTTGTCCCTTAATGTTATAATTGTTATATGCCCTGTTTAAACAATCACTAGACGATCAATAGACACATTCATATCTTGACGATCAAATATATATATACACGTCAATAAACATACTGCCAGGGCCGCTGCGAAGAAGGTAGGCTCTCTCTACTGGGCTAAAAAAAACTACTAACACCCGAAAGTATACGGTACCTCTATAAGGCCACCATTCGCCCATGTATGGAGTATTGCTGTCACATTTGAGCTGGTGCATCTGCTACTAGTCTCTCGCTCCTAGATAAGGTTCAAAAGAGAGTTGCCAATCTGATAGGCCCTGAACTGGCATATAAGCTACACCCTCTGTCCCATCGACGAAATGTTGCATCCCTCTGCCTGTTCTACAAGTATTTTAATGGTGAATGTTCTGGCGAACTGCAGACACTTGTGCTCCCACGACGGAGACACCCTCGACAAACCCGACAGGAAGCTAAATCCCACCCCCACACAGTAGAGATCCCTAGATGTAAAAGATCTTTCTACTCCAGTAGTTTCTTCCCTAGAACCGCTAGACTCTGGAATTCCATTCCAGGTCCCTGCTTCCCTAACTGTACTGACATGCAGAAGTTCAAGTGTAACGTGAACCGACATCTTGTTACCCAAATCTCAACATAGTGCCCCAATAGTTGCTGCCCCTGATAGTAGCCCCCTACACCAAAGTGGCAATGTGCCTTGTTTGGGGTGAAAATGTAAAAAGAAAAATAAAGATAACGAATAGCGTTATTATATGTTAGTTTAAATAAACCTTGTGGCTTAAGCTTTCAAGGTTTAAATACACTTTGCATACAAGGTCCAATAGAATTTAAGGCGTAATCTTAAAAGATTTAAATGAACTTGATTGCCTTACCTTTTAAGTTTAAAGAAATTTAAATTAATAAGTTTCCGAAGATTAAATAAATCACATAGTTTAAGCTTTCAATCCTTAATAAAGCTTAAGACTTACACTTTAAGAGTTAAACAAACCTTTCAGATTAAGCATTAAAGGTTTAGACAGAATTTAAGGTTGAAGCTATCAAGGTTTAAGTCAGCTTTACAGCTGAAGCTTTCAAGGTTTAAATAAATACGTAAACGCTTACGCTTTCAAGGTTTTAATGAATTTACATGCTTATAGTTTTAATGTTTAAATAAATTTTAAGCCTTCGAGGTTAGAATAAACTTTAAGACTTGAGCTTAAATTATTTTAAAGCTTAAGATTTCAAGATTTTAATGACATAAAAGTCAGTCAGAGACGGACACGCGGAGAGTATGGTCGTCAGTTAGTAGTCCAGCAGTTGAGCAAAGACATTGCTTAATTTACATTTTTCTTGTATTTTCGTTAATACATATTTATTTAACTGTTACTGTGTCCTTCCTTGTCAATTATTCAAATAATAACACAATTCTGAGGAGGTTGGATCTCCACTTGCGGTGCCACTGAAAAATTTATGCAAAAATGTTGCCAGAAATAAACATAATAATAATAATAATAATAATAATAATAATAATAATAATAATATAACATAAACACATATATATATATATATATTGTGTTTATGTTTAAGCCTAGATCGTCATATAATGACTAGATCGCTCTGACTGAGGTTTAAAGCATTTGAAAGAATAAATGTTTAATTTCTAACTGTATAAAATCGCGGTTCTCGGTAGCCGAGTGGTTCGGGTCCTTGTTAATGAAATCATACATGACTTCCGTTGCTAGGGTTCGAATCTCTGGACTGGTGTTAATCGTGACACCCTGCACTGATGATTCCCGAAAGGATGAAACACTAGTGTCTGTACGTATTTAATTATTATACTAAACATTTATATATATATATATATATATATATATATATATATATATATATAGTTTCATTCTCGTGATAATTCGTCATGCTTATGACAAATTGTCACGAGAATGAAACGCGGAATATTCTGTGTAGCTTCATTGCTATATATATTTCAATAACTTCTACTTAGCTCTACATATATATTGAGCACTGGTGAAGTAAATACTGAAAAAATGTACGCAAAAACTTATATGCTCGTATATGAATTTATGTGATTAAATAAAGTAATTCATATATATATATATATATATATATATATATATATATATATATATATATATATATATATATATATATGTGTGTGTGTGTGTGAATTGAAAATAGAAAAAAGAAGACCAAATTTCTCAATATTTCTCCCAACTATTTCGTGGTCTTTTTCATGAAAGTAGCCACAAATACCATACAGCATGCACGAGAAACGCTCATTGCAAAAGCCCACGAAACATTTGGGCGAAACGCTGAGTAATTGGGTTTTCATTTTCTACTTTTAATCCATACTGTCGGATTTTCTTCTTCTTTTTTATAACGTATATATATATATATATATATATATATATATATATATATATATATATATATATATATATGTGTGTGTGTGTGTGTGTCTGGTCACGAATAGGCTTCTATATGGTTGGCTATTTAAAAAAAAACTGATTACATATAATGATAGAAGATGTATCGAGTCACAGGAATGGGTATGTTTGATCTGGCAGAACAGTGGTTCATTAAAATTGTGGGGTCTCCGTTCGCGCCTGGTTCACAAAGTATGGAAATAAAGAAAAAATAAAAAACGCTTACAAGTGTTTTTGATATAGAAGTACATAAGAATACATTAATAAGTATGTTTTAACTTAAATATGGGATGGTACAATAAAATTGTGGGGTCTGCGTTCGCGCCTGGCCTCCATAGAATGGAAAAAGGCACAAACTTTAATAAAGACTTTTCATATCTATCTGCGTAAGTATACTTTGATAATTATGTTTCAGTTTAAAGAAATATGGTATAATAAAATCATGGGGTGTTCGTTCGCGCCTGACCTCCAAAGAATTGAAATATATCACAAAGTTTAACAAGGTTTTTTAATATAGATACACAGAATATTGTGATAAGTGTTTCAGTGTGAACAGGTATGGTATAATAAATTATGGAGTTTATCTATTTTATTTTTACTTTCATCATATTTTGCTTTGGTTTTGATACTCCCAAATTCGAAGTTATCTCTTTACAACCCTTCCTTTTCATAACCTACCATACTTTCATAAATCAGAGTTCATTTTCTGTAGGATGTTTTTGAACCCAGTCAACGTCGGGTACTTTTGCGAATATATATATATATATATATATATATATATATATATATATATATATATATATATATATATATAGAACAACAGGAGTATGAAATGAAGTCACAAAACTATATATTGTTGGATATAGAATGATTCATTTATCCAACAATATATAGTTTTGTGACTTCATTTCGTACGCCTGTTGTTCTATTGTATAAGCTTCAATGATAATTGTTGCGCTTGGCATTATCCAGTTAAGTCTCCTCTTGTTGGAAGAACTCTCTCTTTTCATCTAACGCATTAGGCTATATATATATATATATATATATATATATATATATATATATATATATATATATAAATTAATAATGTTTATTGCACGCTTTATTCGGATCCTTGCGACGCAAACTCTTTCTATTTCTGTCACGCACACAGAGACACATACGCTCACACAGACACACATATGCATACGTAAAGGCACGCACATGAACAAATATATAATCACATACGCACCAGCACCACTCCTTTGCTTCTTCCCTCATTATATTTGCATTGCGCCCGATGCCAAGCATACGTAAATCAATACCCGGCTTGCCCGTTCATTCATTATCGATGGCACAGAAAACGGACGATGAAAAAAAGGGAGGGGGAAAAAAGCTACACGGACTAACATTACGATGCTATTGCTACTACCAAATTCTTTTTAATCGTTCCCTTTCTCTGCCCTTCTCCCCCCCCCCACACTCTCTTTCTCTCTTCATATATTCTTTCAGAAACAAGGGCTTTCGTTTGCACGTGACATTCTATACGTCTTTGTTTTCGGGCGTATTGGTAATATAGACAGTTACCTCGCCGCTTTGAAGACTACAACTATTACTACTACTGCTACTATTTCTTCAAATACTTTAATGTGACGTCCGTAAAAAGTAACGAACGCCTGTTCACCGTTCAAGTGACGTAATGAGGCAAGATTTGTCGAACAGTTGGGCTGTCGATAATAAATGAGAGCTTTAAAACGTTAGATGCTTTTAAAATTGCATTTATGAAAAATAAAAGAACACAAATCGATTTATACTGAGATTGGACTTTATTCAATATAAATTAAACGCACGAATCTCAAACAAATGGTTATTTTCTGTGTTATTGTTGAGTTTAAATGAATAAAGACCAATATGCTTCCTGTGTTTTAAGGAGTATATCGTTCTTATTATTTTAATTGCGAACACTCTAAAAAGCATTTTTCTTTACAGAATAAAAAAAAAATGAAAAAAAAAAAATGATGTAATGCCAATTATAATATCAACCTAATATTTTGTTCCCGAGCGTTTTACACGATGAGTGATAAGCTATATATATTAATGCTGTAGTACCTTATTAGCAAATCGGAAGATCTCTTTTTTATTAAAAAGGAAGATAGAACGTGATAACATACTGCGAACATTAAATAGATACTCCAATTTACTATTCGTAGTGTTATGATCTTCTAGCTTCCTTTCTTATAAATAGGATCTCCCGATCACCGAAGACGTAATGCCAAAAAAATAAATAAATAAATAAAATAAATAAATAAATAAAAAAATAAAAATAAATAAAACGATGTTGGGGGGGGGGGTTCGTACGTGAAATTAAAATGGTCTTTTGGCTAGGATCCAAGGATAGTATCTGCTCTGTCTTAAGATGGCGTAATGATATTGTGGGGTTTGCATTCGCGCCGGGCGTCCATACGAGGAAAATATGTTACAGACTCCTATAATTATGTTGAAGATAAACGGTAATAACCAGATTGATAAAGATAAATAATTTTCAGTTTTAACAAAAGGGCTACAATAATATCGCGGGGTCTTCATTCACGCTGAACGTCCGCAGAATGCCCAGCAGCAGTATATTACATATGAATGATGTCGCTGTGGAATTTCCACAGGTCCCACTCGTTTACATTATTTGGATTATTCCTCTTAACGGTTATTTTCACGTTTCCTTCCGTTATCCACGAATACCGCAATCTGTGATGTCAATAGATAAATAAAACTCAGTTAACAGGCTTTTATACAAAGGTTACGGCTATAACCGCCCAGCATCCAGTTCTGGCATAAAAAACATGCTGCAGTCATTTGACAAGTAGATCTAATATAAGGTTGGTGCAAAAATAATGTCCTTTTTTATCATATATATATATATATATGCGTAAAAACGACATTATTTTTGCACCAACCTAATAGTATAGCTTTGAAAAACACAGGAATTATAACTTCCGCTACAATTAGATGCGCCCTTTTCTCCACGTTAAAAAACGACCCTGATGTCTAACTCTGTCGCGTGGGGAGGCATTGTAAATAGGTACAATTAGATGCGCCCAGCGTAATCACAAGCTGTAGTGAAAGAAAAAAGAGGGAACGTCTAGTCACATCGCAGAAGTTAAGCAACGTTTCGCTTGATCAGCCCATCGATTGGTGACCTTTTTATTTTAAATACCAACTGCGACATGTTTGAAAGTGGGTGTGACTAAAAAGGAATTCGTACCCTTCGAACTACTGTCTTCATCTGAAATATTATTTTCATAAAGGTTTCGACCGATGTAAACTCCGACCTTCTTCAGCTGTATCTTGTCAAACGCAGAAGTCTTACAGCTAAGCTCGGGAATATTTTTGTCGAGATCGGTAATCTTTCTGTCGAACTCGGGAATCTTCTGCTACCATCGGGTATCTTTCAGTCGTCATCGGGAAACTTTCTGTCGACTTCAGGAACCTTTCTGCCGACCTTCGGTATCTTTTTGTCGACCTCGGGTATCTATCTGTCGAACTCGGGTATCTATCTGTCGAACTCGGGTATCTATCTGTCGACCTCGGGTATCTATCTGTCGACCTCGGGTATCTATCTGTCGAACTCACAAATCTGTACAGAATTTGGAACTCTCCAAATGTTTGAAGCGATACAATCATCTGTGGCAGCACTTCAAATGTCGAAAATGATCGTCACGATCTGTCTGATTCTTACTCCTCGGATCTTGAGCACGTGATGCAATGGGGAAAAAAGTGGCTGGTTAATTTTAATGCATTTAACACCTGGCTTCTCTCTTTCCATTATCAAAGCTCTGACCCTCACCTGGCCCTGACCCCCATCAGGCCCCAATTGAAATGAACGACTCTCGTCTCCAGGACGCCGCATATTTAGACAAGCTTCTGGGATTGACCTTTACTACTGATCTGAAATGGAACACATACATCAAATCCGTTGCCAAGGTCGCTGAAAAAATGGTGGGATCATTCTAACGTTCCAGTAGATATCCCACTGCCGATGCAATTCTCTATTTATATAAAAGCCAAGTACGTCCTAGAATGGAGTACTGTTATCACATCTGGGCAAGAGCTGCTCAGAGCAACCTATCCTGTTTGACATTTTAAAACCAACTTCGTAATCTAGTAGGCGATACCCTTTTCTCTTCTCTGTTACCTCTTTTCCACAGAATAGACGTTGCGAGTCTTTCTCTGCTTTATCATTATTTTCATGACCAGTGTTCGACTGAGCTCCAATATATTGTCCTCCACTTGCCAAACATTCATAGAAAACACTGGTCTAGCCCAAAACACTTTCAATAAATCCCCCTACTTTTTATCGGTGCCTAAACGTGAATTCCATCAACTAAGCTTCTTTCCTAAAGCTGTCCGTCTGTGAAACTGTTCCCCGGGACTGCTTTCCAGCTGACTACAATATTGTCGTCTTCAAGTACAACATAAGCAAGTTCTTATTGAACTGTCCTCATAAATAATCTGATTATACCAAATTTCAACCACAAACGATTACTATGCTACCATCCAAATGACTACAATACACACATACTCCCTTATCTTCGAGTGGTCGGGCGGCCTGCTAGTATATATATATATATATATATATATATATAATGAAGAAACTGAGACTTGAGAAGCATTTGCAAATATGCGATACGGCCCAATCACGTTGACACACTGATTCTCGCCAGATCATCGAAGTTTAGTAACGTTGAGCTTGGCCAGTGCCAGATGGGTGGCCATTTGGAAAGGGTGGGAGCTGTATGTACCACGCCGAGTCGTAGAAATTTCCAGGTTGGTATCTGAGGGCGCATTAATTCACTGTTATAGACGCACCCCAGTCTTTGTTAAAATATGCATCTAGAAGAAGGAAATTCTGATGCGAAAATCTGCGGCTTACTGTGTACTCTGTCCGGCGGCAGTAATCTGCACCGACAAAGGATAGCAGTAACACCATAAAGTGTGGTTGGTTCTACACAAAGATTTACCACGATAAACAAATCATCTGTCTGGATTTCCGAGCAACTTAGTTGTGGCAGAAGCTTATATGTCGACGAGAGAGTCCATTACACACACACACACACACACATATATATATATATATATATATATATATATATATATATATATATATATATATATGTATATATATATATATATATAATGGACTCTGCCGTCGATTTCGACATATAAGCTTCTGCCATATATATATATATATATATATATATATATATATATATATATATATATTAAATAATTCCAAAAACCTAGAACAAACATAGCCAGAGAATTTTTTAAAATATTAGATAAGAACTTTAAAGCCCCCATAGATATAATAAAATTTTCAATAACAACACAATCAAAGTCTCTTACTCTACTATGCCTAACCTTCATCAAAAAATAATTAGCTCTAATAATAAGAAAATTAATAAGCTACAAAATACAACTATACAAAATACATCAGACTGTAACTGTAGAAGAAAAAATAAATGTCCCCTACAAGGCTCATGTAAAATTAAAAATGTTTTCTATAGCTGCACAGTATCAAAAACCCCAAATCTACATGAATCTATTAACAGCCATAACTCAACTACCAAATTAAATAATGACACCAACTTAAACCAATCTACCGATCAATTACTAATCAACCCACCATATAATAATCCAGCACTAGACCTAACGGAAAATAATCACAATAAGCAAGAGGCAATATATTTTGGTTCCACATCTGGCCTAATAAAACATAGAATTTCAACGCACAAACATTCTTTTAAAAATAACTCTCTGTCAAACCAAACTACTCTATCCAACTATATTTGGCAACTAAAAAATAGCAATATTTCTTTCAACTTAAAATGGCGAGTAATTGAATCTTGCAAACCATATAAACCAGGAGATAAATTCTGTGCACTATGTACAAAAGAGACCCTAAAAATTTAAAAATATGAAGATATAAAAAATGCAACCACACTATTAAATTCAAGACAGGAACTAATATTCACATGCAGTCATAAACGTTGGTTTAAATTTAATAAATATAAATCACCTTAAATCATTAAAAATTACTTATTAGAAAAATAGATTACAATTTTTTTTAATAAATTAAGTTAGACTAGTTATCCCCCTTACACCCTTTAAATAAAAAAGTAAAGAAAATATGACTAATTATCCCCCCTTAGATTATGTAATTACACAAACAACATTCGAAATATAAACCGTAGCGTCTTTATAATCAAAAGTACACTAACGGAAATAATTTATTGTACGGGCGTCCCTCACTTTTTAAAATTCATCATTCAATAAGGTAAAAAGCTATAGTAAACATCTAAATGAGTATTTTAACCATAGTTCCTGATTTCAAAAGGCGAAAAATTAAAATGTAAGGGGGGATAATTAGTCATATTTTCTATATATATTTTTATGTATATACCTGTATATCTATGTATATGTATATATGTGTGTCTATTTTTTCATATATATGCATGTATATATTTGTAATGTTGTACTTAAAGCAAACTTATAATTTAAATTCAAATCTATATTTTACTCTATTTCTTTTCTATCTCTAACCCATATTAATTTTCTTATAAATTTTAAATCCAGACCTTTTATTTCAATTTTTTTTAGACACATCTGCCTTACTTTTAATGCTAGGGTTATTTATGGTGTCTTATAAATTTAATAAAAACCCTTCAAAATTTGCTGACGAGAAGACCTTGCTTATTAAAAAAACTATACGTAATAATTATTGTCCGTAACTTGATGTCTACCACAATAAAAAGCATTGTTTTCCGAAACGATCGTACAGATAATTGATTTTGTTGTTGTTCCTTCTTATGAAACGGATTTTTAATTTAATTATAATTTGATTTTTAAATTTTAAATTATCAATCACATTACTTAATATTGAATTAGCTCTAGGATATTTACCTATTAAGCTTATTATATATCTAAATTACAACGAGCACTTTCTCTTTCCTGTATTTTAATTAAACTAGTAATTTCACTGTTACATTGAAATACGCTCAGCTCTTTAGACTATTGTTCTAATCTCCTTTAAATATATATATATATATATATATATATATATATCAATTGTGTGTAGTATTGCATAATAGTCGTTCTCAAGTAGAACGCAACTAGGTTTAATTTGAATCACATTGTCAATATATATTATACTAGTATTTCAGCCCGGCGTTGCTCGGGTGTTTGGATGTGTGTGTTGAGCTAATAAAAAAAAATGGTAGTAGGAAGGCAGGCTCGAACCCGTATTGCGAAGGAGGAAAAGAACGGGGAAAAACCTCTGATGTCTTTGCTGTTACGACCACCGCCAAACCGGAAGTGACGTGGGTTTTAATTAAGGCTATATTCTATAGCACACCCTACTCT
The DNA here is from genome assembly GCF_053919585.1 of Euprymna scolopes. Lineage (NCBI taxonomy): Eukaryota > Metazoa > Mollusca > Cephalopoda > Sepiida > Sepiolidae > Euprymna > Euprymna scolopes. The sequence continues at coordinate 77,730,246 of NC_136515.1, forward strand.
CCCCAATGGTTTACTTCTGCTTGTGCAGCTGCCATTTGTCAAAGGCAGCATGCGTTCCGCAGATTCAACCGACGTAAGTCCAGCTCAAACAAACAGAAGTATATAGAAGCTAGAAATAATTGTAAGAGAGTGATAGAGACAGCTAAGACAGATTACTCTGAGACCACCAGAAAACGCATCGAAGCACGGAAATTAGGAATCCGTGATTTTTGGATAATCTTAAAACAGCGTAGTAAATAATGGGCAGTCATCGATTCCGACAGAAAGACAGACAGACAGACACAAAGACACGTTCACTTTTATAGATATATAGACTAGCATTTACGCCCAGCCATGTCCGTGTGTTTCGAGGAGTATATTGAACACAAAAAACCAGTCATTTTTTTAAATTTTACCCCTATTATGACCCCTTAACATTTATTATTTGGGGCTCAAATCGAGTTATTAAGTCAGATGCATGTTCAAGGAACCTATATCTAAAATTTCAAGGTTTTAGACCCTAAATTGTCGGAGGAGTTTGGTAGAGTTCTCAAAGGTCAAATCGTTGAACTTTGACCCCTTAACAACCAAATTTCTGGCCAAAAACCGATCAGACAGACACACAAACACACAAACAGATACACAAACAGACACACAGACACGTGCACTTTTATAGATATATAGATAGATAGATAGACAGATAGGTTATTGTGATTGTGTTCAGGAATTAAGTAACTAAATAAGGGTTTATCTACCGTAAAAACAGGTAAAACCAAAACTCACGATCAACTATTCCCCCATTCTAGCTTTTAGTTATTGTCTTACACCTTCTAAATTTTAAGCCTCTCTGCCGTGCCTACTCCTGATTATAGGATATTTTGTACGGCACCCCTCTCCCATCGACCATTTTTAACTTACTATGGCACAGTGCCATTTTCTTGTTGTGGTGGACAAGTGAAGAGGTAGTGGATGCCTTTAATTCTGCGCGGTTTCCCTTGCCAAACCAATTCCATATTTCCTCGATGTTTTCGTTCTACAATTGGCTTCACTCTCATTCATCTCCTTGAGAAAAGAATGACTGACCGCGTTAGAATACCTGCACCTATAAAGATTTACACGGTGCTCGGAGCTAAGAGCACCTCTATTCTAATTCTCTCTCTCTCACTCTCTCTCTCTCTCTCTCGCTTTTTTTTACAAAGGAACCACCACATCAAGGCCCAGAGGCCATTCGAGGATAAGGGTTAAAGAGTTTACATTGGTCAAAAGGACAATATCACAGTAATTGTTAGAAGTGTAAATTTGGTAAATTGGATTACTGAAGGGGAACGGCTCATCAAGAACTTGTTTACATTGGACTTGAAGACGGTCATATTGCAGTCAGCTAGAAAGCAGGTAAACGGAAGGGAGTTCCACAGGTGTGCAATTCTAAGAAAGAATCTTTGTTCATGGAATCTACGTTTAGGCTTTCTCTCTTTCTACTTCTATCTTTCTATGTAGAATGTAACGGAAACGGCACCAACTCTATGGGAGCTTAACCGGCTAAAGCATGGAGTTCCATGGGAGTATGAAATTCACCAGTCGCATGTAAATCTCTGTTGGGGGAAATTTTGACATTAGGTGTTTGTAACTCTTGCAGGGAGGTGCCCGTGTCCTCTTACATACAGCACATTGAATTCGAAAATTCATCATCCATCTGGTACTGACCATGCTTAGCATTGCTTAACTTCGGTGATCGAACCGGTGATCGAACTGATCTGTCGACGTTATTATGCCATACAACTATCGGTACATGCCATCTATCTATCAATCTATCTATCTATCTAATTATCTATCTATATTGTTTTTTTGCATCGAATTATGCCACCCCAGTTTTTATTTCGATCGTTGAATAACGGTGCTATTTTTATTCGGCAATCTACTTTTTTTCGAATTGTTTCAAGTTTCTACAATTTATAGTAGTCTCTCTCTCTCTCTCTCTCTCTCTCTCTCTCTCTCGCTATATATATATATATATATATATATATACATATATATATATATATATATCTTTAATATTATTTTTCATCAACCAATAAATCCAGCTTTTATTCATATTGTTGGGTAATGATGTCTTCGAAATTCAAGGATTTATGTTTTCGACATCAAAGCTCCATTGGCAACAATTAATAACTATCTATCTGTTTATCTATCTATCTATCTATCTATCTATCTATCTATCTATCTATCTATCACTTTCTTTCTATTTATCTTTTTCTACATCTGAACATTTCTTTAATTTTAATATTTATCGACTGATGATGCCAGTTTTTTTATTTGCATTGTCAGGCTATCGTGCTTTCGACCTAATATTTTTTTGACTTTTCTCTAATATGCTGCCTATTATCTGTTATTTCAAGATTTCTGGGACGGGACATTTTGCTTATATATAGAGGCTTTGGAATTTCATTCCAGGTCCCTGCTTCCCCTACTGTACTGATATGCAGAAGTTCAAGTATAACGTGAACCGACATCTTGCTGCCCAACTCCCTACATAGTATCCTAGTAGCTTATGCCCTTGATAGTAACCCCCTACACCAAAGTGGCAATGTGTCTTGTTTGGGGTGAAAATGTAATTCCAAAATATATATTGTAGTTTATATAATATAATGTAATTTAAGAAATGTATATTGTAGTTTATATAATATAATGTATTATATTTATTATATTTTTGTTTGTTTTGGGAGATGGTATTCGTTTATCTTTGATTATGTTATTTATTTATTTTTTTACCGAATTATTGTCTATATATCTTATACATACGTATACATATACGCACACATACCTATGTACATGTACATGCATACACACATACATGCACATACATATTAAAAAACGGCTTTTACCATTTAACATTTCCGCTCCAGTCGGTGTAATCCTATGTAATTTATATTAATTTACTGATTTATAATATCGAAACCTTTATAATAGAACTTTCTCAACATATATAATTTCACTTAATCTATACATATATTTTTATATATTTGAGTTCATGGCATTTCTTTATATAATCGTATAATTTCTTAGCTCTTTAATTTAAAAAAATGCCTAAATATCTGCCTTCAATTTTGCTAATTTATTTTATGCGTGAATTTTTACTGTATTTAGAATACTTTTTAAAAATTTCCTTTATGTAGGATCTTCGTTTGTTGTTCGATTATCACCGTTTATTAGGAGCGCTTGTCTTCTATGTATACAGGCCTTAAGGCATTCGCTGCAGAAATTCAAACAAATCTTTTGGCGGTCATTTATAGTCTTTATGATGTGGTATTTCTCCGCATCACAAATGTCGGTCTTCTCTCTATATGTTTCCATTTAATGGTGAATGGTATTTCGTTGTCTTCTAATTGCTATGCTAGGGTAGCTAATGCTGTCTTTATTCTTGTTCTTACCTTAAATGAACTGTTATGCATATAAAAGTTTTGCTTAAAAGTCCCTTGTGTCATACCGATGTATACTTCATGTATATCACTAGCCTGATGCGCGAGTGTCGCTTCATATACGAGGGATTTCACCCTGCACCTTCCTTCTAGTTGGCAATCCTCTCTGGATCTTCAAGAGCAGTCCGCATTTTCTTTTTCATTGTGTTCGCTTGCGATGATCTTTTCTTCAAAAAGATAAGCAGTAAACAGTATGGCTGACGAGAGCCTAGCATTATTTACCGATAATTAGTCTTTTGTATGTTAGAGTTGAAACCGACGGTAGTAATGTTTTTCTGAACTTCTGTGCATTTTAATATATATATATATATATTAAGTAATGTGATTTATAATTTAAAAGTTTTAAAATTTTTAAAATTTAAAAATCAAAATTTAATTAAATTAAAAATCAGTTTCATAAGAAGGAACAACAACAAAGTCAATTATCTGTACGATCGTTTCGGAAATCCGTGCTTTTTATTTGTGGTATACATGAAGTCACGTAGAATATAAAATAAAAAGCAATAGCAAATGACTACTTTCAAAAAAAGAAAAACCAAAAGATTCATCTGACTTACTTTTAATGCTAGGTTTATTTTTGGTGTCTTTTCAATTCAATAGAAATCCTCCTAAATTTGCTGATGAGGAGACCGTGCTTACCAAAAAAACTATGTATAATTATTCTACGTGACTTCATGTATACCACAAATAAAAAGCACGGATTTCCGAAACGATCGTACAGATAATTGACTTTGTTGTTGTTCCTTCTTATGAAACTGATTTTTAATTTAATTAAATTTTGATTTTTAAATTTTAAAAATTCTAAAACTTTTAAATTATAAATCACATTACTTAATATTGAATTAGCTCTAGGACATTTAACTATCGAGCTTATTATATATCTAAATTACAACGAGCATTTCCTGTATTTTAATTAAACTAGTAATTTCACTATTACATTAAAATACACTTAGCTCTTTAGACTATTATTCTAATCTCCTTTAAATTTATATATATATATATAAGTGCAAATGTTATTTGATGACATATTCTTTAAAGTTCATACACACGCAAATCATTTTTATCTGTAAAATTTATTTCTGACGAACGGGGTGCGTTCGGCATTTTCCGGTTGAAAAATACAATTACATATATTTTAATTCATTCAAATTTCGTACTAATTTTTACACTGCCAATTCTCTATTTTACCTAATATAGTATTGATCTCAAAAGTAAAAACAAAATAACTTGGGCGCCATCAGCTAGAATCGAAACCAACATATTATCGCTCCAGCTGCGTTCCCTACAGTTTCAGCTATCGACTGATATGTAAGATAGGTTTAAAATATAACCACTTTAAGCTTTGAATGAATTTGTTCATGCGCAAAAGTTATAGAAATATGTCGGCAAGTTGAAAGGAAAATTTTACATTTCAATCTTCCGACATATTTATAGACGCGTTATACATCCATCCACACAAAGATTTTACTCAGTATAAACGATCCTTGGTGTATGATTATTGTTTTCTGTTAATGTCAATGTTATGCGACCAGTAGTTTTCGAAGCTAACTACTTCTTGCCAGAAAAGGAAAAATAAAACCGCCAACATTGCATAAAAATAACGGTAAAACGACAACTTTAAAAACATTATAAATGGAAAAAAAGATTGTGGAGACAAAAAAAGAGAAGAAAAAGAAAGAAACAATAAAAAATAAAGTAATAAAACCGTTTTTAATGAAATTTAAAAGTTAAGATACATGTTAAAAATTTCAGAGAATCCTAAGAATTTAGAAAATAATTCTTTAACAATTTTAAACGGATTAAAAAAAAAAACAAACAAACGCAAAAGAAAAAAAAATAATATACTAGCATGGATATCGGGCGTGCCCCGGGTGCCATGAAATTTGGTTTAGACACAGCTGCTACATAAAGGATATTGAGCAAACCCTCCAGAAAAGGACAGAAAAATTAAGTGACAACCTGGAACTCGCCCCAAAAGAAATGAATTAAAATAACTTTTGTTTCAATAAAAATAGCAGCGAGTGCCCGTGCGACCGCAAAAAAAAATGAAAGAAAAGTAGAGGTTAGAACATGAAACGCGAAAAAGAGAAAGAGGACGAAAAAGAAAAGTGGCAAACGCTTTTGGTAATTGTATTACGGCGACTTTTGACGTCGTGACCCTGAAAAAATAACGTTTATAAACATAAACGCGTCCGTCAAATGCAAAAAATAGCGTCGCGAAATTACCCTCCTTGCAAGAAATTGTTTAGTTGACCATTATAGAATAACTCTGTTTTTAAGTTTTTAGATATTACGCTCCCAAAGGATGGTTCTTTCAAATGGTACCAGTTTAGATGTGATTCAATGCGGCTGACAAAAGTTTTTAGCGGATATACGAACACGCACACACACACAAACCAACGTTTGAAACTTATGTAATATATGAGAAAACAGGGGGAATAACTCTAACTAGTTTCTTAAAATATCGATATAATAATTCAGAATAAATTAAATTAAATATATTATCTACATAAATCAACTTTAAATAGCAATCTTAAATAAAACACTTAAAATAATTTTCTCGCTAAAGACAGGTATTTAGTAAAATCGATTTTCCTTAATGTAATATGCAAATGAGGTAACCTTTTTATTGTACATTTCGCAAGAATGATACTATATATATGTAGAGAAAAAGAAATGAAATAGTAAAGTAATGGGCCCTTTGTATATATTAATCAAATTGTGAATAATATATATATATATATATATATATATATATATATATATATATATATATATATTATCTATACTCCTATAAATTCGTTTTTCTTTTGTGTGTATTGATATTCATATTAAAAACCCTCTTTTCTATTAGTATTTATTTGCTTTCCCACAAAAGCAAAATGTGACACGAGGTCGTTTTTAAAGTGGGGTTAAACCAGTTCCCCCAAAAAAAAGGCAAAAGGGGCACTCTGATTGGGTCAAAAATAGTAATTGTCCCAGTATAGAGGGCGTTCCCTCCATTGACTAGGACAAATTACCTTAAGTGCAGCATCTGCAGAACAGATACTACACTTTGATCCCGGCCTGAAGGCCAAGAACAACAGAAAAAGGGGTATTTATTTGCTTCCCCACCGAGCAAATTAGGCACAAGGCCGTTTTTAAATGTGGAGATTGAAGGAATAATGGGGGCCAGCTCCCCGGGGAGTAGGGGAGCTGGACAGTTACAATTGGTATGAAGAGTTTTCCCTACATTGATTAATAACTTATGTGTGGTGTTGCCCTCACATATAGTCTTTGCTTGCAGTATATATATATATATATATATATATATATATATATATATATATATATATATGGAGAGAGAGAGAGAGGGGGGAGATAGAGAGGGAGAGGGGGGAGAGATAGAGAGGGAGAGAGAGAATATAAATATAATAGAACAAATTAAATACGGAAAAATAAGAAAATAAAAGAAAATATATTTGATCTGTAAAACAATTAAATTATAAAGAAGTATATATATATATACATATATACATGCACACACACACACACACACACACACACACACACACACACACATATATATATATATATATATATATATATATATATTCGAGGTATTACCAGGTGTACACAGCGTTGCGTTTAATTCTCTTTTAAAAATAAATAAAAAACGAAAAAAACTGTGACGTGCATGCAAGTATAATGTTTTGTTTTTTCTAAATAGTTCACTTCTTTAAGTAAAAAAAAAAAAAAAAATAATCGAATCGTAGGAAAAACCTCGAGACAATGAGTCAAGTACGATAAGCATCAGACCAGCTTTTCAAGATCTTTAAAACGTGTTTTTAAACCTACTTATCATTAACATAAGAAAGCTGTCATGTGAATGATTCACGCATGCGCTCTTGTGAAACAGTTGGCAAGCAGATAAAAATCCGATGACCCTGCAAGTAAGAACGTTTTAATTTTCACCCTTAGCAGCCTTTTTCAGGATAAAAACCGATTAAAAGTTTTTTTCCACGAGCCTGAATACACTATATACCAAATTTCTAGTCTGTACATAAAAATACTTATTCCTATACACACATTCTCACTTCATTCACGAAAAGATGAAACACTGTAAAAAATATTATAGTAATAATTATATATATATATATATATATATATATATATATATATATATATATATATATATATATAGTATTATATTTTCGTAATGCAACATAACTAGTGCAAAACTACTTTTTCAGGAAATTTAGTTTAATTTTTCCTGGGGCGGATATTCCTCTGGTAAAAACCAAAATTGAAAAAAAAATTGAAAAAAAAATTGTAATGTTACTTGCGGCGTTGGCAACGTCTGTAATGTCCCCATCCATACACACGTGGTACAATAACAAAATGGCGGGAAAGAGGGGTAATCTGGTTTTAATTGTGTTCAATGCAAAATTACAGATGGTGAAAACACAAACAGCGGACTTCCGAGGGAGAACACATATAAAATCCCGCCAAAGTTCGCCATGTTTCTGTGCTGTTTCCGGCCAGCTAATAATTTACAGTTAACCGAGTGCGCAATACACCTATCTCTTAAAAGAAAAAAATAGCCGATTTAAACTAGCATCAAATAGACGCACGGGGTAAATCTTCAACCTCTAATAAAAATTCAAAATATATAATTATAATGTTTATTATTATTGTTAAATAATAATAATAATAATAATAATAATAATAATAATAATAATAATAATAATAATAATAATAATAACAACAGCCACATAGAACCAAGAAAACTCAACCGTAAAAGTGTTAGTTTACTACAAAAATTACAAAAAAAATTGTAGTGTCGACAAATAGTCGTGAAGGGATAAGAAGGATAGAAACCGTTAGTGCAAGAGAACAAAAAGGACTAGGGCTAAGGAAAGCTTATTATCAGCCAAATCGAAGTGAAGACTAATGGCTGCTATCAACAAGCAATCAATGGAAGACAGCTGTTATGATAATGCAAAAAGTCATTTGAAAATTTTAGCGAAAGAAGTGGAGCGTACTGAAAATCTGGTGAAACTTGTTGTCACCTAGAATTCCGGGAACACCACCTGTTAATATCAGTGAGTACCCTCTGATGATGACATGTATGCGAAATTCTATAATAATAATAATAATAATAATAATAATAATAATAATAATAATACTGCTAATAATAATATTAATGATAATAATAACAATAATAATAAATAAATTTACACCTTAAAATAAAAATAATCAAGCAAAAGTCAAAACTAGTTCATTTTTTAATACACGCACGAATATTGTAAACTGAACAGAAGAGTAAATTATTGGTTTATCTATCAGTTAATCTATCTATCTATCTTTCTAACTGGCGAAATGAACTATTTTTTGATAAGGTTATGAAAACATGTCAAACTAGATGACTGGTCAAGTTTGCACCGGAAAGTATCGTAGCAAGTCATCAGAAGTTGACGTGTCCCGTGTCACATATTCCGATTTGACAACCATAATGTTGAGTTGGGTTTCAGACCCTCAAGACAGCGGATGGATTAACATCACCGCCGTAAGAGTAAGGTGACGAGTCTCAAAATGGAGACTAGGAGAAACCCAGATATTCATTTTCCATTCTTTTGCATCACGACACCGATCATCGTATTGGATCGCTTGAAAAGTCTTTGCCCAACAGATTCCAACTCCATCCAAAGACAGATGGCATCCTCAGGTCGGGCAAAAGACAGAGAACAGCCACTCAGTTTAAAAAGTATGTTGTAAATGCACGTATGAAACACACGCACAGCAAAAAAATTCTAAGAAATAGACTGTTATGTTATGTTTATATATATATATATATATATATATATATATAATATACCCCTTTTAATACGGTGTCAAAACAACAGAAGGATGATGATCCGCTCCCCCAAATCAACAAAAGTTGTTCAACATAAGTTGACCGACCGTCTGTCTGATAAAATCCCAGTGATTGGCTAGTGCAAACAATGGTGGAAATAGCAAAGAATCTGATTGGGAAACTAGCAAATATATCAGGTGTATATATAAATACACATGCAAACATCAATTCCCTGCATTAGCCTGGCGAATCCTGTCAAGAAATGAAACACAGTGACTTCTGTGTAGCTTAATTATAATTTAATTAATAACTTATTAAATGCTACATATCTATTTCGTTTACGTGGGGCAATCAGAAAGTCCTCGAGGAGAAAAATGCATGACGAGGTAATAGGTAAAATTCATCGTTTCGAGACTTTCTGTGGATAAAAATAAAGACGAAACGTTGCTGAACACATAATACGGTTTGTTCCTTTTTATTTCTCTATTTTGTCGGAATACTATTTTCTATAATTCTCATCATATATATATATATATATATATATATATATATATATATATATATATATATTATATTTTAATTCATGCAGATTTCCTATTAATTATTATAGAGACAATTTCCCGTTTGATTATTATCCAATTATCCAATATATAGTCATTATTTAAAAAAATATGAATTGGGTACCATTCTCTAGAATCTCGAAACCCGAACGTTAGCGCTCAAGCATTAGTCTTTATTTTCCTCCGAAGCGTCGTTGTCGTCTAGGGTTTCGACATATGCATATAAATAGTTAACAATTAATTGACTTTGAGCTATGGATGCTTCATTTTGCCCATGCGCAAAAGTAACGGCATGAAGAATGTTTTATATGACTTGCTCAACTGTTTGTTTTCAATTTTAACCTATTAGCAGCAATTTGCGTAAAAACCAATCGAAAGTGTGCTATACCGTATATATCAAATTCCAGCTCTGTAAACCAAATATTCACAGAGGAGTTTGATAGAGAGTCTTCGCACACCCCGTCAATGTAACTTCATTGTAATAGTGAAATGAAACCATAAAAACATGAATAAGTAATTTATTTACGCTCGTTTTCCGAAGGAATATGCAAATTAGTTAATCTTCGCGTAGTCCCTCTCATATCGATGATTGAGTATTTTAAGTTTGTTTTAATAATTTTTATTGGAAAAGGTAGGCTTTTAATATTAAGGTCAGAGCGAGAATAAACTTAACTTTGTAGACGCTCTGTATTATGTTTTAACAAACATTAAGTTTCAAATTTATAAAGAATTAGAATATATAAGAATAGAAAAAATTGTCAAACGCATACATTTTCACAAAACTATATATATATATATATATATATATATATATATATATATATATATATATATATATATATATTAGTCATTAAATAAATTTAAAATTTATGACGTGAAATGGTTAAATGTAAACCATTATAATTATTTGCTAATATTTTCTCCTTTGAATGTATTCTTTGTTTTACAAAGAATAATAAAAATCTTTTGATTTGAAATTCAAACATTTCACGTCATAAATTTTTAAATTCATTGAATGACTAAAATTTGATTTATTTGCTCTATCTTGTATATCGAGCAATTTAATTTTAGATGGGATAATACTTATAGAATATTACTGCCAATGATTGTTAGAAAATTTTATTCTGAAGTATATATATATATATATATATATATATATATATATATATATATATATATATATATATATAACAGTTTTTACCATAGCTTTAATAAGCTCGATATCCTGGGGCCCAAAATATATTTTTTATAGCATAATATAGACTTTCTACCGATTAGGATCACGTGACTAGACGCAAAATATAAACTTTCTCTGAAATTTTATATTCAAATTTCAAACGCGAGGTTGTACTTTGAGACTCATATATTTTTTTATGGAAATCACTCGAGGCGAGGTGTGAAGCAACTTAATATAAGAAGCAGATAAGAACGAAAGAATACATTATTATATATTGACCTTGGCGGGAGTAATTGACTAAACCTGTTAGCATTGATAAATCTACGTTCAAAAGTTTAACAATATCATTTTTTAACTAATAGTATACTTATACTAAGGAAGCAGACTGGAGAGTTGTAGGTTTCTAGCTTATGGACCCCAAGTGAGTTTTTTACTTTTCGAAATCGCTACTATATATTGGGTGCTATACAATAATCGACAAAGAATTGCATCCATAAAAATAAATAAGTAATCTTCATAAATTAAAATACAATTTTTAAGCTTATTTCACGACCGGACAACGCCAGCCAGCCTGCCAGTAAAACCATAAAAGTCATTTTTTTAGTAATAGAATGTTTATAGTACAAGTGTCTGGTCAAAGAAGTTGATTTGATAGTGGAAAACAGGTCTGAATGTTCATGGTGTGAATAACACGTACATCAAGTCTGTTGCCAAGGTCGCTGGAAAAATGGTGGGATCCTTCTACCGCTCCAGAAGATATCTCACTACTGATGCAATTCTCTATCTACGTAAAAGGCAAGTACGTCCAAGGATGGAATACTGCTGCCATATCTGGGCAGGAGTTGCTAAAAATAGCCTATCATGCCTTGACAGAATAAAAAATAGACTTCGTGGCTTAGTGGGGGATGCCCTTTTCTCTTCCCTTCAACCTCTCTCCCACAGAAGAGACGTTGCGAGCCTGTCTTTGTTTTACCGTTATTTCCATGGCAAGTGCTCGTTTGAGCTCCAATCTCTGGTCCCCCCCTCGCCAATCCTTTACGAAAAACACCCGTCTAGCTGAAACCACTGTCAAAACTTTTCCCTACTCTCTATCTGTGCCTAAATCAAAACGTAGATTCCATGAACACAGCTTCTTTCTTAGAACAGCACGCCAGTGGAACTCTGTTCCGTCTGCCTGCTTCCCACCTGACTACAACTTGGATGTCTTCAAATCCAACGTAAACAAATTCCTGATGAACCGCCCCCTTAAGTAGACACTTTATGAAATCTCTACACTAACGTACAACCTACTGTACATGCAATAACCCTTATCCCTGAGTATCTTCCGGGCCTTGATAAGTGGTGGCCTCCTTGTAAAAAAAAAAAAAGAAAGAAATATGTGCGTATTTGAACATTTGGCAACTTAGTAGTATGTACGGGTGTGCGTTTACCGTTGTTTTTCTAAATGCGTGTATAGGTATGCACGGGTTATATGAGTGAGTATATGAGGTCTTTTGCCTTGGCACTCAGACTTAATCGCACAGGGTGAGGTCTTGAATAGATGAGTTTTGTTTCTTTCGTTCTGGCGCTTGCTGGGGTTTCCCTAAAACTTATTTTCTTGGCCAGCTCTAATAGTAATTTCTAAGTTCGCACTGTCATACTATACTTACAGGTTTGGAAAGTTTTCATTGGTAAATAAATCCTTGATTTAACACTTTCGTGTTAAAACTTAATTGTTTGAGGACATGGCGAAAAGAACCAGAGAAAAACGAGAATAAAAAAATAAGTGTTTTAGCATTCGATTTTAGCATTCGTTCGAATCGCATCTCAGTGTGTATAATCTACAATTAATTAAGGTTGAATCTACTATATTTGCTCTTGTATATTTTACTAAGAATATTCGAGGGCTGAGGGAAGCTGGAGTCGTAGAAAATATTTGGAAAACAATGATTTTAAGATTGTTGAGTGGTTTAGAAGAAAATGCTATTTCTCTACAACAGTTACAGAGCAAATTTTATGTAACATTTTATATCTATTCAACATGATCACATCGATACACCGGTTCTAGTTAAACCAGCGGAGTTAAGCGAAGATGCTTCTGGCCAGTATTAAAGTAGGTGACTATTTGGTAAGGCCAGTTACTGTTGTGTCCTGAAGTTTCTGTCGAACTCGGGAATCTGGATGGAATTTCGAACGAAACCATGGATAGAAAATTTCGTAATAGAACTGTCAACAAGGACCCGTGACGCATTGGTTTAAGCACTTGGAAAAATCGATTATAAAAGTGATATTCTTATGAAGGTTGAAGGTTCAATCCTCAGTGTAGGCGACTGAAAAATGCAGTTGCGAATTATTTAGGATTTCTATCCTGTCATAGCTGGCGGAACGAGAGCATGTTACTCCAGTAAATTAAATAACGGTTTCCGTTCGAAATTTCGTCGAAATTCCCGAGTAAACTTGAAGAAGGTCGGGGATTACATCGACCGAAACGTTGTGATAATGACACTCAAGATGAGAACTGTAGTCCGAAGATTGCAAATAACACGAACAACCAAATATTACAATAATTTTTTTTTTTTTATTCCTTTTTTTTTTTCTCCGGCATTTGGATATACGAAACTATGGCTCTGCGCCAAAAATGCGGACTTTTCACCACCCTCCCCTTTTACCGTTCTTTTCCTCCCGATAACCAGAAACCGTGCATCCTCGCCACCTATCACATGCTCAGAACCAGAGTATTCTAGTGTTAAGCCTCGCTTTGAACCCATCCATTTTTCGTACTACTCTCCTCTTCCCTCCAAGCAACAGGTTTTGAAGGCAACGGGCTTGATAGCATTGCCGCTAAGTGGACGGCTTTTCTCTGTGTTTGTGTGTTCGTCGTCTGCCGGTAATGTCCATCGTGGGACACAAGTGTACATCTTGTCAAGAGAAGGGAATGCGTTTCTAGCAGTTTATGCTATTGGAACCACTTAAAAACCACTAAGAGAGACGGTTTATTAGTTATCTGTAAATCTATCTTTCTGCCTCGTTCGCTTTCTTATGTATCACTATAGTTGTCTAATCGTGGAAGCGATTTCTCTCGCTCTTTTCATATACCTCTTTTTATATATTTACTCGCTGGCAGCCCGACGTTTGGCGATCGTACAATACGCTTAAACATAAAATTTAATTTATGCAGATTGCGTATATAATTGTAGAATCAATCCGCTATTGATAATTATATATTACTAGGAATGATAATGTCCTTCATCAAATTCCGTCTGTGTTTGTTTACAATATCACGTCAGCTGATATCTGGACTTGACAATGAATGCCCTGGAAAAGTCACTTCTTATTAATGTTTGGTTTTAAAATATGCAAACGAAGAAATTAAATAGTACCTCTTATTTTATTATAAACTAGCATGGGTGCCCGGCGTTGCCCAGGTGCTTGGAGGTGTGTGTTGAGCAAAAAAAAAAAAAAAAAAAAAGTGGTAGTAGGAAGGCAGGCTCGAACCCGCACCACGAAGGAGGAAAAGAACGTGAAAAAAACCTGACGTCTTTGCTTTTTCAACCACCGCTAAACCGGACGTGACTTGTGTTTAAATTAAGGCTAGGCAATTGAAAAGAGGGGATCAATTTCGAAAATATCGGTGAAAAAAGCGACCCCTCCCTGTAGAAAAGTGAGCAGTTGGAGGCGAAGAAATTGATATTTTTAGCCAATCTTTCGGTATTTGTCGTCTGAAGGGTCGATCTTCAAAACGATACTAATCTCGAGAAAATCCGTTGCCTCTGTCGAAGGTTTTAGGTAGACATGCAAACATACATACATAGATTTATTTATTGGTAGCTCATATTTTCGATCCAAACCGATTAAAAAGCTTGTGCAATCTCTGAATACCTTTTATGTAAAATGTCAAATGTTTAGACAAAAAATTGTCTGAGTAATTTGGTAGAGACCGCAGTCGTCAAATTTTTTTTAAACTATGACCCCTATTATGATCCCTTAACATTTATTGTTTTGGGCTCCAATTAAATTATTAAGTTAGATCCATGTCCAAGGAACACAAAATTGGCGGAAGAGTTTGGTAGAGTTCTCAAAGGTCAAATCGTTGAACTTTGACTCCATAACAGCCAAATTCCTGGCTGAAAACCAGTCACATCGATTTTCCCAAATCTTAGTACCTTGTATATCAAATTACGCGTCTGTAGACTAAAAATTGATAGAGTTATTGCGTAGGGAAATGTACACAAACAGACACTCAGACACACACAGACGCATTCACTTTTATAGATATATAGATTTACTGTTACTAAAATATAACACAATATTTCTAAGTAACAATTATTAAAGTGAACAATTTAAAGTACCTCTTCCTAACTACGACAAGAGGATTCATAAAATAACAAATGAATTTAACTTTCTGATAAATTAAATCTCTTTAATTGAATTGTAATCAATGTTTGCAACCTTCATGAGGGGATGTGTTGGAAATTTTTGGAATTATGCTTGGTAATTTGCATGTGTAAGTTGATTGTACTTATTGTACTTGAGAGTAATTATCTCAAATAAAAAGGAACTCTCAAGTAAAGGAATTAATCAACTCTCATATACGGGAGGAAAAACGTTTCCTTACCTCTGTTACTAAACAGACGTCTTTAACGAAAAGAAGATCTTCCAGAACAATCGTTTTTTGAAATCCACATCGTAAGTGATTAAGTACATATTTATTGGTTTATAACTACTCTTTATTGAAAAGATGATTGTTTACAAAACAAATCGATGCCTTTAAGGTATACACTTGTGAGCAAAAAAAAAAAAAAATAAATAAATAAAAAAATGAGCCAAACAAATTTCAGACATTTTATTGCACTAAAATCTATATTAAACAAAGAATAATCGAACAAGGAAACTTAAAGGAGACTACTAACACAGAACAAGACATTTACTTTAATAAATGCTTAGTATGGAATTGCATTCCCTTTTCATTTCTTTAAAAGATCAATCCTTATAGATATGTTCGCAACCAAAGTGGAACACTGCGAAGAGGAGATGCTATTCCAGTCGCTTTGTGTGCTTTCCACATAATTCGTGCCACTTCCGGACTTTTAAATAGAATACATCATTTAGAGATAAGTCAGGAAAAAAATATACGCCAATAAAATAAATTAATCAGGGGTAATTGCACCAACTAAAAAAAAAAAGTGCTCTTTATATGCGTGGTTGCCAAAAGAGCACTTTTAGCTCGTTGGCGCAATTACCCCAAAGTACGGTAGTGTTCTCACATTGAACGTTATTTTAACAAAGTTTCGGTCGATGAAACCTTCTCCGATCTTCTTCGAAATTGGGAATGTTTCTGTCGAACTCTGGAATTCTGGATGGGATTTCGAACGGAACCCTCTATTACCTTTACGGGGGTAGCATGTTCTTGTCTCGTCAGCCATGACCGGGTAGAGGTCCTAGTAATTCGCAATTGTACTTTTTCATCTCCCGCACTGAGAATTGAACCTTCAACCTTAAGGAGTATATCACTTTTACAATTGATTTTTCTCAAGTACTCTAACATTTTCGAGTTTTACCAGATACACCTGAAGGAGGTCGGAGGCTACAGCAGCCGAAGCCTTGTGAAAATGATACTCTAGATGAGAACAATAGTACTAAGAATCCAAATAATACGAATAACAAATCCTAATCTCAAAAATTCAGAAACGTAAAACAAATTTTGTACAAAAAATGGTTGATATGCCGTATTACAAAATAGTCATCAACTGCACCCGGTCTTGTCACATGTAAAAATATAAGTTTTCTTTCTATTACTTACCGAAAACATGACTTTGATCTACAGAGCATGCAAGAGGTTTACTTTGCCGCAAAAGCGACGCTGCTTTATAGGATGCTTGTCCGGTACATTTTATGACATTCGAGGAAAAAACAAACAACTTACCGCATATTTTGTAAATGCCGTATGATCCACAATAGCTTCAGGGTAACGATGCATACATATGGGTCATGGAAAGATACTGGGCCAACAACAAGACTCTCATCTTTCAGATCTTGATTTTTTGTTGTTATAAATAGCGAACTTGGTCACATCTTTGAAAACATTATTACGTAAGATTTTTTTCTTTTTACAAAAGAGTCACTGTTTATCAAGGCACAAAGGCAACTTGAGGATAAGGGTTTATTAATCTTACGTGTTAGTCTAGTAATGAGTAAATTTGCAAATTAGATAGATTCGGTTATTTTAGGAGACAGTCAACAAGGATTTGTTAGCATTGTTTAATTTGAAAATTGTAGACAACTCAAATAGTGTTATACAATTTTTATAAAAGGATTCAAATCATTTTATTCTGAGAATTTCGCTGTAAAAACAGCTTATTCATAAGATAAGATTAAGTGTGCTTTTTTATTCATTTCGTTTATGGTGGTATTACACCGTAGGGTTCGTCCCCCCCCCGGGAAGAGAGAGAGAGAGAGAGAGAGAGAAATGTACAGGTATGATGTTGTTTACAATTGGTGTAAAGACTGAATTAATTAGTTTTCTTGTGATTGTCGCGGATTATAAATATAGAAACATATTTGAAAACAGTATTACTTAAGTTTAATTCTAAATAAAAGAAAAACAGTATAATGTTATATAGTGTTTTATTAAATGATAAGAAAAAAAATTTTTTTCCAAGACTTTCTTTATAAAATCAACATTTTTGCAAATACTCGAAATATGCGAAGATTAATGTTTCGTAATTTTTTAGACAAAGTTTTATAAAACAGTTCTGAATTTTGGAGATGGGAATTGATTATTCCTATTATCTGACTACTGTTTCCATATTAATTTTTATTTGCAGAACGTTTCGGTCGATATAACCTCCGACTTTCTTCAGGTGCATCTTGTCAAACTCGAAAACTTTTTGTCGCACTCTGGAATCTTTGTGTTGAAACTCAGAAATCTGCACGAAATTCCAAATGGGAGTACTCGCAGTGTATAGAGTACTTAGAACAAAATAGGTTAAAAAGTGACACTTTTTCGGGTGTTTAAAATGCAGTCGTCAATGAAGCCGGCATGTAAAAATACAATTGCGAATTAATTAGGATTTCCACACAGTTACTGCTGACGGAATGAGAGCATGCTTAACGCGTGGATTAAATTAAAAGCTCCGTTCGAAATTCGGTGCAGATTCCCGAGTTTGACAGAAAGATTCCTGAGTCCGGGAAAAAGATTTCCGAGTTCAACAACATACATGAAGATGGACGGAGATTACATCGACAGAAACGTTGTGAAAATAAAACTCAAGATGAGAACAGTAGTCCGTTGTGTCATTTGATCACTCCAGAAGGTATCGCACTCGCAATGCAATTCTCTAGCTGTATAAGAGCCAGGTACTCCCTAAAATGGAATCCTGTTACCCCACCAGAGCAGAATCTGCTCGGTTCGCCTTATCTACCTTAAATAGTGTTCAAAACCGGCTTCGAAACCTAGTAACTGATGCCTTTTTCTTTTCTCTGTATCATCTTTCCCACGGAAAAGATGCCGCGAGTCTGTTTCTGCTTTAACCTTATTATCATGACAGGTGCTCGACTGAGCTCCAATCTATCGTTCACCCTGGCCAAACTGTCACAAAACACTCGACTAGCTACAACCACTATATATGATTTCCACCACTCTCTATCTGTGCTTAAATCAAAACGCAAATTCCATGCATAAGTCTTCTTTTCCAAGCACTGTCCACCTGTGAAACTGTTCCGCTCATAATAGCCCGAAGGCCACTTGAGGATAAGGGCTACCGAGGTTACGTTATCCGGTGAGACAATACCGTGATTATCGGTAAAAGGGGAAACCTGTTTATTTAATAGCAGGGCCCAACAGGAACTTCGACTTGAAAAAGCGGGATGCAGCCTGGCGGTATTTTTTTTTTCTAAAGTATAAAATTTCTGAGAATTAAACTTTAATCATAAAATCTACGTTTAGTTTTAGCAAGAGACATGATGATAGAAATTGTTATCAGTTGTTGCAGCTAAATAAGTGCTACAGAATGAGGAGGGGGGCCTAGAAAGAAGCCCAGTCGAGCACCTGCTATGGAAAAACGAGTAATTAGAGATAAACTCGCTTAGTATTCACCTTGTTCAAAATCACAGAAGTAATCATATCTTATCCGGACATCCCCTTTGTGCTCTCTTCGCCTTCTCTAGTTCACGTGACGTCACATCAGTTTCTAGCACACAGACGATCGAGCTGAAGTCCAATTATACTAAGCTGACTTCGATTAGATCCCATAGCCTATTCTTCTTAACTAACAAAAGTATACTCGTCTGATATTTAACATTAATGTGATTTTAGTTAAACTTACACACAAACCTAATCAAATAAGCTCTGATTTACTTGGATTTTTCGGACTACTATTCTAATATTGAGCGTTATTTGCACAGCGTTTCGGTCGATGTAACTTCCGAATTTCTTCAGGTGTATCTTGTCAAAACCGGGAATGTTTCTGTCGAACTCAGGAATCGGGACATAATTTCAAACGGAACCCTTTATTCATTTCGCGAATGTAGCGTGCCCTTATTCTGTCAGCCATTTAAGTAATTTCTTTTTTTTTTTTTCGGTCGCGTGTACTGGGAATTGAATCTAAAAACTCCAGGAGTAATTTTTGCAATTGATTTATTCTACGTACTCTACCATTCCCGAGTTCGATAAGATACACTTGAAGAAGGTCGGAGCTTACATCGATCGAAAGGTCGCGAAATGGTCCTCAATATAAGAGCAGTAGTTTGAAGCATCCAAATAATGCGAATAGTATAATCCTAATCTCAAAAATTCAGAAACGTAAAACAAATTTTGTGCAAAAGAAAAGGGTTGATATGCCGTATTACAAAATAGTCATCAACTGCACCCGGTCTTGTCACATGTAAAAATATAAGTTTTCTTTCTATTACTTACCGAAAACATGACTTTGATCTACAGAGCATGCAAGAGGTTTACTTTGCCGCAAAAGCGACGATGCTTTGTAGGATGCTTGCCCCGGTACATTTTATGACATTCGAGGAAAAAACAAACAACTTACCGCATATTTTGTAAATGCCGTATGATCCACGATAGCTTCAGGGTAACGATGCATACATATGGGTCATGGAAAGATACTGGGCCAACAACAAGACTCTCATCTTTCAGATCTTGATTTTTTGTTGTTATAAATAGCGAAACTTGGTCACATCTTTGAAAACATTATTACGTAAGATTTTTTTTTTACAAAAGAGTCACTATTTATCAAGGCACAAAGGCAACTCGAGTAAGGATATCAGTTTCTTTCTATTACTTACGGAAAACATGAATTTGATCTACAGAGCATGCAAGGGGTTTATTTTGCCGCAAAAGCGACGATTCTTTGTAGGATGCTTGTCTCGGTACACTTTATGACATACGAAGGGGGGGGGTGCAACCAACTTTCCGCATGTTTTGAAGAAACTCTTTTATTATTTCGATTATTCAAACTACTGTGCTCATCTTGAGTTTTATTTCCACAACGTTTCGGCCAATGTAACCTCCAACGTTCTTTGGGTGTATCTTGTGGAAAACAGGAGAATTTTCTGTCGAATTCGGGGATTTGCACACAGAAGCCCGAATGGAACCCTTTATTTAATTCAAGGAGCCGTCACGCGTACTTGAATGTTGGACTACTTGAAAAATTTAGTTTTAAAATTGACCTTCTTCTGAAGGTTGAAGGTTCAATCCTAAACGTGGGAGACCAAAAAATACACTTGCAAATTGCTTAGGATGTCTACCCAGTCATGGCTGACGGAAAGAGAGCATGCTACGTGCGAGAATAAAATAAACTGTCTTCAGTGCAGATTCTATAGATCCACTGAAAGTTATTCAAGTTCGAGAAGATTCACTCAAAGAAAATCAGAGATTGCATCAATTGAAACATTTTAAAAGAACATACAAGATGAGAATAGTAGCCCAAAAAATCCAAATAATTTGAATAATAAATCCCCATCTAAAAAAAATCAGAAACGAAAGAATTTTCGTTCATTGATTTATTTTCGTTATTCTCGCATATTTTTCATTTGTTATTCCGGAATTTGTTTAGATGAGGATTGAGACTTTGCAATATCTAGACGATACTTATCTCTATTCTCATCTTATTATTCGCACAACGTTTCCACCGATGTTCCCTCCGATGTGTGTGTTTTTTTTTTTTCGAATTTGTGAATCTCTATGTCGAACTTGGGAATGTGTTCGGAATTTCGAACAGAACCTTTCACTCAATCCACGCGTGGAACTTGCTCTGGTTTTGTCGGCCAAGACCGTAGAATTGATAAATATTTTCCTAATTATATTCTTATTCTGTTCAAACCATCCTTATTATTTAACACTTGAATCCATAGCTGAACAAAATGAGAGTAAGTTATCTCGTGGATTGAATAAAGGATTATCGAGTTCGTCATACTGATTTCAGAATTAGTCAAAAGTTACTAGAAAAAGGCTAAATGTTACTTTGGCCGAAATGTGTTAAAAAGATTTTGCATAAAAAAACATCCAAAAAATACAAACCGCCATATTTATTTACTAAAATGAGGATCTCGCTAAAAATACCAATCATGACACAGTTAATAAAATTTATTAGGTTGACATGAAAGTTCTTGTGGAATTCTGAACTTTGATTTCAAATGATGTATTTTCAAATAAGTTTTCGTTATATTACCTTTACTGCATATATCATTTAAAAGAGTGTTTTTCGTTCTATGTGTTCGTTTAAATTACAATCGATTTAAAGAAATTCTGTCATTTTTTTTACAAGGTGGGCACCACTAATCAAGGCCCGGAAGCCACTCAGGGATGAGGGTTATTGCATGTACAGTACGTTAGTGTTGAGATTTAATAAAATGTCTACTTAAGGGGGCGGTTCATCAGGAATTTGTTTATGTTGGACTTGAAGACAACCGGGTTGTAGTAAGGTGGGAAACAGGCAGACGAAACAGAGTTCCACAGGCGTGCAGTTCTAAGAAAGAAGCTTTGTTCATGGAATCTACGTTTCGGTTTTGGCACAGATAAAGAGTGGGGGAAATTACTGAGTGGTTTCAGCTAGACGAGTGTTTTTTGTGAAAGATTGGCGAGAGGGGACCAAAGATTGGAGATCAGACGAGCACTTGCCATGGAAATAACGATAAAACAAAGATAGGCTCGCAACGTCTCTTCTGTGGGAGAGAGGTTGCAGGGAAGAGAAAAGGGCATCCCCCACTAAGCCACGAAGTCTATTTTGTACTCTTTCAAGTCAAGATAGGCTGTTTTTAGCAGCTCCTGCCCAGATATGGCAACAGTATTCCATCCTTGGACGTACTTGGCTTTTATATAGATAGAGAATTGCATCAGTAGTGAGATATCTTCTCGAGCGGTAGAAGGATCCCAGAATCTTTCCAGCGATCTTGGCAACAGACTTGATGTACGTGTTCCATTTCAGTACAGGAGTAAAGGTCAAGCCCAGAAGCTTGTCAAAACATGGGGCTTCTCCTAGACGAGAGCCATCCATTTCAATTGATGCCAGATGGGGATCAGAGCGTTGATGATGTAAAAATAGGAGCTTGGTTTTAGATGCATTAAAGGTAACCAGCTACCTCTTCCCCCACTGCACCATGCGCTCGAGATCAGAGGTGAGAGAATCAGAGAGAACTTTGTCATTTACAGCCTTTGATGTGTTGCCATAGATGGTCGTGTCATCAGCATAGATGTCAACGAATGATTTAAGTATGTGTTTAAGGAGATCATTGATGTAGATCAGGAACAGAGTTGGGCCTAGGATGGACCCCTGAGGGACTCCACCATTAATACTGCGGGCCTCTGATTTTGTCCATCGACTACTACTCTTATGAGCCTATCAGAGAGAAATGATTTAATGATTGAGAAAATATTTTCAGTTGTACCGTTGCTGGAAATCTTGTGAAGTAGGCCTTTAGCCATACTTTGTCGAACCCCTTTTATATGTCAAGAGCAATTACACTAGAAAGGAAGCCTTTGTCAAGAGATTCACTAATCCTGTGAGATATAACCGTTAGTACATCTGCGGTAGATCTTGCAGAACGGGAACCATATTGTGTGTCACTAAGAAGTTTGTTTCTGCTGAGGTGGTTGACTATTTCTCTATTTAATATGGATTCCAACAACTTACTCATGACACACAGGAGACTTATTGGTCTGTACTGAGGGGGAGGTGACTTATCACCTGAATGAAGGGCATACTGGTGAGATTTTCCTGGGTGTTGGAAAGCACTTCTCCTTAAGGCAACGCTGAAACAGTTTCGTAAGTATGGGAGCAAGTTCTGGTTAAAGCTTTTTTAACACTATAATTCGGATGCCGTCAGGGCCAGTTACTTTACTGGAATCAAGGTTCTTGATTAGCTTGGCGACCTCACGCACAGATAGTTGTATGTTGCATAGCGTGTTGTGTGTTATAGGAGGAAATATGGGGAGTTGATGGCCTTCGTTGCATAGGGTAGAATTAGCTGCAAAGTTCTTGGCAAATAGTTTTGCCTTGTCTGATGCTGACGAGATGACCTCTGGTCCATTGATAATGGTTGGGATAGAACGCACACTTCTGTTCAGAATCCTATTTGTTATTTTCCAAAACTGGTGGGAACCAAGCCGCTGATCAGCTACTTTGGATTTAACGGACTGAGCATATAGCTCTCTTGCATTTTTATTACTCTTTTACAGTGGTTGCTGGCGTCCCTGAAAGCAGCTTTAATCTCAGTGCATCAATTACGTTGGTAGCTATGGAAAAAGTGATTTCTGTGCGCAATGACAGCAGCGCATTCTGGGGAGAACCATGGCTGGCTGTAAGGTTTTTGTTGGAATTTTTTAGATGGTATGAATCGGTCTATGCCAACAATTAACCATTCGGTCAGGTCTGATACTATAGAGGATACATCCTTTTTAAACATGGAATGCAGAGGTAGATCAGATATGAATGTACGGAAGGTATCCCAGTCAGCCATGGAGTATCGGTATACAGTACGGTGGAGGGGTACGTCTGGGGACTTATTACATTTATTTTTATCTTAGCTCATACAACGGAGTGGTCGGAGGATCTTAGAGGAGAAGGAACGGAACATGAATGTGGCTCAGGGGAAGTTGAGAGAAAAAGGTCTAGAAGGCTTGCGTACTGACCGGTAGTAGTAGTCTTCTTTTCAGAATGTTAAATACAAGATGGAGAAAAACAGCAAATTCGCACAATTTTCTCACTTAAATTCAAGCTAACCCGAAAAGTTTCTGAAACAGATTACCATATCAACGATGCGTTTGACCCAGGAACCACTACTGAACGCACAGCATAATTGTGATTTAAGAAATTTTGTGACGGCGACGAAAACCTTCAAGATAATGAACTTAGTAGTCGACCATCGGATGTTTCCAACGATCAATTAAGAGCCTTAGTCAGAGCCAATCCATGCACAATTATTTGAGAACTTGCTTCTTAATTAGACGTAAGGTATACGACGATTTTCAATCACTTGAGAGAGATTGGAAAGAAAAAAATCTTAATAAATGGGTGCCTGGCGAATTGAACGACAAACAAAAGAAACGACGTTATGAAGTGTCATCTTCCCTTCTTTTACGCAACAAGAACGATCCGTTTCTCGACCGGGTCTCGACTTGCGACGAAAAGTGGGTACTTTACTACACCCAGCGACGCTTAGTTCAGTAGTTAGACGCCGACGAAGCTCCACGACACTCCACAAAGCCAGAGTTGCATCAAAAGAAGGTTTTGTTGACTGTTTGGTGGCCTGCGACCGGTCTCATCCATTACAGTGTTTGAATGCAGACAAAACCATTACGGCGGAGAATTACTGTCAACACATGGATAAAATACATCGAGAACTTCGACAACAACACCCAGCATTAGTCAACAGAAAACGTCCAATTCTCTTCCACGACAATGCCCGACCCCACATTGCTAAACCGACCCTGCAGAAGTCGAACAAATTGGGCTACGAAATACTGAATCACCGCCATACTCTCCAAACCTCTCACTTATCAAGTATCACCTTTTTCAAGCATTTTTGATAATTTCTGCGTGAGAAATGTTTAAAAAACCTAAGCCATGTGAAAAATGCCTTTAGCGACTTCATTTTTTTTTTTAGTTTTATGCATCCTATTAGTTACAAGAGTGTCTTCGCGGTCATTCCAACTTCTCATTTTTAATGTAACAAGTTACAAAGCGACTAAAGGATATTTTACAAAAGCTACTTTCATTTCAGCAAGTGGTAAATGTAGAAAATATGCATGAATAAAATTGGGCGTCATTGTTAAATGAAACCAATCAGCCAATCAAAACCATAAAAATCAATCATTAATTAATGAAACTTTGTTTTTTCCAAGAATATGCAAATAAGTTAACAATTAGTTTATCCGTCGCATATCAATTACTTGAGTATATTAAAAAGTTAGTTTTAATAATTTTTAAATAGAAAAAGTAGTCTTTCAATGCACATATCAAACAACTCAACTTTTTAGGTATATAGACAAATTTGATTTAACTGCAGATAGGATTATGAAAGGTTAAGCGATATTATGGCCGCATATTTAAGTAAATACAAGGTGACCCCCCCCCGCCAAAAAACAAAACAAAAACTAAATGGACGCCATCTAGAAGATATGCTGTAGAACGGAGAAAAAAGGCCAGAGACCCTATTGTTTTGATGTGATCTTTTGAATATAATAAACTAGTTATGACCAAAGTTTCATTTCATCCGGACAAAACACTAAGAAACGGGGCCTAATTACAGTTGAGACCCTTTTTTTTATCACCCTGTATGAAGCTGATTACACCCAGCATGCCAATGGCTTTAGAAATTTCACAGCGGACTCTTTCATATTGATGTTGGCATTCTGTGGGTGTTCAGAGTGAATCAAGACGCCCTGATATTATTGTAGCTCTTTTGCTAAAATTGCAAAAGTATTTATCTGAGATAGCAGGGGCATACACATACAACTTACGTTTCTTCATCTATAATCGAAACCGAAACCAAAACTTAAGAAGAATTCTTGGTAAAATTATCTCTTACAAGAAATGGAAGGTCATAACAATTAAACGTTAGTCACTCAGAAAAGAAAATGTAAGCGTGGCACACAAAATAACGCACACGCTATAGTATTAATCTATAATCTATAATATAAATCTAACCTGCCTGTTTAAATGTATGTATTTTTGTGTGTCTGCTTACCCCGTACGACAGAGGCGACAGATTTTCACGGAATCGGTATCCTTTGGAAGCACGACCCGTCGGACAAAAAATATCGAAAAATTGGCTAAAATCATTAATTCCTTCACCCTCAACTGGTCACTTTTCTACAAAGAGGGTTTTTTTTCGCCGATATTGTCGAAGGTCATCCCCTCTTTTCGAGTGACTAGCCTTAATTCCGAGTTGTCAATGGCCGCAACGGCAAAGACGTCAGTTTTTTTTCACATTCCTTTTCTCCTTCATCGTACGGTTTCGAGCTTCTACCACTTTTTTTTTGCTCAACACACGCCTTTAAACAGCCGGGTAACGCCAGGAACCCAGGCTAGCCTATAATATAAATCTCACCTGTCTGTTTAAATGTATGTATGTCTGCCTAAAAGTTTCGACAGGAGAAAAACAGATTTTCACGAGATCGGTATCGTTTTGAACCTCGATCCTTCGAATGACAAATATTGAACAATTGGCTAAAAACATTAATTCCTTCACTCTCAACTGGGTATTTATTTTTTTTACAGTGAGGGGTGTTTTTTTTGCCGATATTTTCAAAAGTCATACCCTCTTTTTGATTGTCTAGCCTTTATTTAAACCTACGTCACTTCCGGTTTGGCGATGGGCGCAACAGCAAAGGCGTCACGTTTTATTTCGCGTTCTTTGCCTCCTTCGCGGTACGGGTTCGAGCTTGCTTTCCTACTACCACTTTTTTTTTGCCCAACACGCACCTCCAAGCAATCGGGCAATGCTGGGCATATCTGTAATATAAATCTCACCTGTCTGTTTAAATGTGTGTATGTATGTATGTCTGCCTAAATCTTTCAATAGAGGCAACGGATTTTCACGAGATCGGTATCGTATTGAAGCTCGACCCTTCTGACGAAAAATATCAAAAATTGGCTAAAAAAATTAATTTCTTCACCCTCAAGTGGACGCTTTTCTACAAAGAGGGGTTGCTTTTTTTGCCGATATTTTCAAACGCCATTCCCTCTTTGCGATTGTCCAGCCTTAATTTAAACCTCGCCACTTCCGTTTTGGCGATGGACGCAACGGCAAAGACGTTAGTTTTTTCCCGTTCTTTCCCCCCTTCGCCTTTTCCTGACTGCCTACTAGCACTTATTTTTGGCTCAACACACACCTCCAAATACTCCGGAAACGCTGGGCACCCAAGCTAGTATATAGATTACTATATAGATATCGTGTACGCATAACGAATATGACTTAATTCTATGTCTTTGCTATTTTCTGGAACAATGGGTGTTCCTCGTAATTACATAAGGAACCGTATGTGCTGTATAGTGAAGCCCATATCATCGTATTATCGTAAAGTTTTGGAGTGCACAGAGAATTTGTGGTAAGGGATGCAATCATAATTAAAGTAATTTTCGTTGGAATAAAATTTGGTCACTTTTTAAACGAAAATGACAACAGAACGAATTATGTCTTTAGTATTCCTGGTGCATTATGGGCCATCCTCTATTTTTTCATATATTCCATCGTTATTATTACAGAAATTACAAAACGTCAAAATATTGATTAGAAAAGTACGGTGATTGGCTTTGGCGCGAATTATTACTTCAATTTCATGCGGAACTGAATATGATACCCAAACTTTCACATCGGAAACATTTTCCCATTCGTTTTGGCACTAATCCAACTAATGGCAACTTTTGTCCAATTAAATTGAGATTAGGTTTTTGCGCCAATCTCCCAATACTTGAACATAATTCATCAGTAAGAAACCGTTTTACATGTAATTTGTTATGACATAGGCTGCCATGATTTGAGACGCCGCGCAGGGCGGAAAAGAAGCCGGCTTAGCCGACCAGGGTACATACCATTGCAAGTACGCGTACAAGTTAGTATTGCAAGAAGTGTGACCATACCGAAAATCTAAACATATCTTTTTTTAGTTATCTACCCAACGATGGTTGAGTTAGATACAATGTTGATTGTTACTGTGACGAAAATCCTGCTCTCCGACAAGTTGCACTCCAGATAGGAATAAAATGACACGTTCTTTTTTATTCAAATTTTCGACTTATGTAAGTCTACATCAGAAGAAAAAAGACAAACAATTTGGTTTTACATGACATGTTGGTATTAACTTCTTTTTATTTTATTTTCTTTCTTTTAAGATTGTAATGCTGGGTATGGAGTAGCCAAACCTGCTGCCAACATTACCCTGCTTTTTATTGAAACCAACCGAGAGCTCTTTTTAGTATTCTCGCTGTTCCCTTAAGTGCGATTGTCTGGATCTCTTTTGCGCTTGGTTCACCAGGAGTATTTGTTAGGTAGGATTTCAGGTTCTTCTTTATAAGCCCTGTGGCACCTATAATAACTGGTATGTTTTATATCTCTTTAAGATTCCATTTTTTTTTCATATCTTACATGAGACCTTGATATTTTGTCTGTTTCTCCCTTTCAGCTCTGTTCAGACCTCTATCATTAGGGACACTCATTTCAACCAAGGTTAACACACACACACACACACACACACACACTCTCTCTCTCTCTCTCTCTCTCTCTCTCTCTCTCTCTGACTTATATATATAACTATGTCAGGTTTGACAGCAGCATTTTCAAGGTAGGTGGCTGCGGGGAATACATGGTCATAATATATGGTATATAAGTCATGTCCAACCCGTATGAAGTTGTCTGTTACTATTGAAGATTTTTTTTTATATGTCAGAGTCAGAGTTTTTTTTATGTTTCAGAGAAGAAGCATTTCATCTCCGTAAACAAATATATTTTTGCTGTTACATCATTTTATTCTACACTCAATTTTAATGCAGCCCCCTCTAAATAAAATTTCGAACCAACAGAATAGAGACGTTGCGAGCCTGCTTCTGCTCTATCGCTATTTTCATGGCAAGTTGTCGACTGGCCCCCAATCTATGCCCCCCCCCGTTAGTCCTTCTCAAAAAACACTCGTCTAGCCAAAAATCACTAGCAATAAATTCCCATGCTCTCAATCGTTGCCTAAACCTAAACATGGGTTCCATGAACAAAGCTTCTTCGATAGAACCGGCCGCCTGCGGAACTTTGTTCCGCTGGTCTGCTTTCTAGCTGACTACAATATCATTATATTCAAATCTAGCCAAAGTTCTTGTTCAACCGTCCTCGTACATGATCTGATTATGCCAAACCCTTTCTACAGATGGATATTACGCAACTGTCCCAATGACTCCAATAAACACATTCAGCCTTATCCTCAAGTGGCCTCTTACAAAGAGGGAAGAACCGCTGTTTTCTAGGTCAGAATCTATCCCATCTAACGCTTATCGTTGGCAAGTTTTTGACCTTGAAATTGTATCTTATAAATTCTTAAATCAAGTGGCTTCATGTTTAGTCCAGAGCGATTTTCATACAAAAAATAAGGTGCTTTCTAGATCCGAAATCGACTCGATCTTTAGATGTGTACTTTCCCAAACCTTAACCCTCTCCTAAGAAATATGGTTTGTTTAATACCAATAGCGAGGAATATCAATACGTTAGTTCTTGTATTATTTGGATCCGTCAGACTACTTTTCTTATATTGAGCGTTATTTTCCAAATGTTTCGGCTGATATAAACTCCGGCCTTCCTCGGGGGAATCTCTTAGTCGTACTCTTTTAGCGGAACTCCGGAATCAATGTTGAATAGTAGGTGTATATATTTAAAAGATGATGCGGAGTTCATATTGGGGCACATATATAACGGGACTCATGTAATACAGACATAACGATAGTGATGATGAGGGAGAGAAGACATTTATATAACAGTTCTTTTAACACATGTTAGAGGAGAGGGTGATATGATCCACAAGTGCTTAACACAGGGGAGAGGAGATACGTAATCTTCGAAGGGTTTACAATGTTCATTATAAGATGATAAATACAATTACCTTTCGTTCGTGATGAAGGATGACACAAGACAAATGATCAGTCCTTCACGACTGAGACATTTTTTTTTATTTTTGTACCTTTTCTCCACATTAAAAAACGACCCTGGTGTCTAACTCTGTCCCGTGGGGAGCCATAGTAAATAGGTACAACATAGCGATGCCTTCTTTATTCATCTGATCGGCCGGTCGAATGACGTCACGAAATCAACTGGCATGACTACATTGGTTTACTCATCTCCCCTCGCCTCCAAGAGGCTCTGACTCCTACTCATCAACTGACCAACTGACTGCCTAACTCTCTGACTCTCAACTCTCTCTTCTTAGATTCTATATTGAGAATCTCCTCCGTCTACGACGTCAGAAGTGTGTTTACAAGCATGACTAATTTCCACGTGGCTATGCATATGTTTGTCCAAAACACACTTTTGGCAAACAAAAGAATCCTCAATTATACTCTAACCTATTTTTTAACAATATATTTTTAATTTATATTGTTCATTCTTTTAGCTGACATTTTGAATATTCCAATTTCTAAAAGAATGGGCAAGCAACTCTTTTTCCGATATAAACAGTATTTAACAATTCTAATAGAATTTAACAATAGACTAAATTTCTAACATTCCATTTTCTAACCTTGCTTACAAGGTTCGATTCTAGGCTTATCCTAATCTCATTTTCACTTACCTAATATTCTTTTTATTTACATGGGAAGGGGACAGCCCTTTTTCATGTAACATCTACATAAAATTTCGAACGGGATCTTCATAAAACCTGCTCTTTTTTTGTCAGCCATGACTAGGTAGAACCCTGTGTAAGACAAAATATGTTAAAGGCTACTTAAATTCATACTAGAATTGTCCGCAAGGACATCTCGCATAGCAGATAAAGTACTCGGTAATTGAGTTGTAAGTTACACTATTACAGGTCCTGTATCAGTGTAGGAGACACTCAACATACAATTGCGAATTACTTAGGATATATATCTTGTCATGGCTGACGAAACGTGATCATGCTAAACGCATACATTAAATAAAAGGTTCCGGTCGACACAAATATGCACGAATTTGACAAGATAAAGCTGAAGAAGGTCGTATGTTGCATCGGCTGAAAAATTGTGAAAATAACACTTAAGATGAAAACAATATGATTTTAGCAAGTTGTGAATAAAAACAAATTCTGGTCTTAAGTTGAAAAATTATTTTCTTTGTTTTTTTACCGTATCAAATGTATCTAAAGAGTGTCCCAATAAAATGTATACTCTTTAAATGACCATGAAGCCAACATTTGTTATAAGAAAGGAAAGTTTCATACATCCAAATACTCGGTGTCGGTTCGTTATTTGTACGCGAAAGAATCAGAACTTCAAATTCTCATGCGCGCATCTTCATCCTCACAACCAAACATTCACAACCGTGATCGAGAATAAAGATATCTTGCTATATTTTCATATATTAGTGTGGCGTCTTTCTTTTTAACACAGAAGAAATACAAGAACACTAGTCCGGAGAATCCAAATAGTACAAATTATCAATCCGCATTTAAAATATTCAGAAACGCAATTACGAAAATAAAATTTCAGTAATTAATTACGCGCACTTAATACGAAGTTACAGTCCACAGACCTTCGAAATCGACAGGAAAGCTTGGAAATTAGATATTGCTTGATATAAACCTATGAAACAGTCCCATATGTATAGGTCTAAATACGGTGTTGACCATTCCACAAGCGATGTATTATGGCGAATCGATATTAGCAGGGGATAAGACGTCTCTGTGTGTCAATCCGTGGATGCATTCCGGCTGGTAATTGTATCTAAGATTCAATTATACCGACACCTTGGCAAATTAACGTCGCCACACGACACGTGCGCTCAGGTTGAATCTAGCAAACGGTTGTATGCTAGCGTCGAATGTTTTAAGTAAACGATGAACACTTCTCTAAAAATCGAATGCTTTCTGTTTTATGAGGCGGGGGGGGGGAGATATGTGGCAAGGATATTTCGATAATTGTCCTCGTTGTTTTTTTATGTGTTTTTTCATCACATGATCCTATGCTGTCTCTCCACCTCTCTCTCTCTGTCTCTCTGTCTCTCTCTCTCTCTCTGTTTCTCTCTCTTTGGTATTAATGAGCTGACTTTTCTTCTCTTCCTTCTCCTCTCCTTCTCTCTATCATTAGTTATCATCCCCAACACTCCCCCACACACACCCTCTCTCTCTCTCTTTAATAAGCTGGATTCTTTTCCGCTCCTGTCTCTTTTTCTCTCTCTATCTCTTTTTCTAACTAGCTATCTCTCCATCTCTATCTATATCTCTCTTCATCTATCTATCATAAATTATCATTCGGAAACCAGGTATATTTAATTTACACTTACTACTTTCTATTCATTTTTTATATAAAGTGTGTCTTACATGTATTTCGTTACATAGCGGAATAACACTAAATAACCCCATAGAGGCGAATCCCTATTAAAAAAAAACTCATAATACAGAAATAGAGATATCTAAAGGATGCAAAAATAAATTTAAAACTCATTTATTTATTGCAATGTTTATAGTCCCCTTCAAAATATTTTAATTAGAAAATATTTGGGGAAATAATCTTAGGTCGCCATATTAGATTTCACTGAAACTAGAAGTAATTAGATTGGAATGTCTGTCGTTGAATATTTTATCTGACCATGAATGCCCGCCAACATAGCATTTATAAGTAATTAATTTCCTTGCATGTTTTTGTTTTACTTGACGGTGTCCTGGAGGAAAGATACTTGCCTACTAAGTCAAGAGTGAATTTGTATCTCTTATGAAGGCCCAGAGACCACTCGAGGATAAGGGTTAATAAGTATACAGTGGTCAATGACCTATCACTCCTACCGTTTAGATTCAGCATTTTAGAATTTTATTTTTATAAATAAAAACTCTATTTCATTTCTTCCATTCATTGGCACATAAGCTTTATTGCCTGGGCTGACGAGAACTTTTGGTTCTTACCAACCAATTTCCGAAACATTAGCATGTTCAGTATAGCGACGATGTAATTATTGTCTATATAAATAAAAATATTATATTTTGGTTTTTCTATCGAGCATTCATAAGAACTCCTTTTTAATTCATGGTTTTACCTCTTGAATATCTTTACCTTGGTATATATATACACATAAATATTTATATATATATATATATACATATATATATATATATATACATACGCACATGTATATATGTATATATATATATATATATATATATATATATATATATATATATATATATATCCTGTATATAATATTTTGATTGCGGAATTTCCCCTCTGGACTAAATTACAGTAATTTTGCTATAACAAAGACCACATACAATTTTATTATGTCTAAACCATTACGCACCATCTTATGTCACAACACCGTTACATACACCTTTATTAGTTATCCTAGGAGAAACATCATAACGATGACGCACACTTGACAAGGAAGTAATTATTAATTTCACCTTTTCTTCATTATATTTTAATGCATAGGACCCTACAGGCTGTACAAACAGGCATGTGCCAGTTTATAGGCGTTTAATCACACAGAAGTAACTTATCCCGCCTTTGGTAGCATTTCAGACCTCCATCGGAACCAACTATTCTCGTATCTAGAAATTCAAGTATATATATATATATATATATATATATATATATATATACACATATATATATATATAGAGAGAGAGAGAGAGAGTGAGAGGGAGAGAGATATATAGATAGATAGATAGATATAGATATATATATATATTTATATATATGAGACAATACGAGTGGAAAATATATATATACACGCACACACACACACACACACACACACATATATATATATAATATTTGAATAACATCAATTGTTGAGGGCTTTTTTCTCTATAGTTTAATTTTAAGCCATTAAAGAAGAAAAATTTTACAAATAAAGGAAAACAAAAATACACTTCTAATTGTATGTTTAGAAACATAAAATAGACACGATATATCAGGTGTACAATAAAGTTTTTGCTGTTTTTAACTTTAAAATTCAAATGAACATATCTTAGCTCAAACAAAACTTTATCGATCAAATCAAGCACCATCATAGTCAACAACCTTTTGCCAACGTGAAACAAATGTATTTATGTCAGTAACGTAGAAACCTTGCTTTCTGGTAGCAATAAAGTCGCTGAAGGCGTTTTTGATATCTCTTACTTTTTTTAAGCATTTCTCACACAAAAAGTTCTCTAGGTGATTGAAGAAATTTGTAGTCGGTAGGTGAGAGGTCTGAATAGTATGGCGGATGAGACAGAATTCCTTAGCCATAGGCGTTCAACTTATGCAGAGTCAGATTAGCAATGTTCGGTCAGAATTTGTTGTAGAGGAGCATTAAGCCTTTTCTTTTGATTCATTCTGGTCTGGATGTTGTTGCCAACGTTTTAATGCGCTTCATCCATTTGTTGATAGTACTGCTCCGCCGTAATGGTTTCGCCGGCATTTCAAAAAATGTAATGGATAAGACCTGTCGCATGACATTTAGTCAGCATGACATTCTTTTTGGTGCAACCCTGGCTTCGTGAAGTGTCGTGGAGCTTCGTCGGTGTCACACCACTGAGCTGAGCGTCGCCGGTTGTCGTAAAAACGTACTTTTTATCGCAAGTCACAACCCAGGCGAGAAACGGGTCGAAAATGAAGAGAAGATGATATTTCATAACGGCGTTTATTTTAGTTGTCGAACAATTCGTACGGCACTTGTTTATCAAGTTTTGTTTTTCCAATCTCCTTGAAGTGATTAGAAATCGTCGTATACGTTGGAGCTAATTCAGAAACAAGTTCTCGAACATTTATGCGTAGATTGCCTTCGGCTAAGGCTATTGATTGATCGTTGTAAACATCCGATGACCGACAACTACGCTAATCATATTCAAGACTCTCGTTGCTGCCACGAAATTTCTTAAACCACCATTGTGCTGTGCGCCCAGGAGTGGTTCCTTAGTAAAAGGTTTCGTTGACATCGCGATCTGTTTTAGCAGCTGTTCGGGTTACCTATAATTGAAATAAGTGAATTAGATGAGTTTGCATTTTATTCCATCTTGTATTCAAAGTTCTGAAAAGATATAATTGTTTTAAAACGGTTGTTATTGAAATGAGTAAATAGATCAAAAACACTCATTAAAATAATATATAAAGTAAAGTTATTAAAACGAAAACTTATTTGAAAGTACATCATTTGGAATCCAAATTAAAAATTCCGCAAGAACTTTTTTATCAACCTAGTATATATATTTTATATATATATATATACATATATATATATATATATATATATATATATATATATATATGTATATATATATATAAGAGCAAATAGTTAATAAAACATGTTAAAAACACTTTAAAAAAGAGTTAAAAACATATTTAATCTGAAAAGGAAACACTTAATAAGTGGATAGTCCTTAATCCGTGGAGTTTCGAAGAAATACGTTACTTCTCATAATAGGGTAGGGATTAGCAAAATGCGGGATCGTATTTTGCATACAAAAGTGTTTGATGAAACTGCAAGTAAGTCAAAGATCTTACTTGATAGCAAAAAGTGAAGCAGAGGGAATATGGTGACGAAAAAGGCGATTTCACGTGAATGGATAGTCTGGTGAAAGGTAAATATCCAATGACAGTATAATCCAAAAATGTAAAGAAAGTTAATTAAATTTCCACTCGCACAAGTAAAATCCAAGGAAATCGCGTAATTGGAAGATGGTCCCAAAAAATCCAAAAGGCCGAAATTCAAAAATATGTACAAGGAAAAGGGGGAAAATTCCAACACTATTAATAAAAGAAAAATAAGATATGGGCTTAACACGGCTGCCGAGACAAAGTGTGTGTGTATATATATATATATATATATATATATATATATATATATATATATATATATATATGTGTGTGTGTGTGTGTGTGTGTGTGTGTTTTATTTTATTTGTTTTTGTTTTTGCGATACGTTTTGAATGAATTCAAGTATTTATACGAAAGTGGATTTTTACCTAAATGCGAGCTGGGAATAAATTTTCCCTTCAAAAAATTTGATACCCCAAAATGGGGAGCGGCATATATATATATATATATATATATATATATATATATATATATATATATATATATATATATATATATATATGCATGTGTGTTTTATTTTTGTGAAGTGTCATCACTGACTATAACTTCTATAGTTACAACCACGTTTTCTCTACGGCGTTTCTCATTACAAAAGGAGACATTTGAAATTAAGATGGCGACAAGACATAGACGAGGAATGAAGGACAATATACAAATCTATGAATAGGGCAAATCGAGAAAGAGAACGAAGAAGTAAAAGAAAATTCCATAAAGGAGTAAAAAAAAAAAAAAAATGAAACGTCATATTAAAGAATATTATGTTCAATGTAGATGGTTGAAAAGACGTTCATGACCTTTGAAATTTAAATTAGATGTTGTCAAATGTTAACCTTTATTTTAGTAAAAACACAAAAGAAATGAAAAACCAAACAAAAAAAAGAGAAGAGAAAAGAAATATATTCGCATTGGAAAGATCTATAATTTATTTTTTTTATGCTTGTTTACTATTTGGAGGTCAAAAACTACCCAGATTGTGAGGACTAAACGACAACTTAAGTGAAGCAAGCATACTGAGGCTGCTTTCCTATGTGAAGAGAGATAGAGAAAATAGAGAAATATATATATATAAATTGCTAGTTCGCCTCGCTACGTCAATATCACCCAATTTAAACAGTAAGATTGCTCAATCGCAAATGATAATTGATAGCTGTTATTGTTAGAGTTTAATTTCAGCCCGTGTCCATTTTAAGATTAACTTTTACAAATTCGATCTTGACCATCGCGGCGCTTTAAAAGTTGCTATTTAACTTATATTTTGAATTTACACTTAAACAACGCTTTTATCACGAAAAGAAAACATATTTTCATATTACTTTCCACGCACGACCACACGTATCTCTCCAAGATAACCGTTGATAATCAGTCTGGTCCACAGCTGTATCGTAGTCGTTCCACTTTACTTCATCAATTCCCAAAATCAAAATTGGAAATAAATAGACAAAATTTAGGTCGGCACTTGTTCATTTTTTACAAACCGTTTTTATTCCCGTTACTTTCGGCACAACATAAAAATGTCTCTTGCTGCTAAATGTTCATTTTACCAGGCCAACGCTTCTCCTTTTTCCGACCGCATGCCGGTCACAACAGGCTCATTCTTGTTCTCGCTATTTACACGTCCATTTTCTTCGACATCGACTTTCTTTCTCTGACCTCACGCCGACCGTATACCGGCCATTTCTCGCCTGCGCTTTTACACATCCGTTCTTCTCGACGCCGACTTTCCTTCTCTCTCTCGAAAACGTGTTGTTATTTTTCTTTTTTCGTTCGTTCCTCTTCTTGCGCACACATCCTAATTTCCGCTAATGCAGTTGCTGCTGCTAATCTCTTCGATGCTGGTCATCTTTTGCTGCTTTTTCCCAAGCGTTCACGCACACTATGTTACAAACCTTCTCTTCAAAAAAAAATCTTTACAAGAATTTAATTAAACCTGCCTGCGACAATAAAAGAAAAGAAGAAAAGAAAACTAAAACTTTCACGCAATAAAACATGAATAATAAAATCTAAATAAAAATATCATAGTGTATAGTCTTTTCGATATTTCTATTTTATACTTTTTTGCGCCAGAAGTTCCTTCCCTTATGTATTCTTTCTTTGTTTTCATTTGTAAAAATTAAACGAATTCCAACATATTCTTCTCAATACTTAACGTTTTAATTCGTAGAAATGGAAATACCTCAGATAGCTGTTTAAATAGTAAGAATTTTTGTATTTTTAGAAATTTCACTGAATTTTTGTATTTTCAGAAATTTCACTGAAGAAGTGTTGAAGTGTGTTAACTTGGTTGTGCAAGAATGCAGTTTGAAATGTTAAAAATACTTTACAAAGCCAGTCAAATCATTGCAAGACTAAATCGGACTATTCATAGTAAAACTAAACATCCAAATTGCATGGTCAAATTTTGACCATGCAATATATATATATATATATATATATATATATATATATATTATTGGAATTTTTTGATAAAAATCAAAATCGTGTAATGGAACCATATTAAAGGTATTTGCATCTTCTCTCGCTCTGGACAATGCGTGAAACCTCTTGACGAAAGGAGCTAATAACGACGAAAGATGATTATCGCAAAGACAGAAAACGGTGAGTAGGAAAAAAGTTAAACAAGCTTATCATTCATGGAAAGAGAATTGTAAAATATGATGCTGTATTAGAATAAAGTATCAAAAAAGCGAAGTGATTGAGACCATTAGACCAACAAGTTAAACGAGCTGGTACAAAAGAAGCAGGAAATAAATCACACAACTCTGATTCATAATACATGGCATAATGGCATTTATAAAACAAAGACTGAAACTATCAGAGGGAAGTTGCAGTGAAAAACTGTTGCAGTCAGAGACGAGAGACCCAATACGTGGGGAGTTCACATTTATAATAGAAGTGATAGAGAGAGCAATTCTCGTGACAGCGAAGCTGAGAGAGATTTGAAGAGAAAAGTAAGGCAAGTTCTTTAAACAGGAGGGAGATATATTATCAAATAGAGGGGATACAGTCCACCTTTTTAAGAAGGGGAATTTATATAAAATTCTTTATACAAGACGATGAAGACAAAACATTACCTTGTGGTTGAAAAGAGACACACCACATTACCTTGTGGTTGAACAAAGACAAAACACATTACCTTGTGGTTGAACGGAGACAAAACACATTACCTTGTGGTTGAACAAAGACAAAACACATTTCCTTGTGGTTGAACGGAGACAAAATACATTATCTTGTGGTTGAACAAAGACAAAACACATTACCTTGTGGTTGAACGGAGACAAAACACATTACCTTGTGGTTGAACAAAGACAAAGCACATTACCTTGTGGTTGAATAGCGAACGGAGACAAAAGGCGTACATAATAAATACAAGACGTTTATTCATCTGGCTTGTGATTGGAATTCATTGTCTGCTACGTTGCTACATTGTCGTCTTTTCCTGACCCCCTCCGCTTCCTAAGAAGTTTTAGCTAATTTTGTCAGTTTTCTCGGACTACCTGCTTTTCTCTCTCGGACTCACTCAGATTCTCTGTCTAACTCACTGTGATTAACTGAACTTAAGTGTATAAATTAATTCTGTACTTCTTTGTGACGTCAGCACGCGAACCAAACATGTGAATCCCATGTACATTCACATGCACATGTTTCCAACACGTGCCCTGGCAACCCAAGTCCCAGATTTTCTCTGTGGACATTCTTTAATTTTATTTTTCTATTATTTCTGCTCCGACCCAAATTAAACAATCACAAGTTTGTTTATCCAGATTTTTTATTGCATAAGTTATTTCTGACATGCATTCCTCACTAGAATGGATAATTCACTGTATTCCTGGAATCGTATCTAACTAACAAAAATGCATTCATTTTAACTTTTAAAAACTACGTTCGATTCCATCATTCTCCTTCAATAATAATATTCGATCCTAATTACTTCGTTTTTAAGTAAAAACCGGAAGCTGCCCCCTTCAATATAGAATAGAAGAAAGTGTGGGACCAATACAATTACACATACGTTTCTACACTTTATCAAGAACCCTCATATGGGACAGATTCACCAATCTTAATGTGACAACAATACTCCATACTTATTCTAAAGTAGGGATCGCGAATAGCCTCAGGCGTGACAAAGTTTTTTTAGCGATAGAGTGAACCGATTTTACGAGAAGCAGAAAGCAGAATTGATCAAATATATGATCTCCAAGAAATATTTGATGAGAATAAAAGACCAAGAACCTTAAGAGTTGGTTTCTCATTAAAGGCAGAGACATGTATGAGGATCTCATGAGGAAATTAGATACGCTTATGATTAAAATACAGGAGCTAAGTTTTTACAAGATAGCTGAGCTAGCCCTATACTCTCCAAACTCTACAACAAACTCTTTGTTGAAGTTTGCTTACTTTGTGACAGAGCGCGTATGAGCACGTGAGAAAATATCAGCAGGAGCTGTAGGATGGCGGGCGTGTAAAGATATTAGCAGCAGTAGCCGAATAAGTACATATGAATATTAGGAAGTGTGTACAAGTTTGCGTGACAAAAAGACAGATAAAAGGACAGCACATGATCGGAGAGAAGCAAAAGGCTGCGCTGGAGATGATGGACGTGTGAAGCAAAAGGCGAGACGCGTGAGGTCGGGGAAGAAAAAGGAGAAAACACGACCGGGTGTAATAGACGTGAGACCCCATAGTGGCAGCGAGAGACTTTTAAGCTGGTGTCGAGACTGCGGAATATTGTTAATCTCATGGCAAACGAAATGAAGTTAGAAAAAAACAAGGCATTGTTTGGAAAGTATTGGTGATAAATGCCTTTTGCTAAACCAGAAAGAAAAGCCAAATTGGATTTATTTATTTTTGTTTGGTTGGTCGTACAGAGTTACATGCTGATAGCTGGAAAAAATGTCACTCTGGTGCCAGTACAGAAGAATCTGGTTAAATAACTGGCTGGCTCAATTATCACCCTATCACTTCACCCTCTCTTCGATAAAATCTATGAGTGGTTAATCACGCATTAATAAACCACCTCAAAGCAGTCAAAAGCTAATTTTCACTCTGACCGACAGTATAGATTTAGGCAACCCTGATCTACAGAAAATATTTTAACGGTCATATATCATGCACATGATAA
This sequence comes from Euprymna scolopes, assembly GCF_053919585.1. Taxonomy (NCBI): domain Eukaryota; kingdom Metazoa; phylum Mollusca; class Cephalopoda; order Sepiida; family Sepiolidae; genus Euprymna; species Euprymna scolopes. Next base: position 77,771,124 of record NC_136515.1, read on the forward strand.
GGCAGGGGAAGGTAAGGCGGTAGCTGTTGATATACCAAACTCCTTTACAGGGTCTGACATGAAAGGCTCTTTATGAAAATTAAATCATGCCATATTACTGGACGAATGCGAAATATAATTAGATTCTTCTAAGATAAGAGGAAAGCCAGATTGTCTTTGATAGATGTACATTTTAAGAGCATGGCATAAATACGGGAGTGCCTCAGGGGACGTTTCTTGGACTGTAATTTGTGTTATTTATATACTGTCTCTCTAATAAAATTGTGTCTGGGATGGCTATATTTGCTTATAATTGTCGATCGCAGAGGAATGGAAAGTGAATATCTTTGCTTGCGTCAAATTCTAGGTCTCCATTCTAAGACACGCCCGTCCCCTCCCCAGTGAAGGGGACGACATGTTAAACCATCCGCTCTGCTCTGTTTTACAAGTACTTTAATGTAATGTGCACTGATGAACTTTTAGCACTTGTGTCCGCCCCTCAGTATTCATACCGCAGACAAACCCGAAAAACAACAAAATCCCACACCTTCATTGTAAAGGTCTCTATATGCTGGAAAGCTTGCTACTTTAATAGCTTCCTTCCTTCGAAATGCCAGACTTTGAAATTTCGTCTCTGCTTCCTGCTTCTACTATACTTCCTACTGTATTGACATGCAAAAATTAAATATAATGTGAATAAACATCTCGCTCATTTTCTTTTATAGTCTTCTATAAAATGATTCCAAGTGTCAATATGCCTTATTTTGGGGTGAACATGAGTTATAAAAAAACTAGCAGACAAACCCGATGTTGCCCGGTATTGAATAATGATCAGCAATTGCTTTGCATTCCTATATTTTTATTGTCGTCGAAATCGGCAAAATCAATTATTTTTCAATCAAATCGATTAATTGCCTGCTCTAGTTGGGAATCAATCGCGGTGAACAGGGAGGAAACTTCACATACCTATCCGCAGTGACTTAGCCCACAATGCATTGTAGTTTACATTGCACTGTAGAGAATTTATTGTTGATTTTATGAAATGGTTTTGATATATAATGGCTTATATTAAATTTAAAATAAAAAAATTCACGTCTGAATGTGACACAATGTTAAACGATCGAGATCTTTATCGATGCAAGTTATGACAACAGTGACATTTCCAACACCCTCTAAATGCTTCGCTGGATTGCTACGAATAATAGAGATGCGTACAGGTGATGAAATCAAAGTTTCCGGCTACGGTTATGGTTTGTGGTATGGTTTCAAGTGAGGATCACATCATGCCACCTCACATCTTCGAAGCTGGCTTGAAAGTCAACAGCAAAGTATACTTGATGTGCTGAATGGTGTGGTGATCTCCTGATGCAACTAGGTGGCCACTACAAGACTCAGGGTGTGGCAGCAGGACTCGACGCCAGCCCATAAGTCCAAAGAGACCCAGGCTTGACTTTAGAAGGGGTGGTACGATTTTTTATGCTTTTTTCACTTGCTTCCCTCCCCCCTCGACCTGAACCCGCTGTACCTTTTCATTTGGTCATACGTCGAGAACATCACCAACATGACCTCTTATAACACTAACGCCAGCCAGCCTGATCACCGCTCTTGTGGAAAAAGCATGCTTCCGGCTCTGGACCCGTATCGAGGCGATGATTGAGGCTGAAGACAGTTGCATTGAATAGCTGTCAGCTCTACTACATAATCAAGTACCTGAATTGACTTTTTTCAATAAAAGATTTCAATTTTATCTTTCCCGCCTAATACAGGGTGACCCCCCCCCAAAAAAAAAAAACAGAGGACATTAAATTGTTTTTCTGAGCATTTTACAGTCAACACATGGCCTGGTGGGAGATGTCCTTTTCTCTTCGCTGCAACCTCTATCTCATAGAAGAGATGTTGCGAGTTTGTCTCTGCTTTATCGTAATTTTCATGGAAAGTGTTCGACTGAGCTTCAATCTATGGTCCCCCTCGCAAAAAATTTCACAAGAGACACTAGTTGAAAACACTATCAATAATGCTCCCACTCTTTATCTGTGCCTAAACCTAAACATAGATTCCATGATCAAAGCTTCTTTCTTAGAACTGCACGCCTATGGAATTGTCTTCCGTTTTCCTGCTTTCCAGCCGTCTATAATATGGTTGTCTTCAAGTCAAACGTGAACAAGTTTCTGATGAGCCGTTCCACTTAAGTTAACAAATTTACCGAACTTTCATTACTATCGATTACTATATTGTCCTTTTGACTACTGTACACTCTTTAACCCTTATCCTTGAGTGGCCTATCGGTCTTGATAAGTGGTGACGCCTATGCAAAAAAAAAAAACCCTAGTGTTTTGATGCGATGTTTTGAATATAATAAACTAGTTATGACCAAAGTTTCATTTCATTCGGACAAAACACTAAGAAACATGGTCTAATTATAGTTGTGGCCCGTTTTTTTTTTGTCACCCTATATTTAGCAATCCTAAGTGTTGTTTATTAAAAAGGTTTCATGCATTCTTATACGACTAATGCTATTGTTATTTATTTATATCTTAGTTCAACAGCTGATAAAACGATCAGCGGAAAGTGAATACTAAAATAAGATTTTATCTACCATGTGTGTGGCGCCAACAACATTAACATGTTCTCTTTTGTCAAAAATCCACGCGGTTCTATTGTCTCCGGAGATATCTTCCTCTGGGTATAAAGCCTCAGAATTTACTAAATAAACAGAGAAGCAGTAAAGGAAAACGTGCAATAAAAACAAATACTTATGATAGAAAATGCAATAGGAAAACCTGTTTTACGAATTAGACATGTTTTGTTAAAACCGAGAACACATGTGCGACTCTGGGAATCAAAGTTTACATCTTCTTTGTTTTTTTGTTTTTGTTTTTGTTTTTTTTTGGTTTTTTGTTTTGCAAGGTTAACAGCCCGGGTAAACTCAGACCATATTTATTAAGTTCAGTTTGCTGAATCTGTGTCCTATTTGAAAATTTTTTGATAAATTGAAGAAACGTATCAGTTTTTTCTATAAATACAATTATGACGGGACTGATATATTCCCCACTTCCTTTGTTGCAGCTCGTTTGCTCGTTGGTTTAGTGGTGTTCGTCAATTCAATGTTTTGATACTGCATCGTATTACAGCTTCCTATCGCAGCAACTTCTTTTCAATGACTGCAAGGCTATGAAACTCTCTTCGTGCACACAGTTTTCCTTTTACCTACAGCCTTGGTCTTTGCAATAATAATATTTCGTTCTTATTAGCTCTTTACATCAAGTGGCTTCACGCCTTGTCGTGGGAAATTTTGATTTTACAAAAGGTTATCTATATATCTATGAAAGTAAAATTTTCTGTCTGTGTGTCTATGTGTGTACATTTCCCTATCAAACTACTCTTTCAATTTTAAGTCTACTAACTCGAGATTTGACATAAGGGATATTGATATTTAGGAAAATCTTTTTAATTGGTTGTCGGCCAGAAATTTGACTGTGAAGGGGTCAAAGTTCAATGATTTTACATTTGAAAACTCTACCAAACTCCTCCGCCAATATTGGGTCAAAACACTTGCAACTTTAGATGTAGGTTACTTGGACATGGGTCAAACATTTTAATACAATATGAACCCCAAACAATAAATGTTAAGGGGTTGAAATTGGGGTCAAAGTTTAAAAAAAAAATTACCTCTGCGGTCTCTATCAAATTACTCAACCAAATTTTGTCTAAACATTTGAAATTGGACACAAAGTGTATTCAGAGATAAGGCAAGCTTTTTAATCGGGATTTGGCCCCAAATTTGACTGCCTAGGGTAAAAGTTCAAAAGATTTGACTTTTGCGATCTCTAACAAACTATTCAGTCAATTTTGGGTGTAAACATTTGAAACTTTACATAAAGGGTATTCAGACATGCAACAAACTGTTTAATCAGGTTTGGGGTGAAAATTTGCCTGCCAAATCTTGAGTTTGTAGAAAATTGATAGATTATATAGAGTTTAAAGATACATAAATTGAATTGAGTTACTCGAAAGAAATGGCTTTTTACTGAGATTGAGATGGGTAATAGCGCGAGATGGGGTAGGTCAGGAGAATGCGTGACAATATCATGACAAAGATGATGATGATTATGATGATGATGATTTACACAACGTTCCCTCAGACCATCCACATCCAAAAGATTGGCAGATACGAGGTACCTTCAATAAGTTTCCAGACTTTTTTGTGCAAGCATTAAAAATTGTTGTAGACTTTTGAAATTTCAATATGTAATTGGCATACGTGTTATGAGATTACTGACCAATTTTTATAATTCCAGATTCAAATGAACAGCTACAACGGGGATTGGAATACACCCTACTAAAGCCTGATTGTCAAAACTGGTGAATTTCAAAAATGCAATCCGGACATGAGAACACTTTAAATGAACGATAAGTACTAAAATTCTGTTTTAAATTTGAAAAATGCCACAGAAACGTATGGAATGCTTTATACTGCTTTTGGGCCATCTTGTATGAATCGAGCATCAGTTCTTGAGTAGCATAAGAGATTCAGGGAAGGCAGGGAGATATGTTGAGAGGTTTGGAAGGAGTAAGGAAGTCAGAACACCAGAGTTGATTGGCCAAATAAAGAAGTTCGTGGATAAGGACTATCGTGTGTCTATGGCGACAATAAATGCACAGATTGATGTCAGTGTGGAAACTGTGCACACAAATATTCTGAAGATGCGGAAGATTTACGCGAATGCACCAGTCCACATCTTCATTCTGGTTACAGATAGTGATCAGGATGGCCATCAAAACAGTTCCTCACCCTCCCTATAATTCTGACCTTGCCCCCTGCGAATTTTGGTTAAACTAAAAGAAAACCTTAAAGGTTTTCGTTATGAAAGAATGGAGGAGATAAAAAAGGCTGTGACGAGGGTAATTGATACGCTCATACAAGAGGACCTCATGAGACCTTCCAGAATTGTGGGAACTGTAAACAAGTGCATTGCAACCGAAGGAGATTACTTTAGATATTAAATATGTGGCTACTTAATAAAAGTACCCAGATGAAAATAGTCTGGAAACTTATTGAAGTCACATCATATAATTACGTTATGCATATACATTGATCAATTGCCTGCGTGAAACGACGTCTTCAAAACACGCTAAAAAGCAATTATGTATCCGTGTAGAAAGGGGCCTCCAGCAAAAACGTGAATATAGCGATCTCATCGCACGCGTACGATTGCGTCCGCACGCCCAAACCATTCTCCGTATTTGAAAATAAATGTTAATCCCACCCCAAATTCATACTTTTGATTCGATCGCAAGTATATAAAAAAAATGAGAATTTCAACTTTTCGCTCATTATAGGCAGAGAGAATAAATACCAGCAAAGTCGATCACGTGCTGCTCTCCATTTCCCAATGAAAAGGAGAGGGAGGCAAATTAATATAATTCTTACCACGCTTGTCAGTTCAGCAATGAAAACAAGTGCAGGTTCTGCCACGAGGAAGTAACATCCAGTTGTAATGTTCTGCTGGGGGACGGTAACTATACAATGTAACACATTGGACCATCTGGGAAACGTTAAATATGGAATGCACCAGTGAGTCTTGTGAAAATATTCTAGAAAAGCACTTTGAATTAAGGTGTACACAATCCACTATGACTATTCAATTCCTACAACTATGTACCTAGAAAACAGAGCTATTAAACTTGACATAGTGATATGGGGCAAGAAGGAGAAAGAAGCAACCCTAGTGGAAGTTAATGCCAACAATAATACTGGTTGAAATAGAAACTGAGAGGGAAGAAATAAAGCAGGGCCAGGATCTTATGTGCAACATGAAAATAAACTGAAATCGTAGAAGGGTCTCCAACATTCCGCTAATTACAGGAGTAACCGGACTCATATAAAAAAAATGTCAAAAGCTACCTAGCAAATATACCTGGTGAACCAAGTGTAAGAGATTAATTTTATTTTATTTCGGACTATTAGTCTCATCTTTATTAGTTGTTGTTTTTCTTTTTAATCTTTTTATTGGTTCACAACGTTTCAGCCAACTTCCTCTGGCCTTCGTCAGGTGGTAACCGCGACGGATAGGAACTTCGAATCTAATAGTCCGAAATAAAATAAAATTAACATATAATGCTCATCTCAAAAATAAAAAAATTCCAATTAAGGAATAATATATATATATACCAATCGGTACGGACCCGACTATGGAAGATCAGATAATAAATAAAAAAACGTGGATTTATAAGATCAAAGAATCCAACCTTGATCGCCCTTCGGGGCCCGTGGCGCAGTTGATAGAGACGTTGAATCTCTACGGTTCCAGATGAACATTGTCTGAATATAGCGGTTTCAATCCCACCCAAAGCGTGCCAGAGGTAATTGGTCAAAAATGTGGTGAGACGACAACAACTACGGATGGCAGTGATGGCTGAGAATGCAGTTAGGAGATTCGAAGTTCCTACCCGTCGCGGTTACCACCTGACGAAGGCCAGAGGAAGTTGGCCGAAACGTTGTGAACCAATAAAAAGATTAAAAAAAAAACAACAACAACTTATAAACATGAGACTAATAGTCCGAAATAAAATAAAATTAACATATAATGCTCATCTCAAAAATAAAAAATTCCAATTAAGGAATAATATATATATACAAGTGTAAGAGAAATAATAATAATAATAATAATAATAATAATAATAATAATAATAAAAGAATTGCACTCAAATGGACGGTTAAAATCCTTTAAAAATATCTCGGTTAGAGTGCATAGATAGTAGATTAATGTCTCCAACAACAACAACAACAACAAAATATTTAAGGTGCCAATACAAAACCAATACTTCCACACACTTATAAACAGTGACAGAAAACAAACGTTGATGCAGACATGTTATTTGGATTATTCGAATTACTTTACTCCTCTGGGTGTCATTGCCACAATGTTTCAAAAGATGTAATCACCGACCTCCTTCAATTGTATCTTTTCGAACTCATATATATTTCTGTCAAACTCGGGAATCTACATGGAATTTCTAACGGAGCACTTTATTTAATCTACGAGGGTAGCATGCTCTCATCCTATCAGCCAAGACTGGGTAGAACCTCTACGTTTTTTTGCAATTGTATTTTTAGTGTCACCCGCACTGGACATTATACCTTTAACATTCATAAGAATTAAATAACGATAACATGCTGCCGTTATGGCTTAATATTTAAACCATAGCAGTAGAATGTTCTAGTTCCCTTGGCCGGTGTAACGTAAAATATTCTCCTGTAAAAAGTCTTCATTTTATCTTGAAGAGAAGAAAAACTACGTTTAAGATCGTCAAGCCCAAATATCAGATGACGCAATGTGACGTAAACAAACACAGACGGAATTTGATAAATGGCATTATTAATTTGTTTTGAAGTTCTTCACCGAGCTAATTATTCCTAGGATAATAATAATATAATAATCAACAAAGGAGTGATTCTATAATAATTCATATGCAATCTGCGTACAATAAAATATCATGTTTAAGCGTATTGTACGACCGGGCTATGCCGGGCTATGCCGGGCGGCCGACTAGTATTCACAGCTGAAAATTTTTCTAACCGCATTTCATTTCTTCTGATGATATGAACCATTATTGAAAATCCATGGGTTAAGGAAATTAACATAACCCCTTTCTATATATTCCTTTTGTCAAATAATACATTCTTAACTCGAATATATGTGTGTATATTTTGATTTTCAGAATTTAACTTTATCCACTAAACTTATATATTGCTCTATTCTTAAATATTGAGCTTCTCTATTTTGGCTAGGATCACCCTGAAAGTATTACCTCAAGCAATATCTATCAGGATATTTCCCCTGGTTTTTAATCTGTGTCTTATTTCGCTTATATATACGAGTGGCCCATGAGTCACTTTACATTTTAAAAATTCAATAACTTTTTTTCTATTAATATATTTTAATTTCTCTTTTCAGAATTACAAAATATAATCTTTGGAAATTTTTTGTATATATAAGTTTACAACAGAACAACGAGTGAGGATAATTGAATTTCACTTTGAAAATGGACAGTCAATTGTTCCAATGCAAAGATCTTATATGCGCCATTTTAATGTTCAATATCCTCTTAAAAGATATGCTATTGAATTTGTTCAACCTCAGTACACGTGCCAGGGTATTGGTGGCAAACAAAATGGGGCAACTGCACATACAGCTACAGCAACAATGCAGTTGTTAACTGTGATGTTTCAGGATCGAAAAATCTCTTAAAATTTCGATTTTGAATGACCTCCGCGTTCATCTAATTTGACAGAACTAGACTTGTGGCTTTGGGAATTTCTTAAAGACAAAGTTATGCAAATAAGCCTCGAAGCATCCAAGAACTTAAGGAAAGCATACGCAGGAAATTCCTTCCCTACAACCTCCGATGTTAATTGTCATAAAGAATAGCTTAAAAAGAGCTCGACTTTACAAAACCGAGAATGGAGGCTACTTAAGAGATATTATCTTTCGTAATTAAGGCAGAACAAATTTCCACACTATAAACGTTAAGAAAGAAATTTCCACACTATAAACGTTAAGAAAGAAATAGCGACAGCTAAGAGAGAATTTACGGAAACCACTAAAAAGCGCATCGAAGCACAAAAACTAGGAACTCGAGACTTCTGGAAAATCTACAACAGTGTAGTAAATAATGGGCAATCAACAATTCCCCCACTAACCAACAATCACGAGGTTGTCTCCTCAGCAACCGACAAGGCTAACATGCTTGCCAGTCGGTTTGCCTCAAACTCCACACTGGACCCTTCCAACCACCCCCTACCTGACTTTCCTATGCGGACAGACGCCACACTAGACGATCTGAAAACCACCCCTGCTCAGGTGCATGCTATCATAAAAAACCTTGACACCTCAAAAGCATGTGGACCCGATCTTATCTGTGCTATTAAAAAAGTGCTCAGCCGAAGTAGCTCCAGTTCTCTCCAAACTCTACAACAAATGTCTTAATGAAGCTTGCTTTCCGGGCTGTTGGAAAACTGCTTCTGTTGTACTAGTATTCAAGAATTCTGGCGAAAGGACTGACCCATTAAATTATCGCCCCATTAGCATCCTCCCACTTTTTGCCAAAATATTTGAGACCATAATTAACCATGCTCTAGTCCATCATCTTACATATGCTAAACTACTGACTGACAAACAATATGGATTTAGACAAGCCCGTTCCACAGCAGACATCCTCACTGTGATCTCTCAACGTATATACCATTCACTGGACAAAGCGGGGGAAGGCAGAGCGGTAGCTCTAGATATATCTAAGGCTTTTGACAGGGTATGGCATGAGGGTCTCCTCAGTAAAATCAGATCATACGGTATCACTGGTAGAATACTTAACATAATTAAATCCTTCTTAGATAAGAGAAAAATCCAGGTAGTCCTCGACGGTCGCACATCTAAACAATATGATATAAATGCGGGAGTGCCCCAGGGTTCTATCCTTGGACCTCTATTGTTCCTGATATTCATAAATGACCTCCCCGACAACATTGCCTCTGAGATGGGTATATATGCTGATGACACTACACTCTATGGCAGACACGACAGGAAGACGAATGAACACATTTCTAAAGAAATGGCAGAAACACTAGAGGAAGACCCCCAATGTGTAGTGGAATGGGGACAAAAGTGGTTGGTCGCGTTCAATGCTGCCAAGACTAAACTAGTTTCATTCAATAATTACAAGAAACCCTCTCTACCACCCATAGCAATGGCCAACGACTCTTTATCTGAGAGTCCATCTTTCAAACTCCTTGGCCTAACGTTCACAGGAAACATGAGTTGGAACAATTACATTGAAGGCATTGCCAGGGCCGCTGCAAGAAAGGTAGGCTCTCTCTACCGTGCTAGAAAACTACTAACACCCGAAAGTATCCTGTACCTCTATAAGGCCACCATTCGCCCATGTATGGAGTATTGCTGCCACATCTGGGCTGGTGCATCTGCTACTAGTCTCTCGCTCCTTGACAAGGTTCAAAAGAGAGTCGCAAACCTGATAGGCCCTGAACTGGCATCTAAGCTTCAGCCTCTGTCCCATCGACGAAATGTTGCATCCCTCTGCCTTTTCTACAAGTATTTTAGTGGTGAATGCTCTGATGAACTGCAATCACTTGTGCCCCCACGACGCGAGCACCCTCGACAAACCCGACAGGCTACTAGACCCCACCCCCACACTGTAGAGGTCCCTAGATGTAAAAGATCTTTTTACTCCAATAGTTTCTTCCCCAGAACCGTAAGACTCTGGAATTCCATTCCAGGTCCCTGCTTCCCCAACAGTACTGACGTGCAGAAGTTCAAGTGTAACGTGAACCGACACCTTGCTGCCCAAATCCCTACTTAGTACCCCAGTAGTTGTTGCCCCTGATAGTAGCCCCCTACACCAAAGTGGCAATTTGCCTTGTTTGGGGTGAAAATGTAATAAAAAAAACAAAAAAAAACAAAAAAAAACTGTGTAATAAAAAAGAATTAATTAAATACAGTCATTTAAGAAAAAGTTATTTCATTTTCAAACTGTAATATATATATATATATATATATATATATATATATATATATATATATATATATATATATATATATATATATATATATATGAGAAACGTGTCCGAGAAAGCTTATTTGAGGTTATGTAGTTTTCGAAGATAGATGGCCCATTAAGCCTAGTTTATTGTCTGTTATGTTGATATTTTTTGTTTGGAAATATTATGTTTTGATTAGGGCTCAGAGTTCTAGATGCATTTATTCTGCTCAGTGGGGAAATACCATTGTAATCGTAATAGTAAAATTTCGCTACTTGTTCTTACTGACGATGTTGTTTTGCGTAGGGAGAGAATCCTTCTGTGTCAGGAACGAGTTACTGACAAAAACAACGAGGAGATTTTCACGGATTGTGCGTGAACGCACGCAGGTGCTCGTTTCCATTTCGCAATTGCGTCTGCGCACGTCGCTGTAATTTCAAACATGGCGTCGGTTACATCGAGATTGGGTTTCAGTGTTCTGCATTTTAAACTCTCCAAAGAAACAGAGATGTGCGAACTGAACGTGTAGACAACAACGAAGGTAGGCGCCTAAGGAATGCCTGGCCTTATGTGCACAGGAGCATGTAATGCGGGTGGAAAGAAAGAAGAAAAAGACGGCAAAACACCCGCACAAGATTTGAATCTAGGAAAATAAACATAGTTGCTTTGTAAAAGTGAAAAATATGGAACGCGAAACGTAAAATAATCAACATTTTTGTTCAGCCATAAACATACAATCATTACTGTACACGTACTTGTTCACGTCATATAGTGATGACAACAAAATGTTTTCTTTCTGATTTTTGTATTAGGTTTAAGGCGCTCTGCGTTTCGGATCCTTCCGATGTCTTCCATAAATTCCCAGGACGATAGCACGGTCCTTATCGTGCATAATTACTAGGGCTAGGACAACAACATACTCTTTTCATTGTTTGGACTCTCGAGTGTGTATCTGTTGACACCTTATATGATGTGATTATGATGTATAGAATGATGTGGTTCTCGGTTGATTAACTGTGCCTAACTTTGTCGGATATATACTAGAGTCAAAACAATGATAAGAATATTCTGTTGTCATAGCCGATTTGACACTCAGCTACCAGATTTTTAGGGGTCGCTCGGTTTCTAATATAACGTAAGTAAATCTAAATATGTATACCTTAGGATAAAACCTGCGGAGTATGGGCTGTTTTATGGTTGTTGTAAAAATGGAACGGACATTTAAATTTCGTTCCGTTTTGACAGTTTTTTTTTCCACAAGTTTTACTTTTTTTAAAAACTTCTTTCCTGTTAATATCATCGATTACGAACTTAAGTCTCAGACTATAAAAAACAATTGTAAAAACATTTTTTAAACTTTTCACGTGGGGGTTCATTTTTCAATTATAACGTTGTACTAAATTGAACACGAAATTTATTGAAAATTGAACCCTTACCTAAAAAGTTATAAAAAATGTGCTTTCAAATTTTTTTATAATCTGTTACTAAAGTCTGTAATAACAGGAAAAAAGTTTTTTAAAAAAACATGAAAATTGTGAAATTCAGAGGGGGATTAAGGAGGGGAGCAATCTCACACATGCCCCCCTCCCCCAGATAACAAACAAAAAATCGAAAAGAACCTCTCTCATCTTATACGGGCAATAATTTGATTTCGTGTTTCCAATAAGGGGGTGGGGTCGATTTAATAGGAAATTTTTGCATTTTGGTTAAAAATTAAAAAAAGAAGACGGAATTAAAAAGAACGGTACTCTTGCAGAATTTGACCTGAATCATCGGTATCAATTATGATTAGGGCTAGACCGGCAATCACCGGATTACGCCGAGCGTTCTTCAAATGTTGAAACACTAAATCGACATTTTTTTTCATAATTAATGGGGGTATTTTTTCTGTTTATTTTATAACATCTGTTGACAAAAAATAATGTGTATATTCTCTTGCAAACAAATTTTTCTGTACTTTCGCATAACAATTTACAGTTTTCATAAAAAATCATTCAACTTTTGTTATTATAAAAAATCTATTTGCAAAAAATAACGTTTACTGCAAATTTTCTTTTAAAAAAATGTAAGTTTCCTTGGAAAAAAACTTTCGCCTAACAATTTACGATAAAAGAAAAATCAATTTTTGTTGATAAAAATTGCAAAAAAAGTAAATAAACAATGCAAAATGCAGCTTTTCCTGAAAATAAAATAAATAATATATATATATATATATATATATATACATATATATATATATATATATATATACACATATATATATATATATATATATATATATATATATATTCCGCAAAATTACAGTAGGTTTTTGTTATTTAATATTACTTGTATTTCTATTTTTTCCGGTTTGTTTGTTTTTTTAAATTCGTCTGCATCTGTTACTTTGCTGGGCTTCTCTGGTAACTGCCGGTTGAGTCCGAATCATAACTGACGAACAATCCTGAGGCTCTGAGTCAAATTATGCACGACTACGAAAATATATACGAGGTGTGTACAGGTCTGCCCATAAGAAGGCGCTTCTACATTATTGTAGTGAAATCGACCAGCCGAAAAGTTGATACTTAATTAAAAAAAACAAAAAAACAAACATGATAACTCTTTCCATTTTTTGTCAATCACAACAATAAATAATGTCATATACCTAATTGCCATGTCACAATTATTTCGATTTTCAATGATTACACAAAAAAAATGATTGCGGCTATGTTTGTTTGGTCACATGACATGTGACGTAAACACAAGGGAAATAGCTAAAATTTCTAATTTCTTCGAAAACTATTTTATTTAATCATTAATTTCTCCCTCATCCTTTTTCGTAAGTCTTTACTATTTTCATAACTGCGACATGGCAATTCAGTACACACTATTGGTTTCACTTGAAAATCAATATTTCGATTTCCGAATTCGCAACAATAAAGAAAAAGCACCAAAATGTTTACGAATATTCTTATTAATTATATTTGAAAGCAATATACTTTATTTTCTTGGAATAAAACAAAAACAACAGTTTACCAAACTATTTCTTGTTTTGAAAACATATCCTACAACATTTTTACATTCTTTATTTCTTTGTTCTGAATTATCAATGGTCTCCCACTTACTTTGTTTGTTTATTTTTTAAACAGTTTTCTTTTCAATTTTTCTACCGGTTTATCGATGATAAAACACTGTACTTAGACCCCCCCCCAAAAAAAAAATCGGCTAATTTTGTTTTACTTTTCGAGATTTTTCAGTACGTGTTCACATAATGTCTTTTTTATTTTACATAGGCATCACCACATTATCAAGGCCAAGAGGCCACTCCAGGATAAGGGTTAAAGAGTGTACAGTAGAAATTGGACAATATAGTAATCATTAGTAATGAAAATTTGGTAAATTTGATAACTTATATGGAACGGCTCATCAAGAACTTATTTACGTTAGACTTGAAGACAACCATATTGTAGTCAGCCGGAAAGCAGGAAAACGGAAGACAATTCCACAGGCGCGCAGTTCTAAGAAAGAAGCTTTGTTCATGGAATCTACGTTTAGGTTTAGGCACAGATAAAGAGTGGGGGGAATTATTGATAGTGTTTACAGCTAGACGAGTGTTTCTTGTGAAAGTTTGGCGAGGGGGGACCATAGATTGAAGCTCAGTCGAACACTTTCCATGAAAATAACGATACATCAGAGACAAACTCGCAACATCTCTTCTGTGAGATAGAGGTTGCAAGGAAGAGAAAAGGACATCTCCTACGAGGCTACGAAGTCTATTTTAAACTCTATCAAGGCAGGACAAGTCCTTTCTAGCAGCGCCTGCCCAGATGTGGAAACAGTATTCCATCCTTGGACGTACCTGGCTCTTATATAGATAGAGAATAGCATCAGCAGTGAGATATCTACCGGATCGATAGAAAGATCCCACCATTTTTCCAGCGGCATTGGCAACAGATTTGATGTACGTGTTCCATTTAAGATCAGGAGTAATGGTCAAGCCAAGAAGCTTGTCAAAACTTGAGGCCTCCTTGTCTAAAGCTAAATTAAACCCTCATGTTTCCCTTCTGTCAACCGCCAGGAACAACAAGCAGTGAACGCACATTGTATGGTTTAAACTGATATACCATTTTAATTTAAGGTATTGCGCTTCGTAATACGCTTGGCATTTGCAATAACCGTTAATACCGTTCAGGTACAATTTTTACATTTGTGTGACTTACATATATATATATATATATATATATATATATATATATATATATATATATATATATATATTATACAGGTAGTATATATATATATATATTTATATATACTATACAGCTAGTATATATATATATTTATATATAATATACAGCTAGTATATATATATATTTATATATACTATACAGCTAGTATATATATATATATATATATATATATATATATATTATATACTATACAGCTGGTATATATATATATTTATATATACTATACAGCTAATATATATATATATAAATTATATATACTATACAGCTAGTATATATATATACTATACAGCTAGTATATATATATATATATATATATATATATATATATATATATATATATATATGTGTGTGTGTGTGTGTGTGTGTGTGTGTGTGTGTGTGTGGTAGAGTGGTAGAACTGCTGACTGTCAACACGACGGTTCTAGGTTCGATCCTTGGCTTGGGAGAGGTGCTAATCTAGTGGCACTGATGAGTTGTGATACAACGAAACAGGACTGTATGTCGATGACTACAAATATATTTTAAAGTCCCCCTCTTTGGGTAGAGCACTGTTGTAAATAATCTCACTCGCTACTTAATTGGCTGAAAAATGCGAAGCTCGCGGTTTGTTTACAAACAAGCGGTTTGAGCACTGTACAAGTGGCGGACGAATGTTGGTTTAAATAGACATTCGAACAGGTTATTTGCGGGCATCGCTTCCGTGGTTGAATGGTAGAACTGGCGACTGTCAACACGACGGTTCTAGGTTCGATCCTTGGCTTGGGAGAGGTGCTAGTCTAGTGGCACTGATGAGTTGTGATACAACGAAAGAAGACTGTATGTCGACAACTAGAAATATATATATATATATATATATATATATATATATATATATATATATATATATACTAGCAGGCTATCTGGTATTGCTCGTTATGTGCTCTTAAACGTGATATTTTCATTTATGTCGATTTCGTCCTCATTGTTAATATTATTATAAAAAAATAATTTATTAATTAGTATATTGTATTCAATATATCGTAGTGATTCTAAATGTTAAAAAATGCCTCGGGTGCCATCATCTAGAGTAGAAACCAGCACATTTAGCGCTTAGTCGTTACCGTTATCTCTTCTCTTCTCTATCTATCTATCTATCTATCTTCTTCTTCTTCTTCTTCTATCTTTTCTATCTATTCTTCTTCTTCTTCTTCTTCTTCTTCTTCTCTATATAAATAAAATGAACTCATTTTTTCCCGTCTGATTTTGACATTAATAGGATTAAAAATCAAGATATTTCATGCAAATATAATATGCACAAACGGCAGAACAATATCTGAGGTGTGTTATAGGCTTATTATTTCTCAAATTCCTCGATAATCTTAGATTTCTATACTTTTTCTGCTGAGAAGTCACGGCCAAAATCGGTTAAGATCAATGGAAGTGGTAAAATATTTTCTCTCTAATAAATTCCTCCTCCCCCTGCCACCACTTAACACCGTTTGGGTATCGTTCACAAGGAACAGTTGAGAAGAGAACACCGGTTTGGCTTCGTAGTTCTTTCATGTGAAGTTATTTAAAATCACTAAACTAAGCTGCAGTGCTCTGTGGCGTAGTGGTTAGCGTGCTGGACAATTCACATAATATTTTCACGTTCGCGCCGACCTACCGTAGTCGTTTTTTTGTTTTTCCTAAACAACTGGAATGGACTTTTCTTGGTGGCCGAACTGTTAACGTTGCAGATGTTTTTTTGTTGTTTTTTTTTTCACACTTTATTTTCCTACTTTTACTCATGACTACCATAACATTTTTTAAAACTCCCCCCCCGTCCCGGAAACAAACACTCGGGCAACGCCGGGTACCCCCGCTAGTCTATAATGATAGAAGATGTATCGAGACACAGGAATCGGTATGTTTGATCTGGCAGAACGATAGTTCATTAAAATTGTGGGGTCTGCGTTCGCGCCTGGTCCACAAATTATAGAAATAAAATATTTAAAAATTAAAAAACAACGTTTACAAGTGTTTTTGATATAGATGTATATAAGAATACTTTGATAAGTATGTTTTAACTTAAATAGGGATGGTATAATAAAATTGTGGGGTCTGCGTTTGCGCCTGGCCTCCATAGAATGGAAATAGGCACAAACTTTAATAAAGACTTTTCATATCTATCTGCGTAAGTATACTTTGATAATTATGTTTCAGTTTGAAGAAATATTGTATAATAAAATTATGGGGTGTTCGTTTACACCTGACCTCCATAGAATGGAAATATGTCACAAAGTTTAACAAGTTTTTTTTAATATAGATCCACAGAATATTGTGATAAGTGTTCCAGTGTGAACAGGTATGGTATAATAAATTATGGGGTTTATCTATTTTGTTTTTACTTTCATCATATTTTGCTTTGGTTTTGATACTCCCAAATTCAACCCAAATTTACAACCCTTCCTTTTCATAACCTATCATACTTTCATAAATCATAGTCCATTTTCTGTAGGCTGTTTTTGAACCCAGTCAACGACGGGTACTTTTGCTAGTATGGATATAAAAAGTTAAAATGTAACTAACTTAACGTATAAATGTATAGTTGCCCATGTGTACAAGAACACTTTAAGTCGACTTACGCCGTGTAATTTTCTTTTTATTGACTAAAGATTAAATCGAATTTATTCTACCGTTTCAAATCCCCTCCAAGTCTGTAGACCCCAAATTGACTAAGGAGCTTGACAGAGACCATTCTTTAGACAAAGCGATAAACAAGGCAACTGTGATATGTACATAGATTTTAAAATATATGCCAACCAGTGATACATGTTTTATTAATGTAAACCCTTTATCATTATACATTGTTTAAATATTTGATGGATTAATAAATATTGTAATTTAATCATTTTTTATTTTCATAATAAATGTTTCTTGTCTTTTAATGGCTCTGCATTGTACATTGAGCTTTCTATTATCTCGATCTGAACAAATATAAAGATAATAATTATATTGTAATTTTAATTATTTATATATAATAATTTTATATTTATAATTATATAATAATTATTCTTTTATATCAACAAGCACTGACGTTTCATGCTTACGCAACCATCAATGGGGGATGGCGCTTTTTGCAGGTCAGGAAATTCGAACCTAGCTCTGGTTCCATTTGTTAAGCCTCTACCTCCAGGCTACCAAATCATTGCGACGATAATGAAGGAAATAAAGAACAAATAAATACTCAATTCGGGAATAGACAATAGCTATTTGTTTTTCTATCCTGACGAAGGCGCTATGCTCGCCGAAAATGATTTTAAATAAATAAATGTTTTTGTTGGAAACCATTTGCATATTTATTAATTTATTTATTTATTTTCCGACTTTTATACCCAGTAATTACTAAGGGCACAGTTAAGAGACTTAGCATTCCTATTGCTATTAACCACCCGAAGAAGGGCAGAGGAATAATTGGCCGAAACGTGGTGAAAGAACTACAACTATAAAGATAGGGATAACAGTCTGAAAATAAATCAATCAATGAATACATTAATAAATAAAGTTTCTTTCTTAGGTTTAAGACGCTCTGCGTTTCGGATCCTTCAAGAAACACCCGTCTAGCAGAAAACACTACCACTAATTCCCCCCATTCTTTATCTGTGCCTAAACCTAAACGTAGATTCCACGAACAAAACTTTATTTTTCTTAGAACTGCAACCCTGTGGAATTGTCTTTTCTTTTCCTGCTTTCCAGCTGACTACAATATGGTTGTCTTCAAGTCTAACGTAAACAAGTTTTTGATGAACCGTTCCATATAAGTTAACAAATTTACCGAATTTCCATTATTAACGATTACTATATTGTCCAGTTTCCACTGTACACTCTTTAACCCTTATCCTGGAGTGGACTCTTGGCCTTGATAAGTGGTGATGCCTATGTAAAAAAAAAAAGAAAAATTTATTTGAAAAGAGTCTACGTTGTTCTGGCTTCAGAAAATTAAGTTCTGAATTTAAATGTAAACTACGCTTCTAAAACGGAGGAAAACAATTTTTATAATTAAATTCACGCGCAACCACGCAGACTCGTGGCGTGGATACCGCACGGAACTCGATTTTCCAGCATTATTATGCCACGAATAATAAAAAAAAAGTGACTCAAACTGTTTCTATCCTGATGATGGCCTTACCGGTCAATTTTTTATGGGTATTCTGAACTTTGTCTAAAGAGATAACTTTCTGCTATATATATATATATATATATATATATATATATATATATACATGTGTTCATCCCCCCTCTATCCCTTCATCATTACCTCCTCTCCTTACCACTAACGTTTCACCCGAGTAATAATATAGGTTTCTAATGAAAAGGTTTCCACAAGACTTTAAAATACTTTTCACTGGACCCATGAAGAAGAATTTCTCCAGGAATATTCCCGACCCGGATATCTACTCAGTTATGCGGATTACCCAATATACAGTTTGTATCTTTTTACCTCACTGCTTTAAAGGACAGTCACCATGGATTTTACCACGCAATTTGGATCTAAATTTTTATATCCTTTTCTTCAATTTCCCTTGCTATATGACTTCTGATTAATCAATTATTTTGACTTTGATTTTCCATGTCTCACTGACTTTAGCAAATATTTTGCTAATATTTTATCCTCTGAAGAGATGGTAGACATCGAAACCCTATAGGTTAAGGAGATAAAATTTCTAAAGTATTCTTTGTCTTGCTTAGAATAATAAAAATCTTT
>NC_136515.1:77793112-77905612 GCF_053919585.1 Euprymna scolopes
AATTTTCATAGACGAAAATGGATGTTAATGCTTCTATAAATCTAACATGTGCTCAACTTTCAGGAAAATCGTAAGAAGTTAAAATATTCCGTCTATCTTAAATAGTATGTGTTAAATCCTCGACACGCAAATATGTTTCAAACTGGAAACTTCGGGTAAATTCAACAAATATATACTATGTGTCTTGAATAAGTGTCCAGATATTTTGTATAATCGTTTAAAATTGTCGTAGACTTTTAAAATTCAATATGTTATTGCCATGCATCTTATGAGATGAATTCCTATTTTTTATAATTTTAATTTTAAATGAACAGCTACAGCAGGAATTGGAATACACCCTACTAAAGCCTGATTGTCATAACTTGTATATTAAAAAAATGCAGTCTGGACGTGAGGACACTTTAGAAGAACGATATGCAATAAAATTCTGTTTGAACCACATATGGGATGACTCAGACTGCTTTTGGACAATCTTGTACGAATCGAGCATTAGGTTTTGAGCAGCATAAGAGATTCAAGGAACGCAGGGAGTATGTGAGTGATTGTGAGAGATGTGAGAGTAGTAAGAAAGCCAGAGTTGATTGACCAAATAAAGGAGTTCATGGATAAGGACGCTGTGTGTTTAGAGAGACAATAAGTGCACAGTTTGATGCCAGTGTGTGTATTGTATACACAATTATTCGTGAAGAATTAAAGTTGCGGGAGATTTACGCGAACGCACCAGTCCACAACTTCATCCTTGTCACAGACTAGTTGATCAAGATGGGCATCAATACAGTTTATCATCCCCCTTGCTCCTGTGACTTTTGCTTATTCCTAAGCTAAAGGAAAATTTTAGAGGCGGTCGTCATGAGACAATTGAGGATATGAAACAGTTTGTGCCGAGGGTCATTGACACGCTCACATAAGAGAACTAATATAAGGCCTTCGAGAAGTGATTGGAGCATTACAACAAGTACATTGCAACCGGAGGAGACTACTTCGAATGGACTAGAATTTCATGCGTGTATTATCAAAAAAGTGCCCATGTGAAAAAGTCTGGACACTTATTGAAGGCACGTCACATAAGAACTTCAAGATTTTTACATTTTGAGGAAAAGTAATAGAAATTTAGTTACGGTTAAACTTTTATTAAAATCCAAGCACTTGCTTCGCCGCAAGATAAACTCGCTGATTAAATAGAGCATCTACGAGTAGATAAATGTTACGAATGCAAGTACTTTTTTGCAGGGATATTGGGATTCTATAACAGGTACAAACTTCTAGGTATTTCGAGAAGCGCTTGGTAAAGCAGCCGCCTACAATTACGTGCACACAACCTTCTCAACAAGAACATTCCGAATAATGTTGGCTGTATCGAGTTACAAAATCGTTAAAGTTAGTCAAAAAATGCCCAACACCCCACTCGCTTCTTATCAATAACGACTTACTGCACCCCAGCCCACTTGTCATATGACGCGTGATAAACGCCAAACATCCTCGCCAAGAACAGTTAGTTTTCATCAGGTGCTTGTTTATATGGCTATCTGTCTGCCTGTCTATCTGTCTGCCAGCCATTTCGAATTGTAAAGCAACAACAACTCATCATCATAATAATCATCATCATTGCATATTTGTGAACGAGGTTGAAAAATGTGAAACTAATGTTAGATATTCCGTTGCGTAATAGGCTCTTCTATACTAATTCATCGCAACTAATCGAGTCAAAATGCCACTCGAGTATCACAATTTAAAACGGTTGTCAAAATTCAGTTGTAAGTTATATTCTTCCAGGTTTTGAGTTAGTATGGACAACATAAAAAATACAATTTCGAAGTACTTAGCATCTAGTCATGGCTGCCGGGATGAGCTTATGCTGCCTCAATGGATAAAATAAAAAGTTCCGTTCAGAATTCTGCATGGATACACCTGAACAAGGCCACATCGATTGAAACGTTGTGAAAATAAAACTCAAGATGAGAACAGTAATACAAAGAATGCAATTAATACAGGAAAATATACAACCTCGAATGTTTTGAACATGGGAGCTTTTATATTTCAAAATATATAACCAATGGTTGATTTTGCGTTGCGTAATATGCTTTTCTATACTAATAAATTGCAACTAATTGAGTTTAAAATTCCACCCGAGAAACAAAATGTTAATGATTGTCAGTTTGTTTTTATTGATTTTTCAAATTAAAAAGTCACCACTTATCAAAGCCAGAAGACCACTCGAGGATAATAGTTATTAATTATATTACTCGTATTGATCAAAATATTGTTCTCATCTTGAGTGTTATTTGTGCAATGTTTTGGTCGGTTTGGCATCCGACCGTCCTCAGGTATACTGGTTGTTGTTTGGAAAATAAAAGAGAAAAGTAAGTGGCTCCGTAGATATTTTCGTATTCTTTGAATTAGTATCTGTTTCAATGCTGTGGTTTCAACTTAAAGTTACTCAATAAGGCATCATATATGCTAAAAAATGTAAAATTACTAAACAGATCAGTCCTAGAGATTAATAGGATTAGGGAGTCTTTTATTGTAGAAAAAATAAAAATTGTGCACTCTTTAAATTTCGACGATGAAAGGGAGATAATCCTGTCTCGAACTTTATTAGAATTGCTTCCCCTGTATCAACAAATTTTTTCACACATACGAAACCACATTCATAAAACAGTGACTAACTTAAAGAATACGAAAATATATACGGAGCCACTAACTTTTTTCTTTCATTTCCAAACAACAGCCAACATGACTGAAAACGGTTGAAGGCCAAATCGACTAAAACGTTGCATAAATAACATTCAAGATGAGAACAATAGTCATATCTATTCAAGTTATATAAACAATCAGTTTCTCGTCTCAAAACATCGGAACTTTAAAGTTTTCTAGGTGAAAGGTGAGACAACACCATGACGAATTGTAATGATAGTAAAAAATTGAGCAAAATTCGATTATTTAACTGGACGTACCAATAAACACTATTTACTTGGTATGCAAAAATGACCATGTTATAATCAACCGGGAAGCAGTCCTGCGGTATTGTGTTACACAATCGGTTAGTTCTAGAAAATATATTCTGTTCGTGGAACTTCAGTTTAGTTCTACGTAAAGAAAGAGTTTGTTCAAGATTATTTTGACAGCGAATGTAGTTGAACGAGATTTTTTACAGGAGTTTACTAAAGATTGGAGATCAGTCAAGTACTTATTATAAAAACGGTAGTTATTTACTGTAAGATAGTGGTGGAAGGGAGGTGAGGAGGGCATTTCCAGCTAGATTTTAAAGTCGGTATTATATTTTATCAGGTTGACAAGAAAGTTCTTGCGGTTCAAAATTTTAAATTTAAGATAAACATATCTCGGCTGAAACAAACAGTTATTAATCGAAATGAGCCCCATCAGAATCAATGCGTTGATATCGTTAGCTGTTTATACTGGTTTTCAGAAATAAGAAAATTGTGCGAATTTGCTTTTTTTTTTCCATCTTGTATTTAATGTCCGAAAAAAAAAACGACATAATTGTTTTAAAACAATTGTAATTCAAACGATTAGATAGAGTGGCAAAACGCTCTTTAAAACAATATATAAAGTAAAAGTATTATAACAAAAACTTATTAGAAAATACATCGTTTGAAATCAAAATTAAAAATTTCGCATTAACTTTCTTCTCAACCTAATATCAAGGCAAGAAAAGATGCTCTGAACCGTATTCCATCCTAGGACATGTTTGAGTCTGATACACGTCTGGTGACTTGCGTCTGGTGTGAGATACTTTCTGTAATTGCAAAATTATCTATTTTTCCAGCTTCGGACTTGGTGTAAGTCTTTCAATTCAAGTCTTAAGTTAAAATTAGTCATAGAATTTTATCAAAGCAGGTGGCTTCCTTAATCATCGCTATCATAATCATGATCGTATGAAGCAGAAGATTTTGTTATT
Organism: Euprymna scolopes; assembly: GCF_053919585.1. Classification (NCBI taxonomy): domain Eukaryota; kingdom Metazoa; phylum Mollusca; class Cephalopoda; order Sepiida; family Sepiolidae; genus Euprymna; species Euprymna scolopes. The sequence goes on from NC_136515.1 coordinate 77,797,032, forward strand.
TGCAATGGTTTCCCCGATATTTACGAGGGGGGTCACGAGAAAGTTTCCAACGTCCTAAGTAAAAGATAGTTTTTTGGAACGAATTGGATACGCACTTGGAACATCCGGGTCCTGTAAATTCGTGATGCTAACCACTTGACATCCATCACCTAAGAGTTAAGTAGATGATGAGACAGCATGAAAATAACTCTCTTTTGTCTAGGAGTGAGAGACTAGTAGCAGATGCACCATCCCAGATATGACAACAGTGCTCCATACATGGGCAAATGGTGGCCTTATAGAGGTACACGATACTTTCAGGCGTAAGTAACTTTCTAGCACGGTAAAGAGAGCCCACCTTATTCGCAGCGACTTAGGCAATGCTCTCAGTGTATCTGTTCCAACTCATGTTCCCTGTGAACGTTAGGCTGAAGAGTTTTAAAGAAGTACTATCAGGTAATGTATCTTTAGCCATTGCTATTGGTGGTAGAGAATGTTTCTTGTAATTATTAAAGGAAACAGGCTTAATCTTGGGAGCATTGAATGTGTCGATCCATTGATGTCCCCATTCCATTACAAATTGATGGTTTTCCTTTAGTGTTTCTGCCATTTCCTTAGATATGTGTTTATTTGTTTTCCCTCGTGCCTGCTATAGAACGTGGTGTCATGAGCAACTATTCCCATCTCAGAGACAATTTTATCAGGGAGGTCATTTATGGATATTAAGAAAATAAAGATCCAAGGATAGATCCCTGAGGCACTCCAACATTTATATCTTATTGTTTACATGTATAACCGTCGAGGATAACCTGGATTACTCTCTTATTTAAGAAGGATTTAATTATGTTAAGTATTCTTCCAGTGATGCCATATAAGCTTATTTTCTTGAGAAGACCATCGTGCCATACACTTCAAAAGCCTTAGATATATCTAGAGCTACCGCCCTACCTTCACCTGCTTTGTCCTGTGAATAGTATATACGTTAAGAGATTACAGTTACGATATGTACTGTGAAACGGGCTTCCCTAAATTCATACTGTTGGTCCGTAAGAAGTTTAGCAGCTGTAAGGTGATGGACTCGAGCTTGATTAATTAGGGACTCAAATATTCTAGCGAAACGCAGAAGGAGGCTAATGGGACGATAATTTAATGGGTCAGTTCTTTCGGACAGTTTTCTAGCAGTCAGGAAAGCAAAGTTTGTTGTAAAGTTTGGAGAGAACTGGAGCAACCTGGGTGGAGCATCTTTTTAATAGTACAGCCGCGATGAGATCAGGTCAACATGCTTTTTAGGTGTTTAGGTTTTTATAATACCATGCGCCTTAGACGGGGTGATTTTCAGATATTCTAATGTGGCGTCTGTCTGCAAAGGAAAGTCAGGGAGGGAGTGATTAATTGAGTCCAATGTGGAGTTTGAGGCAAACCGATTGGCAAGCATGTTAGCCTTTTCGGTTGTAGTGCAAACAACCTCATGCTTGTTTAATAGTGGGGGAATTGTTGATTGCCAATAATTCAATTTTCGATCCTTTCCAACTTCCGAATAACAGTCTTTATCATAAGTCCGAGTATATATATATATATATATATATATATATATATATATATATATATATATATATATATATATATATATATATATATATATATATATATATATATAATACGTATTATATACGTTTGAAAGCAAAAACTACGCATTATTCCAAAATAAACAGACATTTATTTTGTTTGAAAATTATGTTGAAATTCATAAATATATTTCGAGGCACATCATCATCAGTATGTCTTTCTTTCTTTTTGCCATGTTGTTGCTGGGGCAGATAATCAGAACGTAGAAGTCCGTTTGTTGTTTTTACGGAAGTTTCTTCTCTACCCTGCAACCTCTCTCCCACAGAAGAGACGTTGCGAGCCTATCCTTCTTTTATCGTAATTTCCATGGCAGGTGCTCGTCTGAACTCCAATCTCTGCCCCCCCTCGCCAATCTTTCACGAAAAACACCCGTCTAGCTGAATCCACTGTGAAAAATTTCCCCCACTCTTTATCTGTGCCTAAATCAAAACGTGGATTCCATGAACAAAGCTTCTTTCTTAGAACTGCACGCCTGTGGAACTCTGTTCCGTCTGCCTGCTTCCCACCTGACTACAACTTGGATGACTTCAAGTCCAACGTTAACAAATTCCTAATGAACCGCCCCCTTAAGTAAACACTTCATCAAATCTCCACACTTACGTAATGTACTTGCAATAACCCTTATTTCTGAGTGGCTTCCGGGCCTTGACAAGTGGTGATCACTGTGTAAAAAAAAAAAGAAAAGTTTTTTTAAATCTCGGAACGGTGCGTTAGGTCACGCGGGATTCACGTTAAGATTTCTTGTTCCTTAGAAGCGGCGGTTGAGTTTGAATAAAACAAATGCGTATTATATACGTTTGAAACCAAAAATAACGCATTATTACAAAATAAGCAGACATTTATTTTGTTTGAAAATTATGTTGAAATTCATAAAAAAATAAAATAAAATACATACGGATGATGAGGCTTTGCCTCGAAATATATTTATTAATTTCAACATAATTAATAGTTTTAGAAAAGGAGATAAATTGCCTTTTGACATGATTTCAAAATCCGAAGACATGATTCAAAATGGCGTAATGTCAACATATTATAAGCTATTTACAACTTCTCTTCCAACTTTCTGATTTTAATCATGTCAAAAGGAACTTTATCTCCTTTTGATGGATTGATTGTTGCAATTTCTTCTGATGAGTTACAGGGCAAAATAGATTCACTGATTGATATAATAATTAAGTGATTAATTTTGTGCTACGAAACAGATACTGTCAAGAATTGTAAATTAAAAGGATAAATTGTAAGATTGTCAACATCATGAATTTTGGAATATAGACTTTTATCATTAATTATATATATATATATATATATATATATATATATATATGATTGAAACGTCTTGTCAGAAGAGTGGCACTCCCTGAGACACGAGCCCAAAAATTACTTCCATTGCCACAGGACCATTTTAATAGACAAATGCCCGAGGGAGTATCTATACACAGATGATGTTACAGAGTCTTAGCTTTGTACGACAGCTAAGTCTCTCTCTCGGTTCAAAATGTTGAGATCCAGCAACAAGCAAGAGCAAGATAGCCAGCAAGAAGTTAAACTGCAGACCAGCTTAATACGGGTATTGGTCTCCCGCTTTATGGTTTTTTAAATTAGAGATTTGCTTCTCCTAGAAAGGTTGCCTTCACCATGGCTTACGGGAGTCCTCTCCACCCCAACGCACACATACATACACACAAACACTCACGGTGCTAGTTGGTCGTTGACCCCGAAAAAGGGCTAATTCGCCCTTTGGAAGGTCTTATTTTTAATCCTTCAGGGAGACTAGCCACCCTCCTCACCAAACAAGTTTGGTGGGGGAACCAGTTTAGTCGCCGATGACCCGACCATGAGGCAGGTAGTACTGGGTTACATGGTACCAGTAGCATATGACATGTCCTGACATATATATATATATATATTCATGTCATGTTACGAAGATTAAAATCAGTATATAATGCGACTAAGCTCTTTGTCTGGAAACCTAATTCTACTTCCAATTAAATTCAGTAAACAAAGTTTTTACTAGAAAACCTATAATACTTTCATCAAAAAAGTTATTAAACAGTTAGTGACAGCTTATAGGGATTACAAGAAATAAAGAAAGCAAGAAACAGAAAAAAGGGATATAGCATAAACCCAATGAGTAAGAAGATAAAATCCAGAACAGGATAAATCCTAAATGAATCCATTGAAAACAATTGGTAATCCATAAGGTACTGGAAAACAGAATTATTGATGTCTAGGATAAATTAAAGCTTCTCGGAAAAAAAAAATCGGTACATGTAGAAGTGAAGTTCCAGTTATATTTTATAAACTGTTTTTAATATATATATATATATATATATATATATATATATATACGTGTGATATCTTTAAGAACTCGTTTAATATTGCTGAGCACTCTAAGTTGAAGTAAAAACTCGTTCACTTACGTTTACATGCGCGGATTATAGTGTCATAATCATCAGATCACTTTTACCGTCTTGACATTTAAAAATAAATGTTTAGATTTCAACTATTTTTCGCGGTTTACGGTGGCCGCGTGGATTTGTTCCTTGCTAATGGAGTCAGAGATGCCTTCGTTGCCGGGTCAGAATCTCTCAACCGGCGGTAATCCTGACACGTGCACTGATAATTCCCAAAAGGACGAAACACTTATGTCTGTAGGCATAAAAATAAAAATAATAATAATAATAATAATAATTATATATATATATATATATATATATATTTATATATATAAGAACAAGTAGTTAAACACGTTAAAAACACTTTGAACAATAATTAAAAACATATTAAATTTTTAAAAGGAAGCACAAAATAAGTGGATAGTCCTTAATCCACGGAGTTTCGAAGAAATACTTTCCTTCATATCAAAGGGTTGGATTTAGCAAAATGCGGGATCGGATTTTGCTTGCAAAAGTATTTAATAAAACTACAAGTAAGTCATAGATCTTACTTGGTAACAAATAGTGAAGCAGAGGGAATAGGGTGAAGAAAAAGGTGGTTTCACGTGAATGGATAGTCTGGTGAAGGGTAAAATATCCAATAACGGTAAAAATCCAAAATCCAAACAAGTTGGTTATATATATATATATATATATATATATATATATATATATATATATATATATAGTAAGTAAGTTATAAAATATATATGGCGATTAAGCTACACTGAATATTCCGCGTTTCATTCACTCTAGGATTCTTCAGGCATAACGACTAAGGCTTAAGCGCTTATGCCTGAAGAATCCTAGAGTGGATGAAACGCGGGATATTCAGTGTAGCTTAATCGCCATATATATCTTATAACTTATTAACTAGGTCTACCTATGTATTGAGCACTGTTAAAGTAAATACTTAAAGTTTACGCATAAATCTATACTTTCGTATATTAATTTTATGTGAGTAAATGAAGTAGTTATATATATATATATATATACATATACATATATAAATATATATATGTATATATACATATATATATATATATATGTATATATATATATGTAAAGAGAGAGATGGAGAGAGATGATGAGAGGGAAAAGAGAAAGAAATGAGTAACAGGGATAGATAGATAGATAGATAGATAGATAGATTGATTGATTGATTGATTAATTGATTGAATTACATCAACATTTCTTAACAGGATAGAGTTAAAAAGTTATACATTAGTTTTACATATGGAGAAATACGACTGAGGTGGAACGGCCCACTGATTAGTGGCTTGATGCCAGGATGTCATAAGGATCTTGTCTGGCTGTATCTTCCTGCATTTGCTGGTAGCAATCCAAATACTTCTACTGCCTCATGGGAAAAAACATCTCGTTTGCCCTTTTGGTAGAACCAAGTTCAGTTACCAAATATGGTAATTTAGACGACAAGGCTTTTATTTATACAGAGATTTATGTCGCTTTTGCATAAAAAAAGCTGAAGTTCATCCAAACACTTAACAATGAATACACCCTAATATACTTCGCATCTACATACACGACAAATGAATTATATTAGTAGATTTTACTGAATTACAACAGAAAATACGAGGTTCCTTCAATAAATTATAGAGTTTTTTGTGTTGCCACTTATAATAATAGTGCACATATGAGACTCTATCCCCCTTCGCGTACCTTATATCGCATAAGTACACATCCGTGCCATAAAAATACTGTACGTTTTCAAAATAATATTACAAGTATTTCCGTAATTGCCTGCAATGTTGTTACCTTTGAATTGAAACAAGGTCTCTATGGAAATAAATAATTTTAACAAGTTTCCTGAAGGGAAATTGGCGTTGCCAATTCTTTTGGCGCGTTTCTTTTCCTTCTAGTTCAACACAATTCTGGTGTTCCTAATCTTGGCACCGACCAAAGAATACCTATTTTTATAACAGTCTCATTTTAGATAATCAGGGCGAAACTGTTCCGTTTCAGAATTCAAGCCAAAACTTTTTAAATGCGGAAAGCCAGACTCAACGTGTTTCAAGGTGTCCGGCAAAATTTGTCCGTAATAATTTGGCCCTGTCTGAGAGGATAGCTCTGTTGAACTAAGGATAAAACAACTACAGAATGGAGCGATAAAATTGTCGCTCTAGAAGAGACGAAATAATTCCATTTCCGTTTGATAAAACCCGGGTTTTTTGTTGCAGACCATCTACTATTTGGTCAGCGGTGTATACAACTCAAAAGCGATAGGAGCCTTCAATCATGTCTAGAAGTGACACAATGTTCATCAAGATCAGAGATGCATCGCTGCTCATACTTTCTAGCGATCCAAGTGATGACAACAGGACCATTGCCAGCACCTTCAAAATGCATCGCTGAATTGCCACAAATAATAGGTACGTGCCCAGGTTGATGAAGACACAGTTTTCTGCCACGGTTATGATCTGTGGCGTGGTTTCAAGTGAGAGCTACACCATGCATTCTCGCATCTTCATCGGCTTTAAAGTCAATACCAAAAGTGTTGAAGGTTTGCTGAAGATGTGCCGAAGAGTGTGGGGATCCTCTGATGCAATAGGGTGGCCTCTGGCAGATTTTGGGTGTGGCGCTGGCTCATAAGTCCAAAGTGACCAAGGCTTGGCTTTAGAGGAAGTGCTACGACGTTGTATCACTCTCTCACTGGCCCCATTCCCCCCTGACCTGAACCTGTTCGACTACTTCGTTTGGTCATACGTCGGGAACATCATCAACATGACCTCCCACAAGACCAAAGCCAGCCTGATCGCCGCCATCCAACGAGTATTCGCCGAGCTACCGCCTGCGTTTTGAAAAAAGCATGCTCAGTTCCGGACCCGTATCGAGGCGGTGATTGAGGCTGAAGGCGGCTACATTGAATAGATGTCAGCTCTACTACATAATTTACCTGAATTGGTACACTGAATAGATGTCAGCTCTACTACATAATTTATCTGAATTGCTACATTGAATAGATGTCAGCTCTACTACATAATTTACCTGAATTGATACATTGAATAGATGTCAGCTCTACTACATAATTTACCTGAATTGATTTTTTCAATAAAAAAAATCATCGTTACACCCTGTATACCCTTATATTTTAATAGGTTAGTTAATAGTAAGGAAATTCTAATTCAAAACCATAAATGCAGTGTTATTTTGTCGACACCCCCATTAAATCTGATATTTGTCTCACCTATCCTCTTTCTTTATCTTATATATCAACATCTCCGTGTTTGTCTGTTCGTCTTCATTTTTTTTTTTTACAAACTACATCTCATTCGAGACAAAATTGTATTTTTTGTAGATATTTTTGTGGATCTTTAGCTGGTAAAAATAGCTGCTAAGGGATCCAAATAAGTCAGCTTAAAGTACTCTTGCACACATATGTTAACATTAATTTATTTTTTGTTATTTCATATCCAACTGACGATAGCTCAAACGGTAACGACTTAGGCTTAAGCGCTAAATGTTTTGTTCCTGTTTTCGATTTTAGAGGGTGACTAACTTTGAAGTAGCCCGATATATCTAATTTTTCTCTAATCAATTTTTTACAGATTAAAAGGCCCACTTAAAATTAGCGCGATATCTAATCCTTCTCTTACGACCAACTGACACCACAAGTTGAAATGCAATTCTTTTTCCAACAAGATGGCTCTACATGCCACACGTCTCACAGATCACTGACACGAGTTCATGACATGATTACGGAAAAGAGAACAATAAGCAAAGGGTTATGACCACCACGTTCCCCGGACTTGTAATCATGCGATTTTTATCCTTAGGGAGACTTTAAAGCAAAAAGTTTATGCAAATAATCCTCACAATCTAGACCAACTAAAGGAGAACATTACCAACGCTATCAGGAAAATACCCCGAGGAGATCTACAGGCAGCATCTACAAACGTTGTTAAACGTGCCCAGAAATACATAGATGGCTACAAGGAGCATCTTTTACAACACTACATGGAATTTAAACAATAAAAGTAGGTTCCTTCTTTCTACTACATTTTTTACAAGCACGATGTAACTACAGGACATTTACAAATAAATGACAAACATCCATATTCCAATTTTCAAGATGTTGTCATCTTACCGTTTATTTCTTTTCGGCATATTAAAATCTTGACAGCACCTGTTTCGTAGTGCAGAGTCACTTCTGTAATTATCATGTCAATTTTTAAATGTATTCAATCATTATCAGACGAATAGGAACTCATCAACTTTAAAAGAAAATAAAGGAATATGGGCATGATTAAAAAAATCCGAAGAGAAGTTGCATGTGTGTTTTCTTTTAACTACGCCATCTTTGCCTTTTATGTATATATATATATATATATATATATATATATATATATATATATATATATATATATATATATATATATATCGATCAATGCCTCCGTTCAGTCTCGAAAGACAAAGGATACCCCTGTAGGGGTAGTTGTGCGTGTAATTGTGAGGCAAGGCTCGCGCAATCCCTAACCACAACTCTCTTGAATCGACACTGTTTGGGTCCAGTGGCAAGGAGAAGACCAGGACGACTGGAAACAATGCCGAGATAAGCGGAGAGCACATACAGCACATGGAAGTCCTAAATGGTCACCCATTTAGTACTGACCAGGCTCAACGTTGCTTGACTTCGGTGATGCCGTATATATATATAAGGTAGTAGCGTTCGTGTGTGTCTGTGTATACGACACTCCATAGCCAGAGAAATACATGAACCCGTTTTAGTCTATTTCTTGCAAAGGAGATCTGTGTGTACATCTCTTTGGGTCAAGAAATATACAAATCTGTTATAGGCTGCTTCTATCAAAGGAGATTACACATCCAATTTTATGCGCGGTTTCTATATATAGTATTTTATAAACGAAGTCATTTGCATATTACATTTAAGAAAATCTATTTTAATAATTAGCTCGTTTTTATTAATTATTTCGTCTAATAGAATCGTTTCAATTGTATTATTTAGAAAAATTATTTAAAATTTATTTATTTAGTTTATTATTTTAATTCAATTTAAACTTTATCTAATTTAATTTTCTATTATTAATAAAACAGTTCCGTTGTAACCAGAAGTCTTATATAAAACTAGTTATTTCCCTTTGTAGTAATAGATTTATTTTCATTTTGAAACATTCTTTAAAGCAGATTTATTATTTTCATTTTTTATTTTATTATTTTGTGTTTAAAATCGGAGGTAATTTCTTAAAACATTTTTTTAAATTATTCATCATATATTTTTCATTCTATTTTATTTCTTCCGATCCTCTTATTTTGTTCATTATCAATCGACTGTCAATCTATCTATCTGATTAATCCTTATCCTTGTGTGTTTATTAGCCTTGATAAGTCATGACTCATATATAAAAAAAGCTATCAATATTTTTTGTTATATGTTTACTTGGCCCACCCTATCTAATGTTCAGTTATGGCTAGTCTGGCTGGCAAAAGGCCATTCGATATTTTTACAATATGAAAAGAACGCAACAAAAACAAATATCTATTTAGATCACTTTGTTGTCTTCTGATCAAACTTGATTTTGTCTATTGTATGTGTAAAACTAGTTTGGATGCTTTGGGTGCGATTTGTTTGAATTGGCAGGCATCTACTCAACATCGGCCGATTTCCAACTACCTCAAAACTGTGAGCTGGGGTAATTTTTGAAACTTCACCCCCCAACTGATCCAAATTAATTGTTACCAATTAATTAAATATCAGTGGAGGGGATCGATTTTAACGGGTTTCAGTCGATGATGAGCTAATTGCATAGAGATAGATATGAAGAGAGGGAGAGTAATGGAAATACAGAGAGCAAGAGAGCGTGAAAGAGAGAGACGGAAAGAAAAAAGCAATAGAAAGAGAAAGAGACGGAGAGAGAGACAATGAGTGACAGAATGAGAGAGAATGAGAGATAGACATAGAGAGAGAGGGAGAAAAAAGGGAAGGAGATAAAAGAAGAGAGAAAGAGAGAGAAAAAGAGAAAGAGATAGAGAGAACGAGAAAGAGAGGGAAATAGAGAAAGAGAGAAAGAGAAATAGAGAAAAACAGAGAAAGAGAGAAATAGTGAAAGAAAGAAAGAGAGAAAAGGAGAAATAGAAAAAAACAGAGAAAGCGAGAGAAAGAGAGAAAGAAAGCGGAAATAGAAAGAGATAAAGAACGATAGAGAAAGAAAGAGGGAAATAGGAAGAGGGAAAAATAGGATTGGTTGTTTTGTTTTACGGCATATCAACCCTTTTCGGATTATTTAATGTCGAATCCAGTTATTTTATAGAAGGATATTAAAATGGATGTTGCGAGCCTGTCTCTGCTTTATAGTTATTTTCATCGTAAGCGCTCGTCTGAGCTCCAATCTATGGTTCCCCCCTCGCCAAACTTTCACAAGAAACACTCGTCTAACTGAAAACAATATCAATAATTTCCCCAACTCTTTATGTGTGCCTAAGCCTAAACGTAGATTCCACGAACAATGGTTCTTTCTTAGTCCTGCACACCTGTGGAGCTGTCTTCGGTTTTACTGCTTTCCAGCTGATTACAATATGGCCATCTTCAAGTCCAATGTAAACAAGTTCTTAAGTAATCCAATTTATTAAATTTCGACTACTTGCGATTTCTATGATATTTCTCCATTGACTACTGTACACTCTTTAATCCTTATCCTCAAGTGTTCTCTGTGCCTTGATAAGTGCTGACTTCTTTGTAAAACGAAAATAACCATAGATACTTTCAACAATATGCGAGTAAACAGTTTCAACCTAACTGACAGTCAAATGATTCGTCTAAAGTTTATCATTTCACCATTTTTTCTCTTATATTTGCAGATGATGACTGCTCTTTGTTAATCCCTCAGCGAAGCTACCTTGCGCCAAATACTCCTTAGTATTACTCACTGGGAGTTTTCACACATCACTAAAACCTTCTTTTCGAGAACCACTTGTGGTGTTCCTTGAAGTATGTGTGACAACAAGTCTCCCCGGATTTCTAGTACTTACCACCTTCTTCGATAATTTTGAAAATTAGTTTACGTTATCGCAATAGCCATTTACCATTCAGTTTAATTGGAATTTGTGTGACAGTAAACATCCCAATGTCTTATTCCTCTTTGCACTCAGGCAGTGGAGGTCTGGTTAGTACTTTCTCTCCTTCATCTTTCCTTTTAGGCCGTCCTCGAGTATTTGTCGTGGCGCAAGTTTATGGTGACATTACACTTTTTTTCTTTGTTGGAGGAAAACGTGGGATCGGGGGAGTAACTTACAAATTTAGTTTTAGTTTCCATTAGTGTTTCTTTGTGTTTTACGTCTTTATTCGTTTCTATATTTCCGGCTTCCGCCTGATGCTCATGCATATTATTCTCCACATTAAAGCGCTTTCTTTAAGATTTAATTATTGTTGTCCTTTATATCTTCTCAGCCATCCCACTGATTCCAATCTCTCCCATTTTTCATTTTTTTCGGAGTTGTTCCTGGTGCTCTTACTATTATTGCTCTTATGCTAACTTTCTTCATATTTCATATCTATTTCAGCTCCTTGGTCAGATGTTACAAGAAAATGTCCCCTTTCTACCGTCTTGAGGAGGCCTCAAGTTTTGACAAGCTTCTGGGCTTGACCTTTACTCCTGATCTTAAATGGAACACGTACATCAAATCTGTTGCCAGGGCCGCTGGAAAAATGGTGGAATCCTTCTATCGGTCCAGTAAATATCTCACTGCTGATGCAATTCTCTATCTGTATAAGAGCCAGGTACGTCCAAGGATGGAATACTGTTGCTACATTTGGGCAGGAGCTCCTAGAAGGGACTTGTCCTGCCTTTATAGAGTTCAAAATAGACTTCGTAGCCTCGTAGGAGATGTCCTTTTCTCTTCCCTGCAACCTATATCTCACAGAAGAGATGTTGCGAGTTTGTCTCTGCTGTATCGTTATTTTTATGGAAAGTGCTCGGCTGAGCTTCAATCTATGGTCCACCTCTCGCCAAAATTTCACAAGAAACACTCGTCTAGCTGAAAACACTATCAATAATTCCCCTGTACCTAAACCTAAACGTAGATTCCATGAACAAAGCTTCTTTCTTAGAATTGCACCCCTGTTGAATTAGCTGTCCCACTTGTTAATAAATTTACCGAATTTCCATTACTGACGATTACTATATTATCCAATTTCTACTGTACACTCTTTAACTTTTATTCACGAGTGGCCTCTTGGTCTTGATAAGTGGTGATGCCTATGTAAAAAAAGTAAGAAAACATTAGATAAGTACAAATGAGATTAGATAGACCGAGATTCGAACTTTGTAGGCAAGGTTCAGAAATAGGGTCAGAAATGGAATGTAGAATTTTGCATTGTTCAATCTAATATAAAATAGTAGATATGTTTGAGTGAAAGGAATTTTGATGGTTCAATTCTTTTTATGAAAATTTAATTAAAATAAGGTCAGGCAGAAGAACGAACAATAGCAAATTTAAATATGTGGAAAAATAAGTTAGGTCGAAAAATAGGTTAGTAAAAATTCTTGTCTGCAGACCTGTGCGAACCACGCATGTTCAGGCTACGTGGGTCGATCACGTTTTTTGGACATACGTATGACGTCATGGCAGAAATGAATTCTCAATATAGGAGCTAGAGTCGAAGACAGAGTTAGACTGAGAGGGACGGAGTCCAGAGTCGAGTCAGGATCGAATCAGAGGAGTGTTTCCCTTTGGAAGCGAGAGAGGAAGTTTTTATCATGTAGTCAACTTTGAATTCCTGGATGTCATCATCATTGCGACCAGTCGAATGTAATAATAGAACACATCATATTTTGTAACTGCCGCCTCGTGTCATCTTTCTACCAAATTGAAAGTAATATGAAATCATCGTATTTATATGAACTTGTTTCCATGCACTTTTATAATGAACGTTCCCCCTCTCCATCTAAGAAATGTGTCTCCCTCTCTATCATAAGTAATGACTGACCCCCCTTCACTGTGTATAAGAACTGACCACCTCTCTACAATATATGTAACAAGAGTCCACAGACTGTGAAATGTATAAATGTCTTTCTCCTCTCTCTTCTCAATCTAATCAATATACATGTACGTCGTCTCTAGGAAATATGAATGCCCCATCCTATCTCTTTAAAAGACCACAACTACACAACACAGTTTGCATGTCTGATATTCTGCACACCAATTTGCCCAGCACTCCTTACACACCCTAACTAAAACCTTTGAATTAAATAAAATGAATTGACAGTTCAATCAAAAATTACGTTTATACCAGGACCGAACTCAAAGAAAATCAACCTGCCGCCTCCCTCAGGCTTGCATTTACGAATATCCGCTGGCTTAGTACTAACTTAGATGATGTTGAATCATTTCTCTTAGTAAACATCCCGGATATCTTAGCATTAAATTAAACTAACTTACACTCGTACAAATCCTTCTAACAACTTTTACATATCTGGCAATCTTCAACTCTGCCCTAAGCATTCAGACAGGCATATGCACTGGTCAGAGTATATATTCGTAACACTCTCCTCCTCATAAGGGAAATAAAAGTAGAATGAGACGGCCAGGTTTTATGTGCTTCAAAATAAACATGCAACATGATATTAGCTAGTTGTATTTTCTCTACCACTCCCCCCTCAACGCAGGCTTGTACATTAATAAACAAAGTGTCTTACAGCTAAGATATATCACTCTCTCTCTCTCTCGGTACTAGCGAACAAGTACATGCATTTGGTGACTTCAATGCCCACCAGAGTAACTGGCTTGTATTCTCTACTTACACAGACGTGGCTGGTGGCACAACACATAGTTTTCTCTATATCCCTTCTCTGTCCCCTTGATCTGAACTCTGTGGTTTATTTGAATAGCGAAATCTACGATCTAACAGAACCTTTCCTTCTTGTTAACTATTATGACAGTCGGTCTTCTTGTTTGGATGGATTAATCCGCTTGCATATTCAATATCCCATAGGATTCTGTGACTTTCATTCTCAAGTACTACTACCGGTTTGTGCTTGTACCATTTGTCTGGATGTTCAAGATACGGTTGTCGCTTAAGTGGTTTATTATTTCGTCCCTTTTTCCAGATAGTCTGTATTTATTCTTTTATGAACACTGCGGACAGAGAAACACAAGAATAAACCACATAATAACAAATGGTGTAAACTAGCCATAAAAGAATATAAAAGATACACAGTCAGTACACTGGAAATTCTGCCGACAACTGCACCTTGAACATTATTATTATTATTATTATTATTATTATTATTATTAATAAAATAATAATAATAATAATAATAATAATAATAATAATAGAGTTAATCAGCATTATTCCTTAGTGCTAATTTTATAATCCTTATTAAATAAGGTAGGATTTAAAATATGTGACTTGTCTCTTATTAAACGTCTGTTTATCATTTCTACCTCTTCTCATCTTGGATTGCGATCTTTTATATATACATCCCTCTCCTATTTATTGATTGAGTTTGTGGTTAAGGAAACAGCTGTTTCCGTTGATTGTAAAGTAACACTCCCCTGTAAAGAAAACAGCTATTAGAATCCAGATGGCGTAATGATGAGAAGAAAAAGAGAAAAAAAAGATTTTATATATATATATATATATATATATATATATATATATATATATATATATATACAAACACACACTTGGCACAAGAATGAAGGAAATTTAACAACCTATAAATGCCAAATTCTGTCGGATACAGTAAACAGTCGAGAGAGTTACAACGAACGAAGTCGTGAAGATTACATCAGCGCTAGTAGTTTACTGTATTTTAGAATATACTAGCAGGACATGTTTACCAGCGTTGGCCGGTTGAAGTGTGCCCCCCATCCCAACTGTAAAAGAAAAATGGTTGTTAGTTTGACCCAATGCCCTCCCATTCTAATTGCAGGCGCTGGCGCTCGTGGTCAAAATGAATGTACCGTAGCGATGTACGGAGGTATTTCATATATATTTAGATATTGAACTGTATATCTTCGAAATACTAGGCTTTTTTAAAATATGATTTGTTCCGAAAAAAGCCCAAAAAATTTAAGAAAAAGAAATATATTGCGAATGCCGAGATGAAAGTGTAGTATCTCATACTGCGCTTCACCTTTTCTGACCTCGATCGGTGGAAGAGAAATGCTTCTAGAGTGAGGCACTTTTTATTTTTGTTTCTATTCAGATTGCCCCTTTTTGGGGAACTGAACTTCCTCACATTAAAAACCAACCTTGTGTCTAACTCTTCACTCGTTGGAAACCAAGTAAAAATGAAAAATTATAAGGAAACGCAACTAATCGAGAGCTAATATTTTCAATTTAGTCACGTGTTAAACTGTAAGTTTGATTATGTTTTGGCGTCGTCGGAGTAGTCGTGATAAAATATTTAAAAAATACACTTTACTAATTGTTAATTGTATAATTTTTGGGGGTATTTTTTCTTTCTGATTATAAATTTTAAATGGTAATGTTGACCAAGCCCTTATCCACCTCCGCGACTAAAAATAGTAAGTTTTGAAGTTGTATTATAAAGCGAATTTTAATTTAAAAACGAAAACATGAAATTCTATCCTAAGGAAATGAAACGAAACTTCTTCGTTTTTTTTTGTTTTTTACTTACTGCAATACTTAGTTTTAATTATATTTTTCTGTATTTTCACTTTTCACCGCTTTTTTAGGTAATACTTGCTGTTAAAAAAATAACCCAAAAAATAGACCAGAAAAATATTTAGCAATAAAAAAAATTAGTTTATTCAAAATAATTAAAAGTAACACTTCACCGTTTTTTGGGACTTATGATAGGAGAAGCCAAAAAACAAAAAAGTGGCAAACGCAAGTTAAGTTACTCTTCTACTTACCTGGATTAGTTTTGTGTTGTAATATATTTAAATGCTTTTGTTCGGTTCGAAAAACAAGTATTGTTCTGTCACAATAATCGATATGACCTTAAACTATATCCAATTGTGAGACACCAGCTTTCGGGATTTGGGGAGTGTGGAGCCACCCTTTAATTGCCATTGCTCACAGGTCCACTCTGACCTGGAGTAGTAGTACCTGTTAGAGTCCAAACTATGGAAAAATAGAAACCGACTTGAAAACAACAAATATATTCTATTAAAAATTTTCTGCAAAATCTTGGAATTCGGCATTAAATAACCCGAAAAGGGTGGATATGCCGTAAAAAAAACAACCAAGAATAATCGATTTTATTTTTATTTTTGAACGACAATGTAAATGAAACGATTTCTTTTAACTCAATTCATTGATTTGCAAGACTTTTTTTATCGGAGCATCAACATTAGTCAAAATAATCTCTGAATGCATACATTAAAACACACACAAATTCCTACGGTTTTTAACTTTTAAATTGAGATGAACCTATTTCGGGTCAAACAAAAATTTATTGATCAAAGTAAGCACCACCAGAATCAACAAAATTTTACCAACGTAACAACAAGTGTATCCACGCCAGTAACGTAAAAATCTTACGCTCTGGTGGCGAGGAAGTCGCTGAAAACGTTTTTATATCAGGGTGCTGGAAAAAGTGGTAGTCAATGGGTGAGAGGTTTGGAGTGTATGGCGGACGGCACAAAATTTCGTAGCTTAATACGACCAACTTCTGCAGGATCGCTTATAGCAACGTGGGGTTGGACATTGTCTCTCAGCTTTTTCTGTTGACTAATTCTGAGTGTTGTTATTGATAAAAATAAGCACCATCAGAACCAACAGATTTTTGCCAAAGCAAAACAAATGTATTCATGCCAGTAACGTAAAAAAAAAAATTCCTTCTGGTCGCATTGAAGTTTCTGAAGGTGTTTTTGATATCGCTTAGGTTTTCGAAGCATTTTTCACGTAGAAACTTTTCGAGATGCTTAAAAAGTTGTAGTCGGTAGGTGAGAGGCCTGGACAGTATGGCAGATAAAGCAGAGTTTCGTAGGCTAATTCGTTCAACTTCTGCAGGGTCTGTTAAGCAACGTGCGGTGGAGCACTGTCGTGGGGGAGAATTTTATATTTTCTGTTGACTAATGCTGGGTGTTGTTGTCGAAGTTTCTGGTGCATTTTGTCCATTTGTTGACAGTAATTCTCCGCCGTAATGGTTTCGCTTGCACTAAGAAAATGAAATGGATGAGAACGGTAGCAGATCAAAGTTGCTCTTTTTCCATTTTGTATTCAACGTTCTGAAAAGAAAACATACTTGGATTAACACGATTGTTATTTAAACGATCAGATAGAACGAAAAATGCTGTTCAAAATGATATATAAAGTAAAGGTATTATAACGAAAACTTCTTTTTGAAAATACACAATTTGAAATCAAAATAAAAAATTGCGCAAGAACTTTTTCCTAACATAATATACACAGTAGCGTCCAAAACTAAGGAACAAAATTTTAAAACCTATTATTTGTAAGAAATAACAATTGTGAAAAGCTGAAATTTTGACAACTGGTAGTCGTTATCATCAATAATAACATACTAAATTTGAATCATTTGCAAAGGATAGAAAAAAATGATAACAAATATGGTACAATGGTTGTGGTGAAGGGACGTCGTCCACACTGATGGTTCTTCAATAGCAGGGCCACATAGCCAAGAGCTGTCCCAAATGATCAACCCCTACTCAACTGACCAACCAAATCAACTAAAGGCGGTCCCAAACCATGAGACAGCCGCAGAACCAGAGTCCAATCAAGCTGCCACCACTCCCGCAACCACCGGAAACGGAAGTCCACAACCCAATCCGCCACTGTCTCACCACCAACCCAACAATCGAGGCAGCAACAACAGCAGCAGCCTCTGCAAAAGCAGTCTCCACAACAATAGCCCCCACAGCAGCAGGCGCAGCAACAGAAGCAGAAGTCATCAAAGCAGTTGCAGCAGTAGCCACAGCAACAACAACAGCTTCAGTAGCTTTGCGGACAGTTTCCGCAGCCGAAGTTGTGGACGCAGCTGCAACAACCACAACCACTGCAGCAGCAAAAACAGCAGAGGATTAAGCCACCGAAGCAGCCACAACAACAGCTGTTGCATCCGAAGCTGCCAAAGCAGCTGTAACAACCACCACCGCTCCAGCAGCAAAAACAGCAGCAGCCGCAGCAACTGCAGCAGCCGCAGCAGCCGCAGCAACTGCAGCAGCCGCACCAACCGCAGCAGCCAGAGCAGCAGCAGCACCAACCACAGGACCAGCAACTACAGTGACAACCAACGGTCTCGACACCAACTGAGATAAGAACCAAGCAGAGAAAAAACTGCTCCTCTGAGGATGAATCTGCAGAGAGGCAGAGGAACCCAACCTCACCACTCCCAGGCATTCAAAAGAAATAAAAGGAAAAATAATAGAATGAAAGGGGAAGAAAAGGTGGCTCCTACCCCCTGTGAGCATACACCACCCCTAATAATAACACAACCCACTTCCACCCCAAAACCATATACTGCAACAACACTAGACACCACACCAACAGCAGACACTACATCAACACCAGACACCTTACCAATACCCGTCCCCACACCAATGCAGTTTGAGCAACCAACCCAGAGAGAAAAGAATAAACCCGGGAGAGGGAGAATCCTTTCAGCTTCTCCCGCTCACGATCAATTTAACCAATCCAAAACTTTCGATACGGTTAACCATCGCTTCCTGTCATCTGCCTTAGAGGCCGCCGGTTTTAAACTGAATATTTGCAAGTGGATTTCCATGGTGCATTGCCAGCCCATGTCAAGCGCTCGAAACCCGTTGTTATCTCTCGGTCGGTTCTTCAAGGTTGTTTGCTCTCGCTCCTGCTTTAAGTTCTGGCATTGGAGCCGCTGGTCTGCAAGCTGAGACGTGAAGCAGCAAATTCAGGAATGCGCGGATAGCTCTGCCTTCCGGCACGGCCGCCAGAGTATCCACGTTCGCCGATGACGTCACGGTCTTTGTGTCGAGCTTCCGAGACCGAGATCGTGTCAGAGAAGCTCGCTCGGTATGAAAGAATCACAGAGACCAAGCAAGTCGGTCGGACTGTGGTTAGGCACTTGGAGCGGTAACACAAACCTCCTGGCGCCCTTTCGGATTCTGTATTTCGAACCGGGTCTCCAGCTCGAAAAGAATTGGTCGGAGGTATGGTCAAAGGTGAAGGTTGCGGCCAACATATGGTTTCCTAGGAAACTTTCCTGAAACGGTAGAGCCAAGCTGTGTGCCACGTATGTCTTCCATCTCATCCTTTACCGACTGGCGGTACTGCTCCTCCCTGCAGAACACCTGAAAGCTCTTGTTGAACTCTGGTCCTCGCTTCTTTGGGACGAGGGGAAACACTGGGTGGACAGAGAAGTCTGTATTCAACGTCCGTATGGGAGGCTTAGGAATGCCGGACTTGAATGCCATAATAATGCCGAGAGGCTGGCCTTCCTGACTCACTACCTTCAAAAAGACCAACCAGAGCACCCCGTGGCTACTGCTGCCTTTTCCGACATCATGCTCGACCCCGCTGTCGAGAGCCATCGCTGTCCACGGAGTGAAAGTGCCTCCCTAAAAGAGTGCTGAGCCGCGCTAAAACAACGACCAATGTCCAGAGACCTTGAGACTGCTACCCGTAGAGAACTCTACAGCGATCTAGTGAGGGGGGCCAGGGGCGACTTGCTATGTGCGTGTTTGGGTTGAGGTGAGATCCGCACGGCATGGAGCTGGGCGCCAGATTCGAGCCATCTGAACAATTTGGAGTTCTCTCTGACCTGGCGATTGGCCCGAAATACAGTTCCCCTCAACAACGGACAATGCAGTTCCAGTTTCTTGGCGTCGTCTGCTTGTCACCGTTACGGAACATCAGCCGTAGAAACGACTGATCACGGTTTATTCAATTACAGTGAACTCCACCGATACTGATTGTCGGCGAGGTGACGGCTCGCATCGATCCAGAGTAACCTCGCCCGATTACCTGGGTGATTTGACCGTGTCGACTGCAAGATAGCTGGGGAGAGATGTTGTCTTTTTCTGATCTCGATTTGGTCGCTTCCTTTAAATACCAACTACGGATGAAGATTACATGTGATAACAAAAGGCTGCTGAGGGTCGATATTTTACAATGGATCGATACACGTGTGTATGAAAATTAGCCAAATTTGAATACGTGTTCTCTGCCTAGGTATGGAGCGCAGTTCCAGGGTCTATCGGACCCACCCCGATCCTACTTTTAGCCTCTTAGCTAGCCGAAGGAGTGCCTCATCCCTCCCCATCTATGAAGCCTCCAAGATCCCCACCCCCTCCTAACTGCAATTTTTCTTCCCCTGCCTCTAAAATTCAATCCATCTTGAAGAGAAAGTAATCAATCACTAACACCATCCTTTTAACCCACAGATTTTTCTTTTTTCCCTTTCGTTCCGCCTAGGGGACAACCCCACGTAGAGAATGTACCGCAAGAACCTCAGGTTCGCTTTACAAACCGAAGTGAAAAAGGCTGTCTATCGATTAGACCGAATTGGGAGGGTCCTACTAACAGCTTTTTATTTTTTTTAATACCCCTCCCTCGACACAAATGAATTATTGTATCATCACTATTAATGTTTTAAATGATTGGATTCTAAGTAGGACGTCCCCCAGTACGAATGGGTAAATGCGGTATTTTGGTGGAAGAGGATGCTAGCAAAGAGAACCTTTTGTTAAGTTCTGAACTGACACGGATGACTCCCGTCTTTTCCCCTCTTTTTGAGTTAGTCTTGTGCCTCAATTTGTTGTTAATGTGTGTATTTTAACCCGAATAAAAGATGTGTAGTATCTGTTCTGATACTTCACTACACTTTTTTGGTCTCGGTTAATGGAGGAGAATTCCTACATAACTGATACATTTTTTATTTTCGTTACTAACCAGAGTGACCCTTCTGGGGGAGCTGGTTTCCTCCCACATTAAATACCGACCTAGTGGGGAGGCAAGTAAACAAACAAAAGCAAAATAAAAAAGATCCTTGACCTTCGGGCCGGGATCAAAGTGTAGTATCTGTCCTGATGCTACACTTAAGTTAATTTGTGCTTGGTCAATGGAGGGGAAACCTTCTATACTGAGACAATTATTATTTTTAGTTTAAACCAGCGCGCCCCTTTTGTCCTTCCTTTTGGGAGCTGATTTTCCCCTACATTAAGAACGACCTTGTGTCACATTTTTGCTTGTGTAGGGAAGCAAATAAATACTAATTGAGAAAAGGGGGTTTAATATGAATATCAATACACACAAAAAC
Source organism: Euprymna scolopes (assembly GCF_053919585.1). NCBI lineage: Eukaryota > Metazoa > Mollusca > Cephalopoda > Sepiida > Sepiolidae > Euprymna > Euprymna scolopes. Next base: position 77,818,276 of record NC_136515.1, read on the forward strand.
ATTATAGGAGTATACACACACACACACACACATATATATATATATATATATATATATATATATATATATATATATATATATATACAGGGTGACCCAAAAACACGGGCCCCAACTCTAATTAGGCCACGTTTCTTAGTGTTTTATCCGAATGAAATGAAACTTTGATCATAACTAGTTTATTATATTCAAAACATCACGTCAAAACACTAGGATCTTTGGCCTTTTCTTTTTCTCCGTTGATTGTAAAATGCCAAGAAAAACAATTGAATGTCCTCTGTTTTTTTCGGGTCACCCTGTATGTATGTATGTATGTATGTATATATATATATATATATATATATATATATATATATATATATATATATATGTGTGTGTGTGTGTGTGTGTGTGTGTGTATAATTTTGTCTCTCTGGGTGCTATTTCGTTTCTTATAGACTCCGAAACGCTGAACCGATTTTCTTTAAAATTTACAGAACTTTAGTGCATACGTTTGGAAGTGATCTCAGTTAAGTTTTGTCTCAAAATACACCCGATTATTATGGATAATCGATCATCGAATCCGTTATTTAAATACATCTATAATCAGTAAAGTTATTTTTCCATTTCATCGCTTAGCAACAATGATAGAACACCGGGCCGTAAAAACCATAATGTGGACGAGTTTATAGCGTTTTTTTGTTTGTAGGTTAAAATTTCGCATGTACATGTCTTTATTTTTTTTAATTAACTGCAAAGAATTTTATAAGACTCTTTATCTGTGCCTAAATCAAAACGCGGATTCCATGAACAAAGCTTCTTTCTTAGAACTGCACGCCTGTGGAACTCTGTTCCGTCCACCTGCTTCCCACTGGACTACAACTTGGTTGTCTTCAAGTCCAACGTTAACAAATTCCTAATGAACCGCCCCCTTAAGTAAACACTTCATCAAATCTCCACACTAACGTAATGCACTTGCAATAACCCTTATCCCTGAGTGGCTTCCGGGCCTTGAGAAGTGGTGATCACTGTGTAAAAAAAAAAAAAAATTACGTGTTTTTTTTGGGGGGGGTGTATGACGTGGTCTGTAAGTTCGGAACACGCACGTAAATTTCTTGATGCTTTTTTTTTTTTTTGTTTACTGGAAAGAAGTTCATATAAAATAATTTTATTAAAGAAATAGTAGATTCTCTAAAGTGCAATATAGAATAACACATATTTTGGACTAAGTTACTGAATGGAGGCATGCACAGCTTTCTTCTGGACGATTTAATACAAATATATGAAAATATAAAAATATAGGAGTGTGAAATATTTGTTAACTATCATTCAATCCCGGGCAAAGTCGGTTTTACTGCTAATGTATATATATATATATATATATATATATATATATATATATATATATATATATATATATATATATATATATATATATATATATATATATATAAACATTTGTGGACTAAATCGCATTTATTATAGAATTAAATCTAATAAAAACATGAAAATCCAAACCAAAGAATCAATCGATTAATTAATTAATGAAATTGTAAGCAAAGGTCCAAAGGTTATAATATGGAATCGAAAATCTTAATGATATTTTAAGACTCTGTCTCTTTCTTTATTTCTCTCTCTCTTTCTAACTCTCTTTCTCTCTCTCTCTCTCTCTTTCTAACTCTTTCTCTCTATATATATATATGTATATATAATAATTAGTATTATTCAATAATAATTATTGTTTTATACTTACAGAAAATGTGTTTCATGCTCACGCAATCATCAGTGTAGAGGTGATAATTCCTAAAGGTCGGTAGATTTGAATATAGTCATGAAGATCCCCTCGACTCGGCTTGATAAGCCTTTACTTCCGACCCACCAAGCAATTTTCATGAGAATGAAGGAAATTAATAACTAATAAACGCACGATTCCGGCGCAGACGTTTGACAATCCAGAGTGTTCAAACGACAAACATTGCATATATATATATATATATATATATATATATATATATATATATATATATATATATATATATATATACAAGATTACTTCATTTAATCACATAAATTATATATAGTGATATATATATATATATATATATATATATATATATATATATATATATATATATATATATATAAATCTGAATGTGTGTGTGTCTTGTCACGAATAGGCTCCTATATGGTTGACTATTTAAAAAAAAAAACTGATTACATATAATGATAGAAGATGTATCGAGACACAGGAATGGATATGTTTGATCTGGCAGAACGGTGTTCATTAAAATTCTGGGGTCTGCGTTGGCGCCTGGTCCACAAATTATGGAAATGAAAAATGCAAAAATTAAAAAAAAAACGTTTACAAGTGTTTTTGATATAGATGTACATAATAATGCTTTGGTACGTATGTTTTAACTTGAATAGGGATGGTATAATAAAATTGTGGGGTCTGCGTTCGCGCCTGGCCTCCATAGAATGGAAATAGGCACAAACTTTAATAAAGACTTTTCGTATCTATCTGCGTAAGCATACTTTGATAACTATGTTTCAGTTTGAAGAAATATGGCATGATGAAATTATGGGGTGTTCGTACGCACCTGACCTCCATAGAATGGAAATATGTCACAAAGTTTAACAAAGTTTTTTAATATAGATCCACAGAATATTGTAATAAGTGTTTCAGTGTGAACAGGTATAGTATAATAAATTATGGGGTTTATCTATTTTATTTTTACTTTCATCATATTTTGCTTTGGTTTTGATACCCCCAAATTCGAAGTTATCTCTTTACACACCTTCCTTTTCATAAATCAGAGTCCATTTTCTGTAGGCTGCTTTTGAACCCAGTCAACGACGGGTACTTTTGCTAGTATATATATATATATATATATATATATATATATATATATATATATATATATATATATATATATATGTCACAAGTTTTAGGAAAGAAATGTCGGTTTCTGCTTAGTATAAAGAATCAGAGAGGGGATACTTGCACATTCCAAGAAAATAAACTATTAAAATATAATGCTTACAGCATCTAGGGACATCAGCACAAACGGGGGGTAGATTTGGATTCTGGTTGGTAAGTCGGAAGTATTTATGTCGAAGGTGCACAATCGATATGAGTTTATCTGAGTACATCCCATTAAAGTACTTTTAAATCAGACATATGGATTCAATATTGCGGCGATGTGGAAAGAGTTGGATCTTGGGCTATATTGTGGGACATATCAGATTGGAGACTTTTTCGGATTTTCTCTAAGACCAATAGAGTAACTACATACGTTGAGGAATTATGGGCGTGTAAAGTCAAAGAGTGTTCTCTAGTGTGATTATTTTTCTACAATGGTAGAGGGAACCTACCTTCTTTTCTGCAGCATTGGCAGTGTCCTCAATTTATCAGTCTCAATTCATGTTGCATGTGAATGTTAAGGCAAGGGGCTTGGATAATATTTGTCATGAGAAAAGCTTTCTCCTTCTATACGGCATAGTCACGTTGACACACCGGTTCTTACTAGATCATGAAAGTTAAGCAAAGTTGAACCTGATAAATATCGGATTGGTGACCAATTCTAGAATACTGCGTTTTATGTAGGGGGACTTCTCTGCAAGAGTTTCCAAAATCTAACGTCGTTATCTCTCGTAACGGGGTTATAGGCACGACTAGGGACGCTTATGAGTTTCATACTCTCAGGAAATTTCCTCCTTTGGAGGAAGCCGGTTAAACCCACCTTACAGCTGGATTCTTTCTTTCTCTCTCTCTCTCTCTCTCTCACACACACACTCTCTCTTTCTCTCTCTCTCTCTCTCAATTAATAGCAGAAAACATTTTCCGTGGATTTTGACACATTATAAAAATTATGTGAATATTTAATTACAATTCGAATGTCAATTATTCGTAATCGTTTTTAAATTTTTGACATTACTAAAGACAACAGATTTCTTTTTTTTTAAATATTTTTTAAAAAATTGTTTTATCCATCTATCAATTGCTCGTGTCACGTGGGAAGGCAACTAATTTGTCTAAATAATCAACCGCTAAATCACTTATAAAAAAGAAATGAGAGGCATTGTATGTTTTTCTTCTTAGTTTTGCACGAGGACTCTTGAATTGAAGTTAATTGCGCTTTGTAAATCAGTCAAATAAAACCAGAAACTTTATGGAATTACCCATTAGGGATTTAGCGTGAAAGAAGAGATAGATAGATAGATAGAGAGAAAGAGAGAGAGAGAGAGAGAGAGAGAGAGAAGGAGAGAGTTGGAAAGATATGTAAAAAGAGATAAAGAGTGGAAGAGATAAATGAAACAAAAGAGAAAGAATGAAGGAGATAGAGAGAGAGAGAAAGAAAGAGAGAGAGAGAGAGAGAGAGAAACTGAATGAGACCCTGGTGGCTTAACATTAGTAAATACCATTAGTTCCCTGGAGGGGTCCTGGCAAAACTCCAAGGTATAATTGCAATAAGATCAGAATAAAGATGTAAATATATGTCTACTCTCTCTCCCTTTCTATCTTATTCTCTTTCCGTCTTGATATTTTCCTTCAATCTCTACATATATATATATATATATATATATATATATATATATATAGAGAGAGAGAGAGAGAGAGAAAGAGAGAGAGAGAGAGGGAGAGTCTAAAGAAGCTTTGAATAAAAAAATGCAAAAATAAAAATAAAGAATGCAGTTTAAATTCCCGGAAGGAAAAAAAAATTGACCTATCGCAGACTTAGCACCTACATAATCCGATTTCTAAAAAGTTTATAATAACAAAAGATAATTCATTTATATAAGGATGAAAAAAAAAGGCATTAACTAAAATTGTTAAATAGAAATAGACTTAGCATTTGCATAAGCCGATTTCGCAAAAGTCTTCAATTTTAAAACAGAATTAAACTACATAAGGATGAAAAGAGAAAAGCTTAACGAAAATTTAGTAAATAGACAACGGGGATCAACAGCTGCTTACCATGTAGCTGTTTCGGAGATTTAAAAACAGGACAGCTGTTAAATACATGGCTCTTCAGTTTTTTGTTTTTTTACACAGTGATCACCACTTATCAAGGCCCGGAAGCCACTCAGGGATAAGGGTTATTGCAAGTACATTACATTAGTGTGGAGATTTGATGAAGTGTTTACTTAAAGGGGCGGTTCATTAGTATTTGTTAACGTTGGACTTGAAGACATCCAAGTTGTAGTCAGGTGGGAAGCAGGCAGACAGAACAGAGTTCCACAGGCGTGCAGTTCTAAGATAATACAACTTCCCCATTAAAAAAAAATGTAAAATAATAACGGTTAATATTTTTGCTTATATATGAACAAAAATAGGATAACTAAAATATAAAAAGATAAAAAGATAAACTATTAATAAGTATAAGATTACAAGATCCGTTCTGCGACATGTTAACTACACGCAATATATATATATATATATATATATATATATATATATATATATATATATATATATGCCGATTAAGCTACACTGAATATTCCGCGTTTCATTCACTCTAGGACTCTTTTATGAGTGGATGAAACGCGGAATATTCAGTGTAGCTTAGTCGCCATATATATTTTATAAATTACTAACTAGCTCTACCTACGTATTGAGCACTTTTGAAGTGAATACTTAAGGTTTACGCATAAATTTATACTTTCGTATATTAATTTTATGTGAGTAAATGAAGTAGGTATATATATATATATATATATATATAATCTAAGAAAAAAGTGAACAATATTCGGATGTTATAAAATATATATTTTATAATATTCCAATATTGTTAATTTTTTTATGTTTTTGTATTCCATGAATTTTTTTAACCGACTTATTTATTTTATAACATCCGATTATGGTTCACTTCTTTCTCATCATTTTAAAATTTTGCTATGCTAATAATAAATATATATATATATATATATATATATATATAGCGAGAGAGAGAGAAAGAAAGATAGATAGATAGATAGATAGATATATGAAAAGTTTATAAAAAATAATTCATATAAAAGGAAAGATTATGAAAAATAATTTATATAATAAAAATGAAAGAGCATAAAAATAATTTATATAATAAAAAAGATTATACAAAATAACTTATATAATAAAAAAGAAATATTATTAAAAATGTCTATAATAAAAACATTATCACTATAATTTGTACAATAAAAAAACAAAGATTATGAACAATAATTTATATAAAAAGAAAGATTATAAAAATAATTTATATAATAAAAAGTAAGCTAAGAAAACATAATTTATATAATAAAAAAGGCAGATTTTAAACATATAAAAAAACGATTATAAAAATAATTTATATAATAAAATAGAAAGGTTATAAAATAATTTTAATAATAAACACGAAGATTATAAAATAATTTATGTAATAAATAGTAAGTTTATAAAATAATTTATATAATAAAACAAAATGATTATAAAAATGAATTATATAATAAAAAGAAAGATCATAAAAATAATTTGTATAATAAAAAAGTAAAATTATAAAATAATTAATTAAACAAAAAAATTATGAAAAATAATCCATATAAAACACAAAGATTATATAAAATAATTTATATCATAAAACAAAAACATTATAAAAATAATTTATATCATAAAAAAAATATTATAAAAATAATTCATATAATAAACAAAGAAAGATTATAACAATAATTTATATAGTAAAAAAGAAAGACTATAAAAATAATTTATATAATAAAAAGAATGATTATAGAAATAATTCATATAATAAAAATGTAAGATTACAAAATAATTTATATAATAAAAAAGAAAGATTATAAAGGCATGTATATAATGAAAAAGACAACTTATAAAGATAATTCATATAATAGGAAAGTAATAGAAAATTATTATAAAATAATTCATATAATAAAATAAAAAGATTAACAAAAAGATTATATAATGATTATAAAATAATTTATATAATAAGATTATAAAATAATTTATATAATAAAAAAGATAGATTATGAAATAATTTATATAATGAAAGGAAAGATTATAAAATAATTTATATAATAAAAACAAACTAGTTCTAAAGATAATCTATCTAATAAAACAGAAAGATTATAAAAATAATTTATATTAAAAAAGAAATATTATAAAAATAATTTATATTGCAAAAACATAAGATTTAAAAAATAATTTATATAATGTAAAAGAAAGATTATAAAAATAATTCATATAAAAAAGTAATATTATAAAAATGTGCTTTTCACTCTACTTCCGAGACAGTTATGTCTCGGAAGTAGAGTGAAAAGCACATCTTATTTTTCTTTTATTAATATTATTTTTTTCCTTGTACACATTTTTTGTGAATTATTCCATGGATTTCTGCCTTTGGATTATTATGGACCATCTTCTTCCAATTACGGGATTTCCTGTGATTTTACTTGTACAAATGGAAATTCTTTTAACTTTCTTGAAGTTTTACATTTAGATTTTACCGTCACTGGATTTTTTATCTTCCACCAGACTATCCATTCATGTGTAATCACCTTTTTCTTCACCATATTCCCTCTGCTTAACTTATTTTGTTTTCAAGTAGGATCTTTGACTTACTTGTTGTTTCATCAAATACTTCTGCATGCAAAATCCGATCCCGCATTTTGCTAATTCCTACCCTCTGATGAGAAGGAGAGTATTTCTTCGAAACTCCGCGGATTAAGGACTATCCATTTATGTAGTGTTTCCTTTTGAGATTAAATATGTTTTTAACTCATTTCAAAGTGTTTTTTAACATATTTCATTAACTGTTTGCTCATAATATAAGCTCTATTTCCTATTTGGTTTTATCGAGCTTTTATATCTGGCTGAGATAATTTTATAAATATTAATTCTTTAATATTTATATTTTACTTTAATTTTACCATCTTGGACCATTTTGGTAAATTCAATTGTAATCTTCATTTCATATATATTTATATATATATATATATATATATATATATATATATAAATATATAAATATATATATATATATATATATATCCTTATTAAATAAATGACTCATTCTATATTTCTCAGAAGATAGTATTTGTGAATTCATTTTCCACTACTATTGTCTTCTATATAAACTCCATCGAAATTTGATGAGCTTTATATTATTCCGATAAGTCTCCTCTTATAGAATTGAATTTACTCTCTTCTTCTAACTATCCTCGTTATATATATGCATATATATATATATATATATATATATATATATATATATATATATATATATATATGTAAATGAAAAAAGCCTATATTCCAAATTTTAAGATGTTAAAAATCTTACCGTAATTTCTTTAACTATGTTTAAATGCTCAATTTTGAATAATTCAAAGATGACGCAACGGAAAGAAATAAATTGCAATTTGTCTTTCGATTTTTGGATTTCATAATCATACAATATTCCTTCATTCTCTTTCTTTTATTCGTCTGATGAGTTAAATTTAAAAACATTGATATAGCAATTCCATGAATGATTCTGCGCTACGTAACAGGTGCTGTTAATAATTTAGCATTTAAACATACTTTATGAAATAACTGGTAAGATGGTCATCATCTTGAAAGTGTCGTCATTTATTTGTATATGCTCTGTAGTTACATCGAGTTTCATCAATTAAAAGATTGAAAATTCAGTATGATATTTCTATACATCTTATGAAATGAGTTGTGGGTAAAGTTCCCCTACTGACAATAAACTGTGCAATTATTTTCTCTATAAACATACGAAGGTCTTTAAAAATTCCTTATTTAGCCAATCAACTCATGTGTTTTGGCTTACTTATTCCTCCCACACAACACGCATCAGGACTCACAGACATCCTGCGTTTCTTGAATCTCTTATGCAATTCAAGATTGATGCTCGATGATCCAAAAGCAGTATGAAGCGCACCATACGTGCCCGTGGCATTTTTGTCAAATTTTAAGTAGAAATTTAGTGTATATCGTTCTTTATGAGTGTTTTCGCTTCCAGATTGCATTTTTGAAATTCACCAGCTGAGACTATTAGGCTTTAGTATGGTGTATTCCAATTTCTGCTGTAGCTGTTCATTTGAACCTGAAATCATAAAACTTAGTCAGTCGTCTCATAAGATGGAATGAACATGAAGGAATAGTAATTAAATGTAGGTACAACAAATAAGGGTTTATAGGAGGGATAGTATACATATATATATACATATATACATATATATACACACACATATATAGACACACACACACACACACACACACACACACATATATATATATATATATATATATATAACTCATTTTTCTTAATTTAGCCTTGCTACGGCAATCGAGTTTAAATTTTCTTCCATTTTTTTACGCCCATTTTATCTTTCTTTTAATACTATTATTGGAATTCATTCCCTTTTCCTTGTACCTATTTGTGAATTATTCCACGGATTTCTGCCTTTTGGATTATTTTGGACTATCTTCAATTACGCGATTCCCTTGGATTTTACTTGTACGAATGGAATTTTACCCAATTTTCTTGGATTCTGCATTTTTGGATTTTACCGTCATTGGATTCTTTACCCTTCACCAGACTATCCATTCACGTTAAATCACTCTTTTTTTTCACCTTATTCCATCTGCTTCACTTTTTGTTATCAAGTAAATCTATGACCTACTTGTAGTTTCATTAAATACTTTTGCTAAATCCTACCCTCTGGAGAGAGAGAAAGTATTTCTTCAAAATTCCGCGACTATCCCCTTATTTAGTGTTTCCTTTTTAAATATAAATATGTTTTTAACTCTTTTTCAAAGTACTTTTTAACATGTTTTATTAACTACTTGTTCTTATACACTCCCCCCCACACATATATATATATAAGTAATAGGACAAAAAGCTATAGTATATATATAAGTAAAAGTACAAACAAAAAAACTAAACTGGAACCAGTAACATTTTATTATTTTATCTTAAACTAGCAGTTCAGTCCTGCTTTGCTCGGGCAGTGTTTACTGTTTATAACTTTGTGTGCATATGTGTATATATATTAAAAAGTTGTACTTATATCCAGACAACCTACATCTAAATTTTCAAGTGTTTAGACCCAAAATTTTCAGAGAAGTTTGGTAGAATCTGCAAAGATCAACTCTTTAAACTTTGACGACTTGGCAGCAAAGTTTTCGCCCCAAAAACTTACTAAAGAGCTTATTGCATATCTGAATACCTTTTATGTAAAATTTTAAATGTTTAAACGCAAAATTGGCTGAATAGTTTGCTAGAGACCGCAAAGGTAAAATGTTTTGAACTTTGGTGCCATGGCAGCAAAATTTCCGGCCAAAAATTAGTAAAAAGGTTGCCCTATGTCTGAATACACTTTATATAAAATTTCAAATGCTTAGCCCAACAATTATTTGAGTAATTAAGTAGAGACCGCAGAGGTCAATATTTTAATTAACTTTGACCCCGATTTCATCCCCTTAACATTTATTGTTTTGCGCCCAAATCAAATTAAAATGTTTGATCTATGTCAAAGGAACCTATTTCTAAAATTCAAGTGTTTAGACCCAAAATTCGCGGAGAGAGTTTGGTAGATTTTTCAAATGCCATATCGTTGAACTTTGACCTCTTAAAAGCCAAATTTCTGACCGAAAACCTATTAAAATGATTTTCTCAAATCTCAATACCCCTTATGTCAAATCTCAAGTCTGCAGATCGAACATTGACAGGGTAGTTTGGAGGGGAAAGGTACACACACACACACAGACAATTCATTTTTATAGATATATAGATTATCTTAGATTATTTATTATATTTTTTAGAATATTTTTAAACATTTTGCTAATCCCATTTTCTTCAGTTCAAGATTGTTTTATTTTTTTTTCTATTTCATATTTCTATTTTATATTTGTGTTTCCTCTCTTTGTAGTTTCTATTCCTACTTTCTCTTTTATCATATTTTTCCTTTCTTCTTTTATTGTTGGTCCATTCTTTAGTGTCCTCCATTATTTTATAGTGACCTATAATTTTTTAATACCATTACCTACATATATACTTCCCTTTCAATTCACTCTTATATGTTTTACTTACTTTTAACTATTATTTATCATGTTATCCTATTCCTTCTCTCATTTCATATCAAAATGTAATTAAGCCATTTTTTTCTATATTTGCATTTTGTATAATTCTGGTTCTTCGTCTTTCTCAGATGAGAAGCATTCAACTTAGAAATTACATGACTGAAAGAGCTTTTTTTCTTAAATTTCCCCTTAACTTTTCCTTATTGTTTTGATGATATAAAAAAGGTATATAATTGTTTGCTTCTCTTAATCATGTTGAGCATTTCTTATTATTTTGTTTTGTTAAAGATTTACTTTTGATAACATAGTCATATTATATCATATATATAGAAGAACCTCGGGATGCGGCATAAATCCTTCCGGGTTGTATCCGTAAGGTGAAATCGCCGTATGGCGGAGCCTAAGAAAAATTTTATACAGTACATACTAAGCATTAGTAACAAAATACAGTACACTATGTAATACACATGTATATGACCAAATACCTTTTATAAATAACACTGTAAGGCGGGGACGAATACCCCAATCTGGGTCTGGGAAAACATTGTATTTGATATGGTAACATAAAAATCGTATCCTAGAGCCACCGTATTCCGGGGTTCTACTATATATATATATATATATATATATATATATATATATATATATATATATATATATATATATATATAGAGAGAGAGAGAGAGAGAGAGAGAGAGAGAGAGAGTCCACTCTCAATCTCCCTCTCTATTTCTCTCTATCATTTTCCTTCTGTATAATTAATTCTTTTGGGTCGGATGAAGTGTTATCCTTTAATTGGGATTCCACTGAAACATGTCTGCACATATGTAACCAGTAATGTTGAACACGCTTTAATACTCACTCGAGTTTCATTGGATTTACATCTAAGAAACCAATCGATACAGCCATTATATGCATACATTTACACTCACACACACACACACACACACACACACACACATATATATATATATAAAGAGAGAGGGGAAGAAAGAGAGGAAGAGAGCGAAATAGATAGATAGATGGATAGATAGATAGAAACCAATCGATACAACCACTATATCACACACACACACACACACACGCATATATATATATATATATATATATATATATATATATATATATATATATATATATACATAAAGAGAGAGAGGAGGGAGAAAGAGAGGAAAAGAGCGAGATAGATAGATAGATTGATAGATAGATAGATAGATAGATAGATAGATTGTCCGTCTACTAGTCTTCTGGTGTGGAACTTTCGGTCATTTTTTAATTAAGAAGAAATTGGCAAATTAACTTGGCGACGTGTCAATATTTTAAGCCGCCATCTTCCTTCGGCGACAGTCAACTTTCGCGACTCGCCAATTGTAGCTTTACACGCAACGATGTCTTCATGCATACGTGGTGTCTTTTTCTTATTTCGAATTATTCTGAATCCGAAATTGATTAAGGCTTTACGATCTTCTTAAGAAGAGAAAAAGGAGAAAGAAAACTCGAAACTAATTAATTCTGACCAAGTCATTTCTATAACACGTTTGGGACATTTGCAATATCAATTACGATGATTGAGGATGAACACCGGGAACGACTGACTACGGCTAATAAAGAAAAACGATGTTTTCAGAGTATCTTTACAGCCAAAGTATCTCGAATAAATATTTTACATTTTACATCTTTCTATAATGTTAGTTTTTACTATATGTTAATATAAGTATCCACATACGTTACCGTTTCGCTGTATGACGGTTCACTGGTGCAGCTAGTCTCATCCCTAGTTGGGAGTAAACCCTACAACCATCCAGTTGATAGTCGGCAGTTTTAACCTATGGCCCATGGGATCGGTGCTAGTAAAGCACCTCATCAAATGTCCATTTACATAGAAACTTGCTTCCCGCTTTTACAATGCTTGCTGCTTGCTTATTTACAAACAAACAAACAGAAAAACAGAGACATTTCCGTTAATCCCGGCTCCAAACCAGAAGCTTCGAAGATCAAGGGTTTGGTGGTACTTACAATTGCAGAGGTCTGAAGGCCACCTAAAACATCGGGGATTTGTAGTTTGTTAAATTGTCCTTCCAGACGACTTGATACTACTCCTAGTGTACCAACTACCACCCGGATTATTTGTGTTTTAACCCCGTGTATACGCCTTATCTCCAAGGCCAATGGAGCATAATTGCTTCACTTCTCATTCTCCATCTCTCTCACATTCCTGTCCCAGTGTACTGAGAAGTCTACAATCTGCCAGTTTTTTGAGACCTTGTCAATGACGACCAAATCCGGACAATTATGTTCCCATTGCTTGGTCGTTATGACACTTTTGTCCCACCATACCTCTACCTTGACATCCTCACTTGTTCTCACTTCATCAGGCATCTCCTCAAACCATTTTCCAGCACACTTCACCCCAACCTTCTTACATACCGCCCAATATATCCGGAGTCCCATGCGATCGTGTCTTTTGCAGTACTCTCTCTGGGCCAGTCCACTACACCCTGCTGCAATGTGCGCAATTGACTCTTAGGTCTTACCATAAATTCGGCATTCTGCAGCAACTTCCTCTCCTAGAACCACTTTTTTTAACAATCGTGTTCCTAATGCCTGCTCTTGGGCTGCACAAACAAAATCTCTAGTACTCTTAGCCAGGTCCCTGTTGGTGGGGCATTAGAATACGCTGACTGCCCCCCCCTGCAGAGGGTAAAAGTCCCTCAATGTGGGTCCTGGATATGACCTTAAACTATATCCAGTGGTGAGGCTCCAGCTTGAGGGCTTTGGGGAGTGTAGAGCCACCCTTTAATTACCATTGCTCCCAGGTCCACTCTGACCCGGAGTGGTAGTACCTGTTAAAGTCCCAACTATGCGTTAAATAGAAAACGATGTGAAAACAACAAATATATTCTATTAAAAATATTTTTTTTCAAAATCTTTGGATTCGGCATTAAATAACCCGAAAAGGGTTGATATGCCGTAAAACAAAAACAACCAACCAACCAACCAACCAACCAACTCTTAGCCAGATACTCAGCTCTAAGCCATTGCCATGATCTTTTATCAGCCACTTCTGCTATATCCTTGAAGAACCTTCCATGCATGTTCTTCATAGCCACTTCCTCTGCCCTTTCTCTATCCATACGTTTCACATAATCAGCCTTGGTCTCACATACCTCCACTTCATTGGCCACAACCTTAAGCATCCACTCCTCACTTCTAACCACATGCTCCTTCAACGATATCTCGGTTCTAACACAATCTTTTACACCTTTCAATCCTCTCCCACCATCTTTCCTCTTTTGATACAGCCTTACTACGCTACCTCGAATGTGAAATATACCAAACATTGCTAAAACTTTTCTTGTTTTCATATCCATGGCATGCAAATCCTTGTCAGACCATTCTAAAATCCACATACTATATCTCAAAACACTGACTGCCCATGCATTTACTGCTTTCATTAGATTTCCTCCATAAAGTTTTGATTTTGCAATTAATTTCACTTTTCTAAGATACACCTTCGTGACTTTGTCCTTCATTTCTCTAGTCATGGTAACTACACTCTCCAACACTCGCAAATACTTATATCCTGTATCTTCTATTTCTTTCATGATTTCTCCATTTGGCAGCACTATTCCATTCGAATGAACCTTTACTCCTCTTTTTATCACTAGAACCGCACATTTACTAATCCCAAACTCCATCCCAATGTCTTCTGAGTATGTCCCCACAAGTTCTACCAGTTTCTCCATTTCCTTTTCATTTCTTCCCAATATTTTTAAATCATCCATAAACAGCAGATGGCTGAGACGTCTGTCACCAGATCCAAAGTTATACCCTAGTTTTTCTCTCGTCAAACGGATGTACAGTGACATCATTATCATTACAAAAAGATGTGGCGATAACGAATCTCCTTGAAATATTCCACGTTTAATGCCAACCTGCCCCATCTCCTCTTTGTTTGCGGTCAGCACCGTTTTCCATTAAGCCATACTTGTCTCCAAAAGCCCTATCACATTATCAGCAACCTTCATCATCAATAGTGTTTCATATATCCATGAATGAGGAATAATAATAATAATAATAATAATAATAATGATAATAATAATAATAATGATAATAATAATAATAATAATAATAATAAGAAGAAGAAGAAGAAGAAGAAGAAGAAGAAGAAACACTATTATATAAAAGAAACTTTGTCTGTGTATGTATGCGTCAGTTCGTTCCCTATGGACTCGAAAACGGCTGGGCTATTTTTAGAAATTTTACACAAAGATGATTTATGTGCCGTTCAGTGTTCTGAGCTTTTGTGTCGGAATCTCTTCGACGAGTATCGATAATCGATAATGGAAATAATCCGTTAGAAAGAATTAGGATTTCACTGAAACACGTATGCACATATGTAACAAATAATTTTTTTTTACATGGAAGTCACCACTTATCAAGGCCCGGAAGCCACTCGAGGATAAGGGTTATTGCGTGTACAGTAATAAATGGGACAATGTCGTAGTAATCGTTGGTAATGGAGATCTGATAAATTGTCTTACTTAAGGGGGGAATTCTATCAGGAACTTGTGTATGTTTTTATTATAGACTCTATACCAGCTCTGTCCTCTATTGATCATTCTTTAATAATCACACACGCGTCATTGGATTTACCACAAGGAAACCAATCTATTCTGCCATAATATAGCTATATATATATATATATATATATATATATATATATATATATATATAGATAGATAGATAGATAGATAGATAGATATAGATATATTTACAATAATACATATAGTAATATATAGCAATAATATTAATCAGTAATAAATAGTGATATTTACAACTATTAGGTTGAGAAAAAAGTTATTGAGGAAGTTTTTATTTCGATTCTAAATGATATATTTTTGTTATAATACCTTTATTTTATATATTATTTTAAAGAGCGTTTGGATGGCAATCGTTTTAAAACAATTATGTCTTCTTTTCAGAACGTTGAATACAAGATGGAAAAAAAGCAAATTTGCACAATTTTCTTATTTCAATCCAAGCTAGGCCAAAAAGCTGCTGAAATAGCTCGCGATATCAACGAAGTATGTGACCCAGAAACCACTACTGAGCGCATAGCACGATGGTGGTTTAAGAAATTTCGTGGCGGTGACTTGTTTCGAAGATACTGAGGACAGTGGTCGGCCATTGGATGCTGACAATGATCAATTAACAGACCTAGTCGAAGTAAATCCACGCAAAATTATTCGAGAAATTGCTTTCGAATAAGACGTAAAGTATACGACGATTTCTAACCACTTAAGAGAGATCAGAAAGACGAAATACGATAAATTGGTGCCTGACAAATTGCACGAAAACCAAAAGAAGCGTCTTTATGTAGTATCACATTTCCTTCTTTTACGCAACAAGAACGACCCGTTTCTAGACCGGGTTGTCACTTGCGATGAAAAATTGGTTCTTTACAAAAATCGGCGACATCTAACCTTCGATACTTCTCGAAGCCAGAGTTGAAACAAAAAAAAGTCATGGTGACTGTTTGGTGGTCTGCGATTGGTCTCATCAATTACAGTTTTTTGAATGCAGGCAAAACCATTATGGCGGAGAATTACTGTCAACAAATGGACAAAATGCATCAGAAACTTCGACAACAACACCCAGCATTAGTCAACAGAAAATACAAAATTCTACCCCATGACAGTGCTCCACCGCATGTTGCTTAACCGACCCTGCAGAAGTTGAACATACTGTCCAGGTCTCTCACCTACCGGCTTCAACTTTTTAAGCATCTCGAAAATTTTCTACGTGAAAAATGCTTCGAAAACCTAAGCGATATCAAAAACACCTTCAGAGACTTTAATGCGACCAGAAGGAATTTTTTTCAAGTTACTGGCATAAATACACCTGTTTTGCTTTGGAAAAAATCTGTTGGATCTGATGGTGCTTATTTCTATCAATAATTTTTTGCTGCAGCCGAGATATGTTCATCTGGATTTAAAAACTGAAAACCGCAAGAACTTTTTTGTCAACCTCAGCTATTTTAGATTAAGCAAACCAGTGTTGCTCTTTTTTTTCACTACGGTTCGGCCGATGTAAACACCGACCTTCTGCAGATGTATCTTACCGAACGTAGGAATCTTTCTGTCGAACCCAAAAATCCACACGGAATTTCAAACGGAAAGTTTTATTGAACCCATGGGGGTAGCATGCTCTCCTTCCGTCAGCAATAACCAAGTAGAAGCCCGACATAATTTACAATTGTATATTTGAGTGTCAACCGCACTGATTGAACTTTTTACCACAGAAAAGTATAATTCAAAACCAGGGTAAACATGCTCTCGTTGCGTCAGCTATAACACCCACAATAAGAACCGAAGTTCTATTAATCCAATTCATACAAGGAGAATTTTATTTCAAACATAAACGTGACAAATCATAACAATTTATCCGAGAGACGGACAGAACCTCTTATAACGATATTTAGACGCACCCAGAAATAAGATTCGTTTATTTAACCTGTGCTTATCATTATGTCTCTTACAAAATGTGGTGGGTTCCCTCTATCATGCTAGAAAATTATTCATATGCGACACTAATTTGTCTGTTCAAAGTCTGTTCAAAGTCGCAAATTCCCCCATACATTAAATATTGTCGCCATATCTGGGCTGGTGCATCTACCGTAAATCTCTGACTTTTAAACAGAGTATAAATCCTCATCCCCCAAATACCCATTCATCATATCAGGGTATTAGAATATCAAATCTAATAAGTTGCAATGTTGCACTCCTCTGCCTTTTCTGAAAATGCTTTAATGGAATGTGCTCTAACAAACTCGCAGTAATTGTGCCACATGACGACGAAAATACTCCCGAATAACCCCTTAAGTAGCAACATTCTACCTTCTTCACTCTTAAAGTCTTTAGACTCCAGCAAGCCTTCTACACTAATATTTTCTTCACTGAAACTGCTAAACTTTGGAATCATATCCCGTTTTCTGCCTTTTTTCAGTGTACTGACACGTAGAAGTTCAAATGTAATGTGAACAAACATCTCGCTGCTAAACTCCTTACAGAGTGTCCTATTAGACATGTTACCAAATAGTAGTTCCTTTACGTCTAATTGTCACTGTGTCCTGTTCGAGGTTAAAAAGGAATAAAGAAAAAAATAATTGAAGTGTCAGACGGAAAAAAAACCCGACTGACAAAGCTCCTCCCAAATATAAAAGGTCGCAGAAAACATGAAATAAAAAGATCCAGGAAACGAAAGCATATTTCTGAAAAAAAAAAAAAAAAAAAAAAATTCAACAATGATGCGACTTGATTCTTTGAGATTAGTTGATCCGAACCGGCTTCTTGATTAGTCCTATTCAAAAAGAACATTTTGCACGGTTCAAGTCTTGACAGTTGATTAATCTATTCGTTAATCTATTATTTCCCATTTCAATGCAAAAGATTTCAATCAAACTTGACTCATAAATCGAGATGAATGAATGTTAAACTCTCATATGACGACAGCACAATATTACTATTTCATTCATACACTCATTCACTGGTATTACTATATCGCAGTAGTAATAATAGCATAAGCAGCCGCAGTAGTAGTAGTAGTAGTAGTAGTAGTAGCTTGTGCAGAATTTCGTCGACATGCAATTCGATACATTTCTATACTCTCAAAGGCCAAGATTATAATAAACGTTGACGGTCATTTTTTGTTTGAATGTCCGTTTCTATTATTAATTGTTGTCGTCGTCGTAGTTCAAGTATCAGATTGTTACAAAAGCTTTTGCTGATTTCAAATTTCCTTCTTGGAAATGAAGAACGTGTGCTTTTGTAAATAGTTATTCGTAAAAATAACGACCTTTGCTCTCTAGGAATTGATTCCATCTGTCAACCAGCCTATTAATTCCTCGCTGGTAAAATTCTTTATGTTTTGATGTGAAATATGAATCTAACTTATGTTCAATCAACTCTCATGAAGTTAATCGCAGGTCAGCTACAGTGTTTAGTATTCCTCCAGGTAAGTGACAATCCAGGGGAGCTAACTCAGAAAAAATCAATTCAATTCAATTTATTCGGCACAGATTAAAGCATTACATGTTTCATCGCTGTTCAGAAGAGAGATTTTATTTTTTACATGGAGGTTACCACTTATCAAGGCCCAGAAGGCAATCGGGGCTAAGGGTCATTGCGTGTACAGTAATCAATGTAGTATTCTCTCTCCTCTGATCTCGAGCGCGTGGTTCAGTGGGGGAAGATGTGACCGGTTACCTTTCAGGCATCCAAAACAAAACTCCTATCCTTACATCATCAACGCTCCGATCCCCATCTGGCATCAATTGTGATGGATGGCTCTCGTCTGGGTAAGGCCCCGTGTTTTGACAAGCTTCTGTGTTTGACCTTTACTCCTGATCTGAAATGGAACACGTACATCAAGTCTGTTGCCAAGGTCGCTGGAAAGATGGTGGGATCCTTCTACCGCTCCAGAAGATATCTTACTACTGATGCGATTCTCTATCTATATAAAAGCCAAGTACGCCCAAGGATGGAATACTGTTGCGATATATGGACAGAAGCTGCTAAAAACAGCCTATCCTGCCTTGACAGAGTACAAAATAGACTTCGTGGCTTAGTGGGGGATGCCCTTTTCTCTACCCTGCAACCTCTCTCCCACAGAAGACACGTTGCGAGCATATCCTTGTTTTATCGTTATTTCCATGGCAGGTGTTCGTCTGAACTCCAATCTCTGGCCCCCCCCCTCGCCAATCTTTCACGAAAAAACCCGTCCAGCTGAATCCACTGTGAAAAATTTCCCCCACTCTATATCTGTGCCTAGATCAAAACGCGGATTCCATGAACAAAGCTTCTTTCTTAGAACTGCACGCCTGTGGAACTCTGTTCCGTCTGCCTGCTTCCCACCGGACTACAACTTGGATGTCTTCAAGTCCAATGTTAACATATTCCTAATGAACCGCCCCCTTAAGTAAACACTTCATCAAATCTCCACACTAGCGTAATGTACTTGCAATAACCCTTATCCCTGAGTGGCTTCCGGGCCTTGATAAGTGGTGATCACTGTGTAAAAAAAAGTATTCGTTAGTATTGGAGAGTTGATAAAGTGTCATTACTTAAGGGGGCGATTCATCAGGAATTTGTTTATGTTGGACTTGAAGACACCCAAGTTTAAGTCGGGCGGGAAACAGGCAAACGGTAGAGAGTTTCACAGGCGTGCAGTTCTAAGAAAGAAGCTTTGTTCATGGGATCTACATTTTGATTTAGGCACAGATAAAGAGTGGGGAAAATTATTGACACTGGTTTCAGCTAGACGAGTGTTTATCGTGAAAGATTGGCGAGGGGGATAAAGAAGGAAAGTAAACAAAAAGACAAAGAGGGGCGTTTCGAATTTAGACGATCGAAAATACAGTCGACGAACACCTGTCAAACTTCGTCTTGAACTGATCCGTTGTTGATGGGACAACAACATCCAACGACAGTCTATTCGCAGGAGCCGGTATGCGGACAGAAGATTCGGCTTTTTGTCAGTTTAGTCGAAATTTTCGATGAAACAACTTGAGGTCGTGTCCCTCAGTCCACGTTCGGGAGCCGGGGTGAAAAGAAGATCTCAAGGGAAGTTACTATGAAGGAAGTTATAGGCCCAAATTAGGGCACCCTTCAGCTTTCGGCGCTCCCGCGAAAAAGGTTCAGCCCTTGCAGACGATTCTTGTAAGGAAGGTCGCAAAACAAATTCTTACCCTTGACGTACAGAAAATGCAGCACAACAAAAAATTACATAAACGTATAGAGGTCTTTCTTTTTAAATTAGAAAAACGGCACCTGTACAGTATCCTACCTGAGAAATGAGGTACTTGTACAGTATAGTACCCATATGAAAAACAAAGGAAATCTTACCTGTGATGTACAGAAAAGTAATCCAAACCCAAAATTGTGTAACATATTCAAGTAGTATGACATTTATATTAGAAATAAGGTGCTTCTTTAATATAGCACGTTAATATAAAAACAAACTCTGGCCTATGACACACGGAAAAGTTCGCACAACAGAAAACTATGTAAAATCATCGAGTAGGTTCATCTATACATATTAGAAACAAGGTACTTGTATATTACCCTCCACAAGAAATAAGGTACTTGTGCAGTAAAGTACTCATATGAAAAACAAAGAAAATCCTGTGACATGCATTAAAATTATTAAAACCGAAAATCACGTTATATATTCGAATATCATGACTTTTAGATGAGAAATAACGTGCTTCTTCACTATAGCACCCAGATGAAAGACAAATTCTTTCTCTTGACGCACAGAAAATTTAGCAAAAAATCCGAGCGCATCAGTGGATGAAAGGTATATCTTAAACTTTGGAAGCCAACCACAAAGATAAATGAGCTTTGAGAATGTCCCAAAAAGATAAGTTAGTTACAAAACGAAAACAAAGCTCAAATTAATAGAAGAACCATACGGAAGAAAGGATCAAGGCCACATTTGGACGAAGAGTCATCGATTTCGTAAAGAGGTAAAATGGAACCTCAGTTTACGGCATAAGGGTGGCTAGATGAAGCAGCTGACGTGAGTTATAGGGGCTACTACCCTACACCCAAAGGGAATATGCCAGGGAGATCAGATAGAGAGTCTGGTCTAAAAAAAATAAATAAAAATATGAAGTCAGTTAGAAAAGGGCTGACTTGGAAAAAATGTTTCGTTTTTGTTTTATGGTGTCTGATCTTTCTTAGCCAAGTGGTTATATAGAAAAAAAGTACTAAAATTTTAAAATGCGTGCATTTTTTTTTAAATGAAAGGAAGGATGTTATATGATAAAAGGGGTGTCCCCTTTCCATGTAAGTAAAACATAGGGAATTAGTTAAATGTAAATAAGATATAGGATAATCAAGGATTCGAACTTGTGGAGCTAGATTTGGAATTGAAAATTCCAATCATAAGTTAAAATAAATACAGAAGGTTATTGAAATAAGGAATTGCAATTGTTCAGCTTACATATCTGTATATTGAAAAGGAATGTAATAATGACATTTTTTCTGCTAAGGAATTTAATCGTCAATTTAAATTGTAAACATATTTTGTAAAAATGTTATTTGAAAAATAGGTTACTGAGCTCGGGGCCATGTCAAGTTTGGTAACGTGACGCATGTCATCAACGTGCTTTATGAGCACATGTTTGATCATGCGATGACGTGACGAGTTCTCAATATATTTAGATTTTTTAGATGAGTCTGGGAGTCTGGGAGAAGAGTCGGAGAGAAGCAGAGAGGTTCAGATCAATTCTCCGTTAGAATCAAGACACCCTCTAGAAGTGAGAGGGTTTTAGAAATAACCATGTAAAGAAACTTTGAATTCCTCAAGCGAAATCATAGATTGGTCATGAAATAAAGGACGTCATCATCTTTGTGTATCCTCATCTTCTGTGTTCATCATTACAACGAGAAAGGTAACGTGTTTATATTATATGCACAACTGTCAAATGTAAATGTCAAACGCACTATCTCTCGGTCTATCTATCAAGATATTCATAAATCTCCTCTCAGTGAATGTGCTCTCTTGTAGTAACATGTACACTGTCTATTATATATATATACAGAACTGTCTCTCTCTCTTTATATATATCTGTTAATGTCTCCATCTCTTACAACATGAACATAGTAAGACATAGGAACACTCAACACATGAACACTTTTAAGACTGTCTCTATAACTCTAAGACGAACAAGAACAACAATACAGAATGCATCTTCATAATACCTAGTATAAAACATACGCACATATTTAGTACATTCTAATTATAACACTCATTATATAACACTGTGACCACTGCTGAAAGACTTCACTATCTAATGAGCCAATGACTTAATCATTAAAGAGACGGACAAACGTTCTTGTCGGCGGATAATAGGAATATAATGTGAATATTCAAACCAATTAAACACAATCGTTACATTTCGATACTTTTTTTGTACGCTTTTCTTCCCAAACTTAGGACGTTACGAGCTAATATTTAGGAACGTATTGAACAGGGGACCGTAAAAGGGTCAGCGGCGATATCTCTGTTCACATTACATTTAAACTTTTGCATATTAGTACAGTTAGGGAATGAGGAAATTTGGAGGGAATTCTAAAGTCTTGAATTTCGTGGGGTGAAACTATTAGAATAGAAGGCTTTCTGACATCTAAGAACCTCATTAGTGAAAGGGTGTGAGTTTGTCGGGAATATGTACGTCGATAGGGCGCAAGTGCAACGAGTTGATCAGAGCACATTCCATTAAAATAGTTGTGAAGCAGGCACATGGATGCAACATCGCGGCGATGGGACAGAGATTGAAGCTTGGACGACACTACAGTATCTATTAGATTTCAGACTTTTTGCGGTGGACCCTGTCTAGGAGTAAATGACCAATATATGATAACAATATTATATGCATGGGCGAATTGATGGCTTTGTAAAGATATAGAATATCCTCAAGCGTGAGTAATAATGAAGGGGTGAGATTTTGCTGCTTATTGTGTAAGTTGTGCGTATGATCGTTGTGATTGCACAAATGATATGTCTTATCAGATCACATCCCATTAATGTGCACGTCTAACAGACATAGGGATGCAACATTGCGATCATGGAACAGGTTGAAACTTGATTGCTAATGCAAGACCTACTAGATTTGAGACGTTTTTTAGATCCTGTTTAGAGGAGAGACTAATGGTGTCTGAATCCGCACAAATATACCAACAATATTCAATGCATATGGGAATTATTATTACAAATTGTACACTCGAACGTGACCTCAATATCGACACTTTTTAAATATCGGTTGTTGTACATGAAAGGTTTTTAATGTAAAATTTTAATTGCGAAAATTGATAACTACAAAGAAAATTTCGTAAAAGCATATTACACACCAATGAACAATAAACCAATAACAAAATGAAAGAAATTAAAAAAGAAAGGTTCAACAATGTTCCAATGTTATTTTTACATTATCAATCGCCATTTTGAAATTTGTAGAGGAAATGCTACATTAGGTGGAAATTATTTTTCGTTATATTTTATTCAATTCTGCTTTTGATATCACGCGATTAACTTCATATAACACATGCTTCACGCGCAGTAATTATTTTAAATGTTAAAATATTCGCCACGAAAGTGTAATAGTTAAAAATTATTATTCAAATGTTAACATTTAAGAAACGATCATATATATATAAGTTGAAGAATATATCCACTAAAATAATTTTATATGAATGCATAATTGGGCGTTGAGTTCTAAGAAAGAAGCTTTGTTCATGGAATCTACATTTAGGTTTAGGCACAGATAAAGAGTGTGGGAAATTATTGATAGTGGTTTTTGTTAGACGAGTGTTTTTCGTGAAAGTTTGGCGAGGGGGAACCATATATTGGAGCTCAGCTGAGCACTTGCTATGAAAATAACGATGAAGCAGAGACAGGCTCACAACGTCTCTTATGTGGGAAAGAGGTTGCAGGGAAAAGAAAAAGGCATTCCCCACTAGGCTACGAAGTCTATATTGAACTCTGATGGTGGAGGAGAGGGAGGAGGAGCAGTAAGGTGTAGAAAAGTGCAAGTCACAATTTATAGTACTATTTCTTAAACCAGTTAGCTTGAACCAAAATATTTGTGAGTTACGCTTAGTTAAATAAAAAAACTGAGTAACGCTAGAAACGCCGGATAACGGTGAATAGAAAGCATTTATCTATCTATCTATCTATCCTTTTGACTCTCTCTATATCTATATATCCGTCTGTATCTATTTTCCTACCTATCTATCTATCAGTTTTTCTAATTATATATCTGTCTAGCGGAGTAAATAATAGAGATTGAATCGTGGGAAACAATAAGTTGAACGAGCATTGCAGGTGCAGAAAGGATCAAAGGGTCATGTTGTGACATGTATAAAACTGGGTGATCATTGAGTTGCAACGGAACGTATCCGAATGCGGACCGGATGTGACCTGTCAGGTGTTCTGGTTTGAGTAAGCTGAGTTACGTTTAGTGAATTGGACCTGAGACGTACAAACAAACAAGATGGGTTAAGAAAGTCTTCACTTGAAGGAGGCTATTAAAGAAACCACAAGCCAAGATTGTCTCCAGTTCTCTTGTGAGGAAATACCTGGGAGTGAATAAAACTTATAAAACATATAAAACACATTCATTCGTCTTGAGTCCCTATCTCGAAACGTTTTTGTTACAACAGGTTCGGCTCAAGCCAAAATGGTTGACGAATTCCCCAGGCAGTGGTCGAAAGACAGCATTGCTATGGCATATGTTACAACAGGTTCAGCTCAACCCAAGATGGCATATGGTAGCAACAGAAAAGCTAAGAGTGGCATTGTGATACTATAAAATGGACCTGAGGTGGACTTGAGTCACTAAGTGCTGAGAATGGGGGAGAATAGACAAAGGAATAGGAAACAATAGATAGGAAGTAACAAACAATGAATTGCTGGGTATTTTTAAATCGAGCTTTTTAGAGTTGACAGGACAATAGAAACATATAGATAAAACAGGGAAGGGCAACTTCTGGAAGCCGGGGTGGGGGGGCGACCTTAGATACTGACGTAGAGGAGACAGTTAGTTGACAACTAGATGCTCGTCGCGGCGGTTGGGAGTTGGACAGTTTTAGAGTTGACTGTGAAACAGAAATAGAGAGGAACGTCACATCGAAAGAACGGGAAGAAGACAAACATAAACACACATACACACACACACACACACACACACACACACACACTCACAAGTCCAACCGTCAATTATAGGTGAACATTGGCCTTTGTGTTTTTCATTTCTTTGTTCCACGACTTATTATATTTCTACTTTTGTGAAACCACGTGTGTTCCCATCGACAGTCGCCAGCGAGAAAATGACGATCCGGCCATAAGAGGAATAGTCGAACGAAAATCAACAATACACGACGTTGGGAGTCGGCAATCTGTCGGAGACACAAGTCTAGTCACAGCATCACATAAAATACTTGGCGTCAGTTTACATAACAAAAAATAACAACAGAATCAGACTGGAGTAAACGGCTAAATTAAGATAGGCAGGTCCCATTTCAAGATGTACAAACCCCAGGTGGATATCTAGAGTAACAGAATAAAACCTGAGGTATTGGAAAATAACAAAAAGTAGGTGAAAAATCTGATGGAGACCTCGACAACCAACAGCGTCTTACGTGGTTACACTTAATAAGGAGTAAAACAAGTGTGAATGAAACCAACAATGGGTTCATCCTCCTGATGATGATTCTGATGATAATGATGATGTGGATGAAGATGCTGACAATGTCGACTAAAATGATGGTGATAATGATGGTGATTATGACAATGACGATGATAATGATGATTAGGAGAAAGGCAATAATGCAGACAACGACGATGATGATGATCATGATGATGATGATGAGGAGGAGGAGGAGGACGGCGATAATGAAGCTGACGACTATGACAATGATGATGATAACGACGACAATGATAATGATGACGACGGCTATGAAGATGATGCTGCTGATGATGACGACGACGACGATAATTATGATAATGATAACGATGACGACAATGATGATGATAATGATGACGAAGGTGATGATGATGACGACGACGCTGCTGATGATGCTGATGATGAAGACGACGACAAGGATGCTGCTGATGATGATGCATATATTTCACTTTTCAATGATTAATATTCGTCTGATTGTATGTTAATATTGGCGTTTTGTTGACTAAAAACTAAATAACACAACTTTTGCAAATGCAGTTTATATTACAGAATATAGCGATAATTCTAACCCTAACCCTTACCCTAATCCTGATCTTCACATCACCGCATATCGAAATGTAGATATCAAAAGAAGCTTTCATATATTGGATATCGTCACGATGGAGTATTGATTTCTCTTTTCCAAATTTATAATTGTTTTAGCTCTGTTCGTGTGTTCTTTGGCTTAAGATCTGACATAAAAGTACGAGCTCTTATGCTTCGTCTAATGGGAAATAACTTCCGGTTTTGCTCCGTGTCATTTTCCCCGACTTACACGCTACAGTAAATCGCTTCCCGGCCGCGTTATACTCCCGTGTCCACGTACGTGATATCTAAAACACACCAAAGTACGTTCTTTCCTTTACAGAACGAAATGAAAATTAGCAATAAATCAAATATTATATTAAAATTCGATATTGCTACGTTGTAAGGATCGATTCCTTCCATAAATATGTGGTAACAGTCACAGATACCATTATCTTAAGAAACTTAGGTGCGTTCATATTAAATTGAAAATTCTAGAAAACCAAATAAGGTTATAAAATATTTTTTTATTAAATGATTAAAATCATTTTCCTCAGACTTTTTTGATGCAATACACCTTTTTAAAATAAGACTTTGTTTTTGTTATTTATTTTCATTTTTCTGGTAGTATGAACCCCGAGAGGTCAATCCCTTGCGGAGAAAGAAATAATACGTCCTGTGTTATGAGCGATTATCGTCGGTTTAAAGTTGTTTGTCTGGTGCGAATTTTAAGCAATAAACACTATTTCGTAACGTTGATTTGAAAACTTTAAAAAATTTAAATAAATTTTAATACTATAAAAATCAAATCAAATTATTGAAAGAAGACGCCTTTGTTCAAAGAATACTTCATTTTTTTAAATAAATTTTTACTTTATATTTTGAATGGTATTTTCCGCAAGTGATCAACCCCTTATGCTGTGACAAAAGTTGGTGTTATTGACAGGTGTTATGAGTCAAACTTTTGTATAAACCCTTGTTAGGGTTATAAGATAGGGCGTGTGAGGGCGTGTAAAAATATCAGCAGCTGCAGAAGGATAGCTGGCTAGCGAAGGTATTAGCAAAAGCAGTGTTTGAGCACATATGCAAATTAGCAAGTGTAAACGGTCTTGCGTCACTAGAAAAAGAAAAATAGAGAAGCACAGTGCGCATCAGGAAAGTTGCAAAGTTGAAGACGAGAAATTGCTGGCGGCGTGTGATCGAGACGAGAAGCGAATGTGCGTATCAAGCGAGATGGATGTGAGTCCCCATCGTGACAGCGAGAAAATATTAAGCTGGTGTCCAAACGGCGTTTTTTTTTTAATCTCATGGCAAGCGAAATGCACAGTAAAAAAGCAAGAAGCGAACATTGTTTGGAAAGTAATTGTAATAAATGCCTTTTGGATTTATTTATTTATTTATTTATTTTTGTTTCTTAGTTTCTTTCTTTTCCGACGGTACCGAACGGCGTGGGGGGGGGCAGATAAAGGTTTAAACTGTAAAGAACACGCTTCAAGGGTAACCATCATATTACAGAATAAAGTGCACATAATTAAGTATTATAGTGGTCGTTCGATGCATAGTTAGGGATTTAGAGATATTAGTCGCACGGACCACATTTGCTCGAAGGTTTTCTCGGAAACTGCAGAGCAATTCTGGCGAAAATGTTGTATAGACATTTCTTTATAGAGTGCAGCGAACTAGTATTATGATATCTGTTCGATGTACAGTTATAAATTAACAGGCATTGAACGTTTCCAAAACGTATTGCTGTAAGTGGAAGGATAAGATTGATAATAAGCATTTGTTTGTAATTTTATTTTTTGTCTTTTATTTCTTGTTTCATTCTAGTTTTTTTTTTATTTTATATTTTATTTAATGCATTAGCTTTGAACTTAATCATTTTAAGTCAGACAGAGTGCACGATTAATATCGTCGAAACGTAAATTAATACGCGTTTAGTTTTTCTGGCGTTTATACAAGGTGGATCGATAAATTTCTAAAAAGAAAAACAGCACTGCAGCTATGTTTTAAAACTTTTATTGAGAAAAATCAATTCAGGAAACTTGATTATATAGTAGAGCTGAAACCTATTCAATGTTACCACGTTCAGCCTCAATAACCGCCTCGATACGGGTCCGGAACTGAGAGCATGCGTTTTCCACAAGCGCCGGCGGGAGCTCGGCGAATACTCGGTAGATGGCAGCGATTAGGCTAGCTTTGGTGTTGTGTGGAGGTCATGGTGGTGATGTTCTCGACGTATGACCAAACGAAGTAGTCCAGCGGATTCAGGTTGGAGAAGAACGGGGGACCGCGAAAGAAGGGTACAAAGTTGTAGAACTCCTTCTGAAGCGAAACCTAGGTCTCTTAGGACGTGTGAACCGGTGCTGAGTCCTGATTACACACCGAGGGTTAGGGTTCAAGTCAACTTCGAAGATGTGAGGTGGCATGATGTGGCCCTCACTTGAAATTACACAAAAGAACATAACCATGGCCGAAAACTTCATTGAGCTGCCCTCAAGTGTGGAACTGCCTGGATTTGTATTTTGAGGGTGCTGGCAATGGCCCTGTTGTCATAACTTGAATCGATAGAGAGCATGAGTTGTACAGCGATGAATCACCGACTGGCTCGTTGAACATTGTGCCACTTTCAGATATTAAATCCTATCGCTCTTGGAATTGGTACACAACTGAAGCAACAACAACAACAAAAAAAGAAAACCGATTTTCCTCCAAAGGAAAAGGAATCATGTTGTCTTTTCTAGAGCGACAATTGTATCGTTCCACGTTGTATAATTTCACTCATAACTCTACATATTTGTTGAGCACTTTAAAAAATGTTGCCCATTTACTTCAATAAATTTGAACTTGAAATTAACGTTATATTAATAAAGTAGAGCAGACTGAAAACAACAACAACAACAACAACAACAACAACAACAACAACAACAACAAAATACACTACTCCAAAATAGCCACACTATCTGCTTGTACCTGACGCATGTTTTCCGGTAATCATTATTCGATTTTACATTTCTGATTTTTTTAAATGAGGATTGGTTAATCGTATTATTTAGATTCATCAGAATACTGTTCGGTCGATATAACCGCCGACCTTCTTCAGGTGCACTTTGTCGAACTCGGGAATGTTTCTGTCAAACTCGAGAAATTAGGATGGAATTTCGAATAGAACCCTTTATTTAATTTTTTTCGTCAGCCAGGACTGGATAGAGGTCTTAAGTAATTCGCAATTGTGGGGGAAGCAAAAATTCAATTCCGAATTACTTGAGATCTCTATCCAGTCATGGCTGGCGGAACAAGAACATGCTACCTCCGTGATATTAACGAGTTTCGTTCGAAATTCTGTCCAAATTCCCGAGTTTAACAGAAAAAATTCATGATTTCGAAAACGACAGAAACATTGTGAAAATCACTCGATGAATTCAAATAATAGGACTCATTCGATTTTAATTACAATTATTAAATTGCTAAAATTTTCTTCACTCTTCTAAAAAAAAGTCATATTTACACCTTATTCACTCAATAGAACTACAGATACTATTATTACTGCTATTATTATCATCATCATCAGTAACATAACCATCATCATCATCATCATAATCATCATCATCATCATAATATTTTTTGTTCCTGACATAAGCTACAAAGCCAGCTAAACGAGTTTTGATTTCAGCTCATGCTTTATATTTTTAGTGTGGATGCAGGTTTTCAATCCGTTATCCACGATTTTTTTTATTTCCCCGATGAATTCATAAAAATGAAACACAATTTCCTCAGTCTGAGAGGAGTTCTCGTGTATTGAAATGCTTTCAGGATTGATTAAAAAAAATTTTCATAAACATTTTTTTGTTTGTATTTGAGGAATCAAGCACATTGTTTTGGCCGTTTTAATTTAACATTTCGTTTTATGGATACATCAATATTTTACTTACCAACCACTTCATGAAATAAAACAACTTTAATGCGCAATAATCATGGCTTAAGTTGTTTTAACGAATCCTTTCTAGCTTTATGTCATCTTTCCACTAGCCTAGGCGGGTACACAACTTTTTTTGTTTTGTTTTTACATGGAGGTCACCCCTTATCAAGGTCCGGAAACAACTCGGGGATAAGGGCTATTGCGTGTACAGTAATCAATGGGGTAGTATCGTAGTAATCGTTAGAATTGGAAATTTGATAAAGTGTCTTGCTTAAGGGGGCGGTGTGTCAGGAATTTGTTTATGTTGGACTTGAAGCCATCCAAGTTATAGTCAGGTGGGAAAACGGAAGAAAGTTCCACAGTCGTGCACTTCTAAGAAAGAAGCTCTGCTCACGGAATTTACGCTTGGATTTAGGCACAGATAAAGAGTGGGGAAAATTAATGATATTGTTTTTTTTTTACATGGGGGTCACCACTTATCAAGGCCCGAAGGCCACTCAGGTATAAGGGTTATTGCGTGTACAGAAATCAATGAGATAGTATTGCAGTAATCATTAGTATTGGGGGTTTTGATAGAGTGTCTTACAGGAGTTTATTTATGTTATGTTTGAAGACGTCCAAGTTGTAGTCATGTGGGAAACAGGCAAGCGGCAGAGAGTTCCACTGGCGTGCAGTTCTAAGAAAGAAGCGTTGCTCATGGAATCTACGTTTGGATTTAGGCACAGATAAAGAGTGGGGAAATTATTGAGAATAGTTTCAGCCAGACGGGTGTTTCTCGTGAAAGATTGGCGAGAGGGGGACGAGGGATTGGAGCTCAGACGAGCACCTGCCATGGAAATAACGATAAAACAAAGAGAGGCTCGCAACGTCTCTTCTGTGGCAGAGAGGTTGCAGGGAAGAGAAAAGGAAATCCCCCACTAAACCACGAAGTCTATTTTGTACTCTGTCAAAGCAGGATAGGCTGTTTTTAGCAGCTCCTGCCCAGATGTGGCAACAGTACTCCATCCTTGGACGTACTTGGCTTTTATACTGATAGAGAATTGCATTAGTAGTAAGATATCTTCTGGAGCGGTAGAAGGATCCACTATTTTCCCAGCGTCCCTGGCAACAGATTTGATGTACGTGTTCCATTTCAGATCAGGAGTAAAGGTCAAACCCAGAAACTTGTCAAAACATGGAGCCTCCCCAAGACGAGAGCTATCCATTTCAATTGATGCCAGATGGGGATCAGAGCGTTGATGATGTAAAGATAGAAGCTTGGTTTTGGATGCATTAAAAGTGACCAGCCACCTCTTCCCCCATTGTACCACTCGCTCAAGATCAGAGGAGAGAGAATTAGAGAGAACCTTGTCAATTACAGCCTTTGCTGTGTTGCCATAGATGGTCGTGTCATCAGCATAGATATCAACGAATGATTTAAGTATGTATTTAGGGAGATCATTGATGTAGATCAGGAAGTGAGTTGGGCTCAGGATGGACCCCTGGGAGACTCCAGCATTAATGCGGTAGATCTTGCTAAGCGGAAACCATATTGCATGTTTGTTGTTTCTGTTGAGATGGTTGACTACTTCTTTATTTTATATGGATTTCAACAATTTACTCATGACACACAGGATACTTATTGGTCTGTACTGAGTGGGAGATGACTTTTCACCTGAATTCTTAAATACAGGGCATACTAATGAGGTTTTCCAGGGTGTTGGAAAGCACTTCTCCTTAAGGCAACGCTTAAACAGTTTTGTAAGTATGGGAGCAAGTTCTGGTTGGAGCTTTTTCAGCACTATAACTGGAATGCCATC
Source organism: Euprymna scolopes (assembly GCF_053919585.1). Lineage (NCBI taxonomy): Eukaryota > Metazoa > Mollusca > Cephalopoda > Sepiida > Sepiolidae > Euprymna > Euprymna scolopes. Next base: position 77,850,837 of record NC_136515.1, read on the forward strand.
ACAGCCAAGTGCTTTACTGGAATCAAGGTTATTGATTAGCTTGTCGACCTCACGCACAGATACTTGTATGTTGCATAGCGTGTTGTCTGTTATAGGAGGAAATACAGGGAGTTGATGGTCATTGTCGCATAGGGTAGAATTAGCTGCAAAGTTCTTAGCAAATAGTCTGGCCTTGTTTGATGCTGACGAGATGACCTCAGGTCCATTGATGATAGTTGAAATAGAACGCACGCTTCTGTTCAAGATCCTGTTTGCTATTTGCCAGAACTGGTTAAACCAAGCCGCTGCTCAGCTACTTTGGATTTAACAGACTGAGCATATAGCTTTCTTGCATGTTTTATTACTCTTTACATAGGTTGCTGGCAGTCCTGAAATCAGCTTTAGTCTCAGTACACCTATTACGTTGGTAGCTATGAAAAAAGTGATTTCTGTGCGCGATGGCAGCAGCACATTCAGGGGAGAACCATGGCTGGCTGTTAGGTTTTTGTTAGAATTTTTTAGATGGTATGAATCGGTTTATGCCTATAATTAACCATTCGGTCAGGTCTGATACTATAGAGGACACATCGTTTTTAAACATGGAATGCAGAGGTAGGTCAGATATGAATGTACAGAAGCTATCCCAGTCAGCCATAGTGTATCGATATACAGTAGAGTGGAGAGGTACGTCTGAAGACTTATTACATTTCATTTTTATCTTAACTGCTACAACAGAGTGATCAGAGGATCCCAGAGGAGATAGAACGGAACATGAACACAGCTCAGGGGAAGTTGTGAGGAAAACGTCTAGAAGGCTTGCATATTGACCGGGTGTATCGGGCACACGGGTGAGTTCGTGAACAATCTGAATGAGGTCATAGGCAATGGCAAAATCGTGACAAAACCTCCCCTCGTCATCGGTTTTATTTGAGTGGGTCAGCCATTCCACATTATGGACATTGAAGTCACCACAAATGTGAATGTTAGTCGAAGGATGAGCAGACAGGATGTGGTTAATTTTCTCAGATATGCTCCTAAAGATAGTAATCCCACTGTTGTGGGGGCAATAGAGGGCAAATATAAACGCAGTGGTGTAAGCTAGTGCAACCCGAAAGCACATATAAGGTAAATTAGGAGATATCCCTGCCACATGGAAAGCCTTCATTGATGTAGGCACATATCCCATGCCCATGACTATCTTGGGGGTCAGATTTCGATGTTAAGTTGGAGTATCCTTTAATTATGAATTCGTGTAGAGAAGTGGTTGGCCCTATGCCAGTTTCACTTAGAAAGAATATGTCCGGTTTCGTCTCCTGTAATTGTGTTTCAACCTTTGGAAGGTTGAAACGTAGACCCCTGATGTTGGAGAAGGAGACCTGGTAGTAGGTGTCTACGTTGGTGGATGGTGTTCTAGGTTTATTCGTTTTTCTTTTTTCGAGATTTGTGGTTTAAGCCACACGGGTGTTTTTCGTGAAAGATTTGAGAGAGGGGAACAGAGATTGGAGCTCAGACGAGCACTTGCCATGAAAATAACGATAAAAGAAAGACAGGCTCGCAACGTCTCTTCTGTAGAAGAGAGGTTGCACGGAAAAGAAAGGGGTATCCCGCACTAAGCCACGAAGTCTATTTTGTACTCTGTCAAGGCAGGATAAGCCATTTCTAGCAGCTCCTGCCCAGATGTGGCAACAGTACTCCATCCTTGGACGTACTCCATCCTTGGACGTAACGTATAGATAGAGAATTGCATCAGCAGTGAGATATCTACTGGATTGATAGAAGGATTCCATCATTTTCTCACCGACCTTGGCAACAGTCCTGCTAGTAAATATAAAAGAATGAAACGCAGAGAATTCTGTGAAACTTTATTACCATATATATTTTCAAAACTTTTTTTTTTTCAAAAAAATAGTTTTTTTAAAATGTCCGTAAAATGCCATTTTGTTTCATAAAGTCTTAAATATTAAATCGACCAAATGGTTTCTATCATTGCTAACACACGATTTTAGACGTTCATGAAAGATTTTTAATAACTCGATGAATCATTTCTGGTGGAATAGCAGCAACTTCAGAAAGACTAGCTTGTTATAATTCTTCAAGAGACCGAATACTTTTGACTTCAAATATAGCCACAAGAACAAAAAAATCGCAGGGGTTTAAATCAGGCGGTCGATTACCACATTCAACATTTCAATTCATGAGAGTATTTTAAAATTCAAAAAATGCATAAATATAGATGTGAAAGAATTTGGACGAAGTTAAAAATGAATGTCATTCTACGTAGATTTAAAAAATATTTTCTTTATTTGGTGTTTTATTTTTTACTTACAAATGTGTCAGGTTATCTTGGGACACACTCACTCTCTCTCTCTTATTTCCGCTCTAATGCTCTCTCTCTCTCTCTCTCTCTATATATATATATATATATATATTTATATATATATGACTAATTCATTTAATCACATAAATTAATATACGAAAGTATAAATTTATGCGTAAACTTTAAGTATTTACTTCAGCAGTGCTCAATACGTAGACAGAGCTAGGTAGTAAGTTATAAAATATATATGACAATTAAGCTACACTGATTATTCCGCGTTTCATCCACGCTAGCTTAACGAATCCTAGCGTTTCATCCATTCTAGCCTGACGAATCATCGCGTTGGTGAAACGCGGAACATTCTGTGTAGCTTAATTGCCATATATATTCTATAACTTACTATAAATATATATATATATATATACATATATATATGTATTATGCATATATATAAATATATATGCATGTATATATGCATATATATATGCAGAGAGAAAGAGAGAGAGAGAGAGAAAGTGAGAGAAATTGCGACTATTAGAATTTATTTATAAACGTATATGTATCACACTACAATGTTGTAAACATTCATGTTTTAATAAATAATGGGATTAAATACACGATTATGTTCACGTTAAAATTAATAAAAACAACCATAAAACTGACATATTACGCGGTTTGTTTTTCATTTCATATATTTTTACACCTTGTTTATTGATCCGTTAACAAGGTTAACTGTTTTTAATGACATTACCGACGCAAATACGCATGTAAATAATACCGATGCGCGATATTTTATATACTGTCGAAAATAATCTGGATACTAACATACATACACACACATATTTATATATAAGATATGTTTTAGATATGCCCAACATTAAATTGACAACTCTCTTTCCGGTAATTGCAAATTTAGCAACTATCGATTATTTTGAATTCAGATTCGTTTGACAATTAATCACGAAGAGACTGGCACTCAAGCAGCGTTTGCAATTTACAAATGATACGATCAATTTAATAAGAGAAACATTTGATGAACGAATAATTTCCCGAAAAAGACTTGCCAACTGGACATTTCTTATTTTCTTTGAGGCTATTTACACTAATAAACAAACACTATAGACCACTTGAGAGACAGCATTCGGTGCGTTATGGCTAAAATACAGCCCAATTTAATGGGTAGAGTTTGTGAAAATAAAGCCTCTAGATTACACCATGTACACGCGACTCGCGGATGCCATATTCCCGAAATTATATATAAGTGATCGATGCATTCGTTCAGCTTCGAAAGACAAAGCATACACCGTGTTGGGTTAGGCGAGAGGGTAATTATGTGGCAAAGGTTTCGCGACCCCCCAAACACACCTCTTCTAGATCGACACTACTTAAATCCAGTGGCAAAGAGAAGTCCAGGACGACTGGAAACAATGCGGACGACTGGAAACGAGATGAGCGGAGAGCACATACTACGCTTGGAAGTCCAAAATGGTCACCCACCTGGTACTGGCCATGCTCATCATTCCTTAACCTCTGTAGCATTACGGATATTTCCTATATAGAGTCATTATAAAATCGAAAAAAAGTTCTCAAATAATGCATGTAATATGTATAATCCAAAAAAAAAAAAAAAACACAAAACAACTCATCTCTCGTTGGGGGCGCATTTAAAAAAAGAACAAAATCTAAAAAGAAAATAACGCGATCTCGTATAGGTCGCCATCTTGCCCTGTTAATGTCTCCAAACAAGATGACTGCCAAGAGAGACAAATCCTAGTTACTGTATCAACTTTAAATGAACCTGCTGTGATTTGTTTTTTATTCAAATATCAAAAGTACTACACACGCAAACACACACACACACACACGCCACACACAGACAGACAGACACACACACACACACACACATACACACACACACACACACACACACACACACACACACACATATATATATATATATATATATATATATATATATATATTCAGGGAGACATTGTTAAAAATAACAGAAAACTTCTGTTCAGTGGTACTTTTTCTAGTTTTTCAATTAGTTTCGTAGTTACGTAGGACATATGACCACAACATTATCAAGCCGTCTCACATGCTATAATGTCGAATCTCGTGCCATCTTCCAACATTTACATAAAACCATCACTGCCTTCCCCAAACTTCAGAAAAATCCTATTTAACAACACGAAATTACTACACTACGAAACGAACATAAAAATTCAAAATCTCTATGTATCAAACGCAAAAACCTACTTAAAATTAGGTCACATTTTAGAATAGTACCAATATACTTAAATGCTTCACATAACGTCTTCTCCTCCCCCACAACAACTTGTCCCTGCCCAATCACCCAAGAACGGCAGGCTCTGGTCACTTTCCTCTCATCACACCAAACCCTCTACCGGTGTCACCAGTCCAACGACCCTTGACCACACCCCATTTACTGCTATGTAAGTAAATCTCCCATAATTCCTTATTCTTCACCGAGATTGACACATTTTCTTGATGATGTGAAGGCGATTTCACGAAATGTTTCAATCGCGGATATTTCGGGAAGAAAAAAATGCTTGGACCTTACATCCATATGTTCGATGTATATACAAAAAAGATTATATGAAAAATTTAAATAATTTAAAAAAGTATCTCTAAACCGAAGCTTTCTGTTATTTTTAATAATGTCTGCCTGATTGAAAAGATGCTGTCTTAATACATACATACATACATACATACATACATACATACATGCATACATACACACATACATACACACATATAATAATTAAAAACAACAGGCTCCGTCAGTCTTGGACAGACTAAAGATACCCACGAAGGGTTGCCTGCGCGTGAAATTTTTGTGGCAGGAGGTGCGCAATCTCCAACCACACCTCTCCTGAGACGACATTGTTAAATACCAGTGGCAAATGAAGTACAGGACGACTGGAAACAAATACCGAGATAAGCAGAGAGCACATACAGCGCCTAGAATTCACAAATGGTCACCCATCTGATACTAACTAGGCTCAACGTTGCTTAACTTTGGTGATCTGATGAAAACCGGTGTGTCAAACGATTATGCCGTACAACATACACACGTACACACACACGCACACACACACACACACACACACACATATATATATATATGTATATATATATATATATATATATATATATATATATTAGTCTACCCGTGACCCGTTGGGTCAGTATGTTATATTAGCTATGAAATTCATGTATGAACGTGACACTTGTGACGTAAAGAAAATAGTTTATTTTGACACTAGCGGGGGTACCCGGCGTTGCCCGAGTGTTTGTTTCCGGGACAGGGGGGAGTTTTAAAAAATGTTATGGTAGGTAAGTAGGAAGGATCAAACCCGGAGTCATGAGTAAAAGTAGGAAAATAATGTGTGAAAAAAAAAACAAAAACATCTGCAACGTTAACAGTTCGGCCACCAAGAAAAGTCCATTCCAGTGGTTTAGGAAAAAAAAAACCCAAAAAAACGACTACGGTAGGTCGGCGCGAACGTGAAAATATAATGTGAATTGTCCAGCACGCTAACCACTACGCCACAGAGCACTGTAGCTTAGTTTAGTGATTTTAAATAACTTCACATGAAAGAACTACGAAGCCAAACCGGTGTTCTCTTCTCAACTGTTCCTTGTGAACGATCCCCAAACGGTGTTAAGTGGTGGCAGGGGGAGGATGAATTTATTAGAGAGAAAATATTTTACCACTTCCATTGATCTTAACCGATTTTGGCCGTGACTTCTCAGCAGAAAAAGTATAGAAATCTAAGATTATCGAGGCATTTAAGAAATAATAAGTCTATAACACACCTCAGATATTGTTCTGCTGTTTGTGCATATTATATTTGCATGAAATATCTTGATTTTTAATCCTATTAATGTCAAAATCAGACGGGAAAAAATGAGTTCATTTTATTTATATAGAGAAGAGATAACAGAAACATTTCTATGAAAGTATATTAAAATGAAAAGAGAATATTGATAGATTTCTATGAGTCGTTCTCTTTATTATAATTGATTATTTTTGGAAAAAAAAATACAGTGACTGAATTATAATGGTTGGCCATACTTATAGGTAAATGCGTACTGAACAGATACCATAATACTTATTATATTTAAATTCAAATTTTGATATATGTGTATTTTTTTTACATCGTTCATATCTGTATTACGTTTAAGTTATTTTAAACCCCACTCTTCCCATGTTAAATAATAATTTCGAAATAATGACGTTAATATTTCAGCGTCCCCATTGTTCTTTTGCTTTTTGTTTTTCACATTTAAATTATCCAAATAAACAATTGTTAATATTGTTTTTTTTCATCGTTCATTTCTGTATACGTTTACGTTATTTTAAACTCCACTCTTCCCATGTTAAATAATAATTTCAAAATAATAACGTTAATATTTCAGTGCGCAGGTTATGCGCAACCGGATGTCGTAAACCGGAAAGTTGGTTACGTACATCGTTATATATTTCTAACCATGTATCTAACGATCGTCTATTGTGATTTCGTGCATGTATAATGCGTGCATGTCGGGGTTTACTCACGAAATACAATTCATTAAAATACGGGACAGTTCTTTTAACAGACATATTACTATATATTCTTGCTTACAAGTACTGAGATAAAGTGCATAACTTGTTTCCTTTTCTTTATTATTTGAATGGTTCGTGCATGTTGCCACTCTGCTAAAATTCTACCCTTCGAAGGAAAACGCGAATCATATATTTATATATAAAAAAAAAAACATTATTTTAAAGGCTAGGTACCTTTCAGAGTACACTACTCTTTTTTCTGCGTCCATCAACCTTCCGGCGCTCGAAGGGACAAAACTTAGAGCTCATTTTCTGATATTTAGACTAATGAAAACAAACTATCCTGCATACTAACTATGGTAATTATGCTAATTCTTTGTCGTAACTACTAAGGTAAGTAACTCGATCATCCTTTAGTTTTTTGTTGTTTTTATTATTGTTTAAAAATCAAAACTTGTTTTACTTAAATTATTGTTGTTTATGTAAACTAAAATTCCAAGCTCTTATTATAAAATTCTCACTGTATTTTTTGCTAAGTTATTTATCTTGCTTAAACATTGGACCTTTAAATAATCTTTTGCGACACAAGGTCTATTTGTTTTAACGTTCCAGATTCGTTTTTGCTATTGAAATATTCCCTCTGAATATTTAATATTCAAAACGTCTATAGGTTGTATATCAGAGAGTTTTGTATGACATGGAGAGGTGTTAGCGAGTGTATGTGTGAACGTGGGGACCAAACTGTGTACATGTGTACATGTTATATAGTCATCTATGTAATGTCCATTCCGTGCGTGTGTACATTTTTAACACCTATAATATACAGATATAGATAACACAGGTTCAACAAAGGGGAAAAATAGCACCATTTGCTTTTTACCCAGACAAAGTATTTTGGATTCGAGCAATCACTGTATTGTTCCAGACTTGCTTATTTCTGAGAATGTAAACCTATTTCTACCCCGACAACGCAGAAAACCTATTTGTTTTTTTACGTTACTTGCAACTTTTTTTGTTGTTGTTCCGAGGTTTCACGCCATGCTTTTGTAGGAATGACAGATTACTATTTTTCCAGCTGAATACTTACATAGCTGAGCGATTCTCACAGTTGAGAAGTTGCCTGCCACGTCTACTAGTCTCCACTCTTTCGCCCCAGACTCCTCTTACTCTTAACTTGTCTGTATATATTCAAACTAATCATTTGTGCTTACGTCATTCGACTACACAAAGACCTAATAGGTGACTTATCAGTCACATTTTCTCTGACCCAATTTTATTGCTTTTTATATCGAGGTTTGAAAACCTATTTGGTTTATGTCCCTGTTATTAAGTTAAATGGTAACAAGAACGAAGGAACACAGGATTTTTAGGAAACGAACATGTATTCACATATATTACAGGCAAAGCGAGTTGAGTAATACCATTCCTCAACAGTGGGGCGTCTGCATCCGACCTCCATGGTCACCTGCTAATCTGTGACTCCGGGCACCGTTACTTGAAACCGAAAGTGACGTCAGCAGAGAAAGTGACGTCATGTCAAACCCAGAATTCTAGGAGCGTCCCCTGCATTATTTTCTATGAAAACATATTTGTTTTTTATTTATTTAAATATTTTCTTTTTATTGTTTATGGAATTTAGTCAAGTTAAATTCCCAAAACGTCAATGTACCATATTTATCCTTGAATTATACTTTTTTTTCTCTGAAACCAATCTAATTCAATCTACACGTTAATAATAATAACAATAATAATAATGATGATAATAATAATAATAATAATAATCTGGCTCAGATAATTCGGCAATACCCCGGGTGTGCATATCTGCAACATCTATAACAACAATCTTAGGCAATTCGATGGCACCCTCGAGCGCACATATACAACAGTAAGATGGGACATTTTCTACTAATTTGGTTCACAGATATTGAAGCATTCAGTATATCGATTGTTTCTTCATAAGTAACGCAATCTGAGATAATTTTGTTAACTTGTGGAAAAGGTGGTTGGATAGGAGCGCACGCTTATTGATAAGACGTCCCGGTTCTTCTGAATGTAGAACTTCGATGAAGCCTTTATAGCTTGGGTTATCAAAGAGAAGATAATCCATATTCAGAACACAGACATAGTCAGATTTCTTCCTGACGGAGTTTGACATGGCCGAGGAAGCTTTGTTTTTTTTTACACGGTGGTTACAACTTATCAAGGCCCGGAAGCCACTCAGGAATAAGGGTTATTGCAAGTACAGTACGTTAGGGTGGGGATTTAATAAAGTGTCTACTTAAGGGGGCGGTTAATCAGGAATTTGTTTACGTTGGATTTGAAGACATCCAGGTTGTAGTAAGGTGGGAAACAGGCAGACGAAACAGAGTTCCACAGGCGTGCAGTTCTAAGAAAGAAGCTTTGTTCATGGAATCTACGTTTTTATCTAGGCACAGATAAAGAGCGGGAAAAAATTTTGACAGTGGATTCAGCTGGACGCGTGTTTTTCGTAAGAGATTGGCGAGGTGGTACCAGAGATTGGAGTTCAGACGAACACCTGCCATGGAAATAACGATCAGAATAGGCTGTTTTTAGCAGCTCCTGTCCAGATATGGCAGCAGTATTCCATCCTTGGGCGTACTTGGTTTTTATATAGATAGAGAATTGCATCAGTAGTGATATATCTTCTGGAGGGGTAGAATGATCCCACAATCTTTCCAGCGACCTTGACAATAGACTTGATGTACGTGTTCCATTTCAGATCAGGAGTAAAGGAAAACCAAGAAGCTTGTCAAAACATGAGGCTTCTCCTAGACGAGAGCCATCCATTTCAATTGATCCCAGATTGGGATCAGAGCGTTGATGATGTAAAGATAGGAGTTTGGTTTTAGATGCATTAAAGGTAACAAGCCACGTCTTCCCCCACTGAACCACGCGCTCGGGATTAGAGTAGAGAGAATCAGTGAGAACTTTGTCATTTACGCCCTTTGATGTGTTGCCGTAGATGTTGTGTCATCAGCATAGATGTCAACGAATAATTTAAGTATGTGTTTAGGGAGACCATTGATGTAGATCAGGAAGAGAGTTGGGCCCAGGATGAACCCTTGAGGGACTCCAGCATTAATACTGCAGGTCTCTGATTTCTGCCCATCAACCACTACTCTTATGAACCTATCGGAGAGAAATGATTTAATGATTGAGAAAACATTTCCAGTTTTACCGGAGCTGGAAATCTTGTGAAGTAGGCCTTTATGCCATACCTTGTCAAAAGCTTTTGATATGTCAAGAGCAATTGTCATAGAAAAGAAGCCTTTGTAAAGAGATTCACTAATCCTATGATATATATAACCGTTAGCACATCTGTGGTAGATCTTGCAGAACGGAAACCATATTGCGTATCACTAAGAAGGTTATTTCTTCTGATGTGGTTGACTATTTCTCTATTTAATATGGATTCCAGCAACTTACTGATAACACACAGGAGACTTATTGGTCTGTACTGAGAGGGAGATGACTTATCACCTGAATTCTTAAATACAGGGCATACTGATGAGGTTTTCCAGGGTGTTGGGAAGCACTTCTCCTTAAGGCAACGCTTAAATAGTTTCGTAAGTATGGGAGAAAGTGCTGGTTGAAGCTTTTTTAACGCTATAATTGGGATGCCGTCAGGGCCAATTTCTTTATTGGAATCATTTGTTCATGTCCAAGAAAAAGTTGGCGTTCTTCAATGAAGGTATTTGTGATCGCTAGTCGGCTGGTAACATCCAGTCTCACGAAATAATTGCCAGTGAGAAGATACGGGCTGTACATATTGCTAGGTTGCAAAAAGATAGTGATCAAACGGCAGACAGTATTCAATGCTAGTTTTTTTTTTGGGGGGGGGGCAAGCGCCGATTTCTCTTAAACAAGACAAGCATACTCCTCAAATGGAGCAAAGTATTTATTCCGCGATCTCTGTCAAGTGCTCTTCTTCACATTCACGTTGGGTTCAACATTGCCGAGGAAGTCGTTCGAATGTTTGTTCAGGTCCATAAAAGCGTTCAACAATGATAGAAGCGTTCACGTTCGGATCCTTATAAAGTAATGGCTACTATTACCTGCGAATTCTATCAAACAATTTAAACAGAACAAAAATAATAAACGCGAGTGCGCCCCCCCCCCACACACATAAAGTGATGTCCATAAATTCACCAAATGTCAATGGATTAATAGTTTGAATTATCAAATAAAAATTAAAACCAATCTACTCCCGTGAATTGAAACTAGATTTCAGTTCGAAATTCTGTATCGTCTCGAAATTGTAACGTACTCATTTCTGACTGTTATCCTGGAACCGTACAGACTCTATCCACTGCGTTAAAAGTCCCAGTGAGCATTATCTGCGCCACAGTTTCAGATGAGAATTATCTGAAGATAGTGGTTTCAGTCCTACCAGAATCAGCCCTGGTGATTAGTTGACCCAAACGTGATGAGGCAACTATGGGATGCTGCAATTACTGGGAATAAGTTACGATATAAAATATACAAATAAGACTTAGCATTCCTATCCCGGCGATGATAATCATATGAAGAAGGCCAGAGTATGAGTTGGCCGAAACTTGGTCAAACAACAACTATGAAGATGAGGATAACAGTCGAAATAAAGAAAAAATGTACAAATTATGAAGCCTCATCTCAAAAGAATTCCAACAATAATAAAAATGAAATAACAGATTTCTGAGTTCGAAAAAATGATAAAAGATTCCAGGCGATAATAATGGTTTTTAATTAATTGTGTAAACGCCAAGAAATGGAGAGATGACGAATGAAAAAAAAAACAAGGAAGAAACGAAGAATTATAAATACTAAAACTAAGAATTATAAATACTAAAACTAAGAATTATAAATACTGAAACTAAGAATTATAAATATTAAAACGGAGAATTATAAATACTAAAACTTAGAATTATAAATACTAAAACTAAGAATTATAAATACTAAAACTAAGAATTATAAATACTAAAACGAAGAATTATAAATACTAAAACTAAGAATTATAAATATTAAAACAAAGAATTATAAATTCTAAAACTAAGTATTATAAATACTAAAACGAAGAATTATAAATACTAAAACTAAGAATTATAAATACTAAAACTAAGAATTATAAATACTAAAACGGAGAATTATAAATACTAAAACGAAGAATTATAAATACTAAAACTAAGTATTATAAATACTAAAACTAAGAATTATAAATACTGAAACTAAGAATTATAAATACTAAAACTAAGTATTATAAATACTAAAACTAAGTATTATAAATACTTAAACTAAGAATTATAAATACTAAAACTAAGAATTATAAATACTAAAACTAAGTATTATAAATTCTAAAACTAAGTATTATAAATACTAAAACTAAGAATTATAAATACTAAAACTAAGTATTATAAATACTAAAACGAAGAATTATAAATTCTAAAACTAAGAATTATAAATACTTAAATTAAGTATTATAAATACTAAAACTAATAATGATAAATACTAAAACTAAGAATTATAAATTCTAAAACTAAGTATTATAAATACTAAAACGAAGAATTATAAATACTAAAACTAAGAATTATAAATACTAAAACTAAGAATTATAAATACCAAAACTAAGTATTATAAATACTAAAACTAAGAATTATAAATACAAAAACTAAGAATTATAAATACTAAAACTAAGTATTATAAATACTAAAACTAAGTATTATAAATACTAAAACTAAGAATTATAAATACTGAAACTAAGAATTATAAATACTTAAACGAAGAATTATAAATACTGAAACTAAGTATTATAAATACTAAAACTAAGAATTATAATACTGAAACTAAGAATTATAAATACTAAAACGAAGAATTATAAATACTAAAACTAAGAATTTTAAATACTAAAACTAAGATTTATAAATACTAAAACTAAGAATTATAAATACTAAAACTAAGAATTATAAATACTAAAACTAAGAATTATAAATACTTAAACTAAGAATTATAAATACTAAAACTAAGATTTATAAATACTAAAACTAAGAATTATAAATACTGAAACTAATAATTATAAATACTAAAACGAAGAATTATAAATACTAAAACTAAGAATTATAAATACTTAAACTAAGAATTATAAATACTAAAACTAAGAATTATAAATACTAAAACTAAGAATTATAAATACTAAAACTAAGAATTATAAATACTAAAACTAAGATTTATAAATGCTAAAACTAAGAATTATAAATACTGAAACTAATAATTATAAATACTAAAACGAAGAATTATAAATACTAAAACTAAGAATTATAAATACTTAAACTAAGAATTATAAATACTAAAACTAAGAATTATAAATACTAAAACTAAGAATTATAAATACTGAAACTAAGAATTATAAATACTAAAACTAAGAATTATAAATACTAAAACTAAGAATTATAAATACTTAAACTAAGAATTATAAATACTAAAACTGAGTATTATAAATACTAAAACTAAGTATTAATAATACTTAAACTAAGAATCATAAATACTGAAACTAATAATTATAAATACTAAAACTAAGAATTATAAATACTAAAACTAAGAATTATAAATACTGAAACGAAGAATTATAAATACTAAAACGAAGAATTATAAATACTGAAACGAGGAATTATAAATACTGAAACGAAGAATTACGAATGCTGAAACAAAGAATTATAAATACTAAAACTAAGAATTATAAATACTAAAACTAAGAATTACGAATGCTGAAACAAAGAATTATAAATACTAAAACTAAGAATTATAAATATTAAAACGACCACCAGTCAAAATTTTTTTCCACTGCATCAGAGTCAACAGAATCTAAAGCATCTTTTTAACGACTCGTTCTCGGTTGACATGTATTTTCTAGTCCTGTGTAGTCCTAGGGGTTCACCCTTTCAGTATTTAACTTCTCCCTTTAAGAAAGGGTTAGGTTATTGCTAATCGTCTAAAGTGCCTCTACCGGGGCTGTTGACAGGTTTGACCAGGTATATTTTGCTAGCCAGAGTACTCTCCCCCAAAGGCGCTGGCTCTTCAATCATATTTTTAGATCCTTGTCGCGGTGGTGGGTAGATCAATAACAATAAAACTTATAATTGACGAAATAAGAATGGATCCAATATGATTGGAAGAAATGTTGCTTTGTTGGTATCATAAAAGGGTATCGTTGTTTCATCGTCTTAATGTTGTTGTCTGTTTGTGATATATTTATATCTAATTGTTCATATGCAGTTGTGTGTGCGTGCGTGCGCGTGTGTGTGTGTGAGTATATGTATTTTAGACATATATTATCGTAATACGTCGTTGATCTTGTCCACCTGGAATTCATCTTGTGTCTTGGAGGGGAAACTGGAAACCTGTTTTGGACGAATATTCATTCACTCCAAGACGATGAATTGGCTTTATATAGTTTTTAATTCAGCTTCCATATGTCGATCGTAGAAGAACGGAAAGTGAATATCTTTGCTTGCGTGGTTCTACCAAAGTCTTATTTTCACACCCGTAAGCGCCCCCCCAGGAAAGGGAAGGGGACGACCTGTTAAGCCGTCTGTTCTTCTCTACGTCCAAACCCAAAACTCACTGACTCCAGCTAATCTGATCACGTGACTCACACGCAGATCCGATCAGCTGACCTTCACTTCCGGTAAAACGTGTCTTCAATATAATTTGCCATATTTCTTTCTTATGTTCGATCTATTTCCTAACAGAAAGAAAACAGAAGACAAGAAAGGATTCAGAGAATAATAAAAATAAAATAAGGGGGAAAAGTAAGACGATTGGACAAAAACAAAAGAGAGAAAAAAAATCAATAAAACAAAAAGAAAAAACATGAATAAAGGAAGCAAAATAGAAAAACAACTGGCTTGTAAAAGAAAGACAGAAGTTAAGAAGGCAATTAAAGAATAATAAAAATGAATAAAGACGGTAAAAAAGAAAGAAAGAAACAGGCGTTTTAAAGACAGGATGAGAGAAAGAACGAAATTGAAAAAAAGGAAAAAGGAAAAGAAATAAAAAGAAGGAAACGTTCATATTATCATATCATTGTGTACGTATTAAATTCCATTACGTATTCTCCGAGGAATGAAACATTCACAGCATTTAAGTCCTTCTGACACTCCCAACAAACGCACCAGCGTCTATTCTCAATCCTATCCCCCATCCCTTCCGCCATATATCCTCATTCGAACATCAAATTATCAGGAATAATCGAATGATCACGAACTGAAACAATCGAACACGTTAGGCGATAGTTTAGATCACGTGTTTGGTAACATGAATAGCATTTCCGGTTGACACATGCGTATTCTAAATTGGTCCATGGCTTTTACAGCTATCTAATTCTATCCAAAAATATTCAGTCATTTATCTATTCGAGCACGTATAAATGTACATTAAGTATCCGCATCAGAATAGAATATAAAGTATTTATTTCTCTACTTGGCAAAAACATCTATCAATATATATATATATATATATATATATATATATATATATATATATATATATATATATATAGAGAGAGAGAGAGAGAGGGGGGGAGAAAGAGAGAGTGAGTAGGTGAGATAAATACTAAGGAACAAACCGAGTTTCGTCTTTAATTTGTTATGTGTTCATAAACGCTTCGTCTTTACTTCGAGACTTCCAGAGAAATAGTATTCCCACAGAATAGAGTAATAAAATGAAACAAACCGAATTATGTGTTTATCATCGAAATAAAGACGAAACGCTTTGTTCCTTTTTACTACTCTATTATATATCTATATATAACCAACAATTTTATCAGGAAAAGATTAACAGAAACTTCGATCCAAAAAAAATGTTCACGTGCTGTCTGCTGCTAAAATTTTCCTCTCAGCTGCAAAGAAAGTACTTTGCGTGGTAACAATTACGAAAGATAGAAAGAAAGACATGTTGAGAAGGCTTTTTTGTTTACTTTTGTGATATGAGATATCAACAAACTTAGGGTTTTTACAAAGGCCAAGATACTTTGAGCAAGCGGAAAACGGTTCGCTTCCTTACATTAACTTAAAATCCGTTACATTGGGGCAAAATTCATCAAGTAAATTAATAAGCAATAGAAACACAAAGAATAAGAAAAAAAAAACAGAATAAAAATAAAAATGAATTTAAAGCCACATGAAAATATTTTAGATGATTCAATGAATATTTCCGTCCTGTTTTTACCGTTTTGAACATTTTAAATCATGTTTTTATTTGCTTACATTAGTCACAGCCATTTTAATTTTTTCAGGCGTCTCATAACAATTTCTAATGTTTTCCTTGAGCTTAAGGACTAATCAAAAGTCACAGGGAGCAATGTTTGTATTATAGGGAGGGTGTGAAACTGTCTTGATGCGCATCTTATTAAAATAGTTTCGCCTCTTCCAATGGAATCTCTTCCTGAACCCGTTTAAAACCTCAACATATTATTTCTTGCTTACTGTCTGTCTGTCTGTCTGTCCAGTGGAAGCCAGTGAATGTAGTGTTCTTTTGTTCGGACTTCCTTACTCCTCCCACAACTCTCATCATCCCTCAGACTCCCTGTCTTCCTTTAATGTCATATTTTTTAAAAAGTAAACCTCCATCGTGTAGATGAGTTTAAATATCTGCAGGGAAAGAATGTTCTAAAAGTGTCATTTTCTTGCGAGGAATTTATATCCTCATTTTTCTGAAAGGATAGCCTGTAAAAAACATACGCATAATTCTTCGTATAATAACGGTTTCTCAAGAGGTAAAAAGTCCGGTAAAAAAAAACCTTTCTCGTTCCTTCTTTGAGTTCGGTCAGGATGGAAATATTCTTTTGTTTTGACTTAGAAAAACATCAGCTTGAGACGTATCCATGTTATTCAGGCTTTAGAAGAAAATATCTAGCTATGGTGATAGATACTTCCAATTCAATGGTGAGAATATTTCCCACATGTGTTTTCCTTCCTGCATAAGCATCACCACTTATCAAGGCCAAGAGGCCACTCGAGGATAAAGATTAAAGAATGTTCAGTAGAAATTGGACAATATAGTGATCGCTAGTAAATGGTAATTCGGTAAATTTGTTAACTTATATGGAACGGCTAATCAAGAACTTGTTTACGTTAGACTTGAAGGCAGCCATATTGTAGTCACCTGGAAAGGAGGAAAACGGAAGACAATTCCACAGGCGTGCAGTTCTAAGAAAGAAGCTTTGTTCATGGAATCTACGTTTAGGTTTAGGCACAGATAAAGAGTGAGGGGGGAATTATTAATAGTGTTTTCAGTTACACGAGTGTTTCTTGTGAAAGTTTAGCGAGGGGGACCATAGACTGAAGCTCAGTGGAACACTTTCCATGAAAATAACGATATATCAGAGACAAACTCACAACATCTCTTCTGTGAGAGGTTGCAGGTAAGAGAAAAGAACATCTCCTACAAGGCTACGAAGTCTATTTTGAACTCTATCAAGGCAGGACAAGTCCTTTCTAGCAGCTCCTGCTCAGATGTGGCAAACGTATTCTATCCTTGGACGTACCTGGCTTTTATATAGATAGAGAATAGAATCAGCAGTGAGATATCTACTTGATCGATAGAAGGATCCCACTATTTTTCCAGCGGCCTTGGCAATATATTTGATGTACGAGTTTCATTTAAGATCATGAGTAAAGGTCAAGCCCAGAAGCTTTTCAAAACTTGAGGCCTCTTCAAGACGCGAGGCATTCATTTCAATTGATGCCAGATGTGGATCAGAACGTTGATGATGTAAAGATAGAAGCTTGGTTTTAGATGCATTAATAGTAACCAGCCAATCCTTTCCCCATTGTACCACGTGCTCAAGATCAGAGGAGAGAGAATCTGAGAGAACTTAGTCGTTTACTGTCTTACATGTGCTATCATAAATGGTCGTGTCATCAGCATAAATGTCTACAAATGATGTAAGGATGTGATACATATTTAACTGCCAATTCCTCGGGAGACTTTTATGGATTTGCTTGATGCAGATATCTCTCTGCGAGATATGAATTCATCAGGTAATATAAATGCAATCGCGTCAACATTATAAGCTTCGCCAGGTAACTTAGACGAGCCCACTTCAACAGTTGACCGTCTTGTTTAGGCGAAGAGAAAATAGCACATCAGCACATTTTAAGCGCCAAGTTTAAACTGCCAACTTAAGATTGAATGTAATCACAAAACGCGGGGATGCTCTGATCAATCACCAGACAAAAATTATTCACATCACCAACAACATCAGCAGCAATTAAGCAAATTCAAGAGAAAGAAAAGAGAAGAAATATATCTCTAAAAAATTCTACAATATATATATATATATATATATATATATATATATATATATGTGTGTGTGTGTGTATGTGTGTGTGTGTGTGTGTGTATTGAACATGAAAACTAGTGACTACACATATGCAAATATGTTTCAGTGACCATCCTGCTAGGGAAAATCACATTATCAGGCCAAGAATATCTCCCTAGAGAATAGGGAGATATTCTTGGCCTGATGATGTGATTTTCCCTAGCAGGGTGGTCACTGAAACATATTTGCGTATGAGTAGCCACTAGTTTTCATATTCAGCATATTCATATAGCTCTGTTTAGACATTGAGCACTCTTTGGTAGACAAATTGTTTTTGTTTAAATAACTAAACAATACTACCAATAATAATAATAATAATAATAATAATAATAATAATATATATATATATATATATATATATATATATATATATATATATATATATATATACTTTCTATACTTTCCATGCTACAATTTTTTGATTGTGCAAAGACAACAGTATCAGGAATAAAGTATTTTTAAATAATGTATGCAATTTTGATGAAACATTACCACAGCTTCTTTGTATGTAATTCATGTTTATGATGCATAGAGTTGAAAAGTCAGAGCACATGCGTCATGTATCTTGATCTTGTGTTCACACTAATTCCTCTATCCGACCAGATACGTTTTCCACACTTACTGTTATGGTTTAATATTGAAAGAAGAACAAGAAGGCTTTTAAACAGTAAAATGAAATAACTATCTGTAGGGGTGCCACCCTAACACCTACCAAAAGCAGAGCTTGCCTAGACTATCCTGTGAGTTATTTCAACGTCCAAGGTTCTATCTCTACTCAGAAAATAACCAAGATGTTTAAAGTGACCTTCAATCTACTCCGATCAATCAGAATAGTTGGCTCCACATATGGCACACCAGTTGAAGGAGAATACATAACAACGAGTTTTTTTTTCCAACTAATGTTCAGACCGAAAGCTTTTCAAGCATTTGAGAATTTATCAACTGTTTACTGCATGTCCTCCCCACGTGTGGAACAAAAGCAGCCGAACGCCGGATGGCAAGCGATTGTATTAGCAGCAGGAGCAGCAGGGGCAACGTTTGAACGCGTATGCACATTGGAAAATGTGCTCGAGCTTGCATATGAAGAAAAAAGAAAAAAAGGACACAGCGTGGTCAAGGAGAAACAAAGTCGGCGTCGAAGGAGATGGGCGTGTAAAATGAAAGGAAAAGAAAGAGTGCGATCGAAAAGGATGGACGTATAAGAAATAACTGTCTACGACCGGGGTATAGTGAAGCAGAAGCAAGAGAGTTTTAAGTTGGCGTCGAGACGGGGGGGGGGGGTAAGGGTAAAAATGACTATATTGAAAAGAAAAAAAAATTCCGACCCGGATTTTTATTTATTTTTTCATTTGTTTGTTTGTAACTGCAACGTTACAGAATGATATCGTCGAAGATTAGAGAGCTTTCTAGAAGCTCGAAAACACAAGTACATTTGCATTCATTTGCATGTACATTTGCATGTACATTTGCATATACATTTGCATGTACATTTGCATATACATTTGCAATTACATTTAGATACATTGCATATGCATTTGCATATACATTTGCATATGCATTTGCATATACATTTGCATATATTTTCATATATATTTGCATTTACATTTGCATATATATTTGCATGTGCATTTGCATACATTTGCATGTACATTTGCATACATTTGTATGTACATTTGCATGTACATTTACATGTACATTTGCATATACATTTGCATACATTTACATATACATTTGCATATACATTTGCATACATTTACATATACATTTACATATACATTTGCATTTACATTTGCATATACATTTGTATACATTTACATGTACATTTGCATGTACATTTGCATACATTTGTATGTACATTTGCATATACATTTACATGTACAGTTGCGTACATTTGCATATACATTTGCATGTACATTGGCATACATTTGCATATACATTTGCGTACATTTGCATATACATTTGCATATATACTTGCATACATTTGCATATACATTTGCATATACATTTGCGTACATTTGCATATACATTTGCATACATTTGCATATACATTTGCATGTACATTTGAATATATATTTTCATATACATTTGCATACATTTGCATATACATTTACACACATGCTTCCTTATTCGCATCTTAATCTTCGCAGAAGTCTAGCTAGAAACATATCACGCATTGGGTAAGCATTGTTATCCTTAAAAAGGGCAGAGTTATCCTTAAAGAGCTCCACCCAAACTAGTTTCTGTTTAATAAAACTAGCAACAATGTTAAAATAAGCTTTAAGACTCCCATGTGTGGATTTAGAACTGCATACCTCCAACTTGTAAGATCTGTATACGTCGCTGCAGGACTTTTGAAGAGATAACTGTACATAAAATATGGCAATGATACGTTTATCATCCTTTGAACTTTAAAAGATATCTATGACAAGCAGTATTAAATAAACTCTAGTATTATATAAAAGTAACTTTGTGTCTGTGAGTTCCTTTCTCATAGGTTCCGAAACGGCTGAACCTATCTTTTGAGAATTTCACACGAAAGTCATTTATATTTCTGGCAGTGTTCTTAGATATGTTAGTGCAGAAATTCATCGGATAGGTATGAAAAAAAAACTCTTATAAAATAGTCTTTCTTCTCTTACATATAAAAATGATTTTTTAAAGGTAAATATTTGGCCAAAACGTGGTAAGACGACAACAACTATGGAAGGCGGTAATTGCTGAGGATGCAGGAGATTCGGAGTTCCTAACCCGTCGCGGTTACCACCTGACGAAGGCCAGAGAAATAGTTGGCCTAAACACCGTGAAACAACAACCAAGAAAGGTGAGGATAATAGTCCTCAATAAATAACATTCTTAAATAATTCTCATCTCGATAATAAATTCCAATTAAATAATATATACCATTCGGTGCGGACCTTGCCATGGAAGACCAGATATTAAATAAATGTGGATGTAGATCTAAAAATCCAAATTTGATCACCTTTCGGGGCCCATGGCGCAGTTGATAGAGATATTGAATCTCTACGGTTTCAGGTGAGACGACATTCCAATTATAGTGTTCAAAAAGCTTCAACCAGAACTAGTGCCCATACTTGCAAAGCTATTTAAGCATTGTCTTAAGGAGAAATGCTTCCCAACACCTTGGAAAATCTCATCAGTATGCCCTGTATTTAAGAACTCAGTAACCTAGCTTCCGTATAACACCTAGTGTTTGTATTGTTATATTTTATTTTGATCGTAGAATCAAAAAAGGAAGAACGTATTTACACCGAAGGAAACTTGCTCTCCTGTCCTCTCTTTAAATGTAACCGCACAGGCAATTTTTTCAAACTTAAACTTGTTTTTTTCAAGATATTTTTCGGGATAAACAGAATAGACAAATTTATTAAATTTTCTGAGCATAATTTATTATAATATAAGCGTCACTAGAAATAAAAGCTATTGGGGTGTTGTGAAGAGGTTTGAGATGTACGCAGTCAAAGCGTTTTTATGTCCCTGATGTCTGGGCCTAAAATTTAAATCTCATCAGAGTCAGGTTACACGGCTCATTACAAACCAATAAGTCTCCTCTCAGTAAAATCCAATAAGTCTCCTGTGCATCATGAGTAAGCTGCTGGAAGCCGTGTTAAATAGAGAAGTAGTCAACAATCTCAGCAAAACCACCCTTCTTCGTGACACACAATATGGTTTCCGTTCTGCTAGATCTACAGCAGACGTGCTTACAGCTATATCTCATGGGATTAGCAAATCTCTTGACAAAGGCTTCCTCTCTAGGGAATCACTCTTGACATATCAAAGGCCTTTGATAAGGTATGGTATGATGGACCACTTACTAAGATCTCAAACTATGGTATAGCTGGAAATGTCTTCACAATTATTAAATCGTTTCTCTCTGATAGGTTCATAAGAGTAGTGGTTGATGGGCAGAAACCAGAAGCTCTCAGTATTAATGTTGGAGTCCCTCAGGGGTCCATCTTGGATTCAACTCTCTTTCTGATCTACATTAATGATCTTCCAAATCACATTCTTACATCATTCGTAGACATTTATGCTGACGACACTACAATCTATGGTAGTACATCGAAGACCGTAAACGACCAAGTTCTCTCTGATGCTCTCTCTTCTGATCTTGAGCTTGTGGTACAATGGAGAAAGAGGTGGCTGCTTAATTTTAATGCATGTAAATCCAAGCTTCTATCGCTACACCATCTACGCTCTGATGCCAATCTGGCATCGGTTGAAATGAATTGCTCTTGTCTTGGAGAGGCTTCATCTTTTGACAAGCTTCTGGGTTTGCCTTTTACTCCTGACCTGAAATGGAACACGTATATTAAATCACTTGCCCAGGTCGCTGGAAAAATAGTGAGATCCTTCTATCGACCCAGTAGATATCTCACTCGTGATGGAATTCTCTATCTATATAAAAGCCAAGTACTACCAACGATGGAGTACTGTTGCAATATCTGGGCAGGAGCTGCTCGAAGCAGCTTATCCTGCCTTGACAGGGTTCAAAATAGACTTCGTAGCTTAGTGGGGGATGCCCTTTTCTCTTCCCTGCAACCTCTTTCCCACAGAAGAGACGTTGCAAGCCTGTCTCTACTTTATCATTATTTTCATGGCAAATGCTCAGCTGAGCTTCAATCTATGATCCCCCCTCGCCAAACTTTCACGCAAAAACACTCGTCTAACCAAAACCACTATCAATAATTTCCCACACTCTTTATCTGTGCCTAAACCTAAATGCAGATTCCATGAACAAGGCTTCTTTCTTAGAACTTCACGGCTAGGGAACTCTCTTCCGATTACCTGCTTCCCAGCTGACTACAATCTGATTTTCATCAAGTCCAATGTAAACAAGTTCTTGATGAACCGTCCACCTAAGTAATCCAATTTTCAAAATTCACATTACTTATGTTTACTACGCTATAATCATATTGACTAATTTATACCCATTAACTCTTATCCTTGAGTGGCCTTCGGGCCTTGATAAGTGGTGATTTCTGTATAAAAAAGCGATTCCAATCGTACCGAAAGCCGGCTAGAGGCTTACTTGGCCAAAACATGGTGAGACAACAGCAACTATGGAAGGCAGTAATTGCTGAAGATGCATTTAGGAGATTCGGAGTTTCTATCCCGTCGCGTTACCACCTGACGAAGGCCAGATGAATAATTGGCCGAAACGTCGTGAAACAACAACTAAGAAAGATGAGGATAATAGTCCCCAATACATAAAATTATTAAATATTTTACGTAACACCGGTGTAACACTGGCCGGTTTAACGTAAAATATCCATCTGAAAAAATCATATGCAATCTGCATAAATTAAAATATAATGTTTAAGCGTATTGTACGACCGGGCAACGCCGGACGTCCAGCTAGGAAATGATAACTGTATCAGCCGTATGTTATTGTATCATATCGCCAACGCTAGATTGATTAGCAGTCAAGAATCGGAGAGGCCCATCTATCCTCATCGAGGAAAGACATTCTCGCATCAGATGCTAACTTGGTATTTCTAGTTCCCGCGTTATAATAATCATGAGAACATGAGAGGAAGGCTAACGTATGCTCCACTGTATTTAAGATGCGATGGCATTATGCAAGGCAGGCGCTTTCATCTCCCTGAGGTATTCAGGCAATCAATCGATTTAATTGAACCGATTTTGATGACAATAAAAGTATTAGAACTGTGGAACATGGAACGTGGATGCTGATTCGATCCCGGGCACGTCGGGTCTTCCTTCTATCAATAAATATATACCAATTCTAAATAAAAGTTTGATGTACGGCGTAATCATGTTGACACACGGGTTCTCGTTAGATCAGCGAAGTTAAGCAACCTTGAGCATGGTCAGTACCAGATGGGTGACAAATTTGGAATTTTCAAGCCCTGTAAAAACCTGACGGCGTCATCGCCACTAACGGGGATATACATGCGACTGTGGACCGCTTGTGAATTTCATACTCCCATGCTACTAACGATGTAAAAGTTGTTTCCCGCCTATAACAACTTTGCACTCTCATAACATTCACGGAATATTAATAAGCATCCTACGGTACAGCAATGGTGGTTGGGAATCAATATTCTAATCTATTACCGCGTAGTTTATTGCCGCGCAATACCGTAACACCCTGCAAGCTATCTTAAATGACGAAGCACTGATAAAGAGACTTGTAGACGTTGGCCTTGTAATTGAAATGGATATTAATCATAATTGGGTTAACAGATAAAACTACGAACTTTATTTTGCATTGCAAAATATAATTTACTCAATACCATCCCCATGTGTTAAATATGCAGCGGAAAAAATACGGAGGACCAAAACAACAAACACCGAAATATAAATACGTATTAATTTATATCAAAACGAAAGACCTTTAACAAACTTTCACAAAAAAAAAGAAAAACACTCGACTAACTAGAACCACATTTTATGATTTTGCCCACTCTATATCTGTGCCTAAATCTAAACGCAGATACAATGAACAACGCTTCTTTCTCAGGACTGCCCGCCTATGGAACACTGTTCCGCGGGTCTGCTTCACGGTTAAATACAACATGGTGACATTCAAATCTAATGTAAACAAGTTGAGCCGTCCCCATAAATAATCAAATTCTATCCAATTTACACCATAAGTGATTTCTACACTATCACCTTACATTCATTAAGACATCCTCGAGTGGCCTCTGAGCCTTGATAAGTGGTGACCCCATGTAAAAAAATTTAAAAAGAATACAAAATGTTAATATTAATATAATAGCGTAATGTATTTCTTATCAGTAACAATACATTTTCTACTGTTGTCACACGCTAGATAAATCTAATATATAAAACTCACTAAATCTGCCTGTCTGTCTCCATATTTTCAAACTCTATCTCCTCCATAAACTAAAAATTGCAGAGGCCTCAAATGATTGGCTTTCTTTTTTTACAGACCGTTCTTTTATGGATCTTTAGTTGAAATTGTTTTTAAGATGTCAAAATTGTGTCTAAATTAAAAAAATTTTTTTATTCATCTTAGTTTATTTTTAATTTTTAATAAGCATGTTTCACGTTGGTATAGTGGTAACGTCACCAGCTTTTGAATGCTACAGTTTTGCTTTCGGTTTCGATTCTACGTGACAGCTTCCAAATACATTGTTTTAATTTTTGGAAACCATGACTCTATAATAATATATACGAAATCTGAGCGAATTATAATATCATATTTAAGCTCTTCCCTCCTTCGCTAAGTGTAATCCTAACCCCTCCTTCGCTAGTCTTACAGAATAAAAATCTTCTAATCGAAGCAAAACGCATGAAAAATATAAAATTAGATAACATACAAAATACGTGACTATAGTTTTGCTAAAAAAAAAAAACCCAACAACTTTTAATCAAAAAGAATATAAACTAATATCCTCTCGTCTCTCTCTATTTTCATATCTCTTTCTCTCTCCTTTTCTCATTTTTTTTTAAACAAAAATGTAGTAGGCAAAAAAAAATAAATAAATGTTCTGTCAGCAACAGTACAACTTCAAAATAGTCAAAGAGAGGGAATTCCTGTCCGTGATAACCGTGGTAAAAGAAGACACACTCCAATCGCCAGAAACACCCACACACACACAGTTTGCAGGACACTGCCGACTCGTCTCTAGCCTCCTGCTTTTATAGTGGCCGGGAATTATCCATTTGCATAATCACATGAGACAGAAACGTGATTTTCCGAGAGTTGCATGGGGTAAATGCTAATAAAAACCCCCGGACGCCATCTTGGAATTCTCTTTTTCCCCCCAACTGGTGACACAACAGACGTACCCGAGGTAAGCTCTTTTTCCCCTCATTTTAGTTATTGCTACTTTGTAAATCATTAAATAAAGCATCTGTGCAGCCGTAAATTTACTAATTTTATTAGGGAAATACTTTTTGTTTTGCTTATGTTTGTTTTGTTTATGTTTTACTAAAGTGAAAAAAAATCTTTTTTTTTAAATCTTTTCGTATATAAAAATCACTTTGCTTTAATGCGTGTGTGTTTGTTGTGTGTCTGAGAGAGAGAGAGAGCAAGAGAGAGAGAGAGAGCGCGAAAAAGAGAGCGCGAGAGAGTCCCCTATGAGCTCCGAAATTAATGGACTGATTTTTATGAAATTTCACAAATTATGTATGGCGTGTCTAGGAGTGTCCTTCGCTATTTTTTATCGTCGGAATGCTTCTAAAAATATCGAAAATCGTTAGTCGACAATCAAAATCCGATAAAAGAAGGAACAGTCATATTTTCACCAAAGTGAACACCCTTATACAGCATAACACTATAAGTGCATTTAAGAAATTGGTAAAATTCACCTTTCGTCTTCCTTTGCTTACAAAGCTATTTGGCGGAAGTGACGTCCGACATATTTTTAGCGACGGATTACCAAAACTGTATAGAATGAACCTTTTGTTTTGTTTTTTTTAGAAGTTTTATTCAAACAGTCTTTATTTGAAGTCAATGGACTGTTTTCTTTTATATTATTATTAATTATGAACTGTTTTTCCCTATTAATATGTTTATGAACGTTTACCTTACTTTTATAATAAAAACGAGTTGTTTTTTTTTTCAATTACATTATAAACTTTATTTGAACTTTTTAACAAATTTTTACATACATAAAAAATAGAACTGTAAATTGGTTTATCATTTTATTGTTGAATAAAACTTCAAAGTGATAAATGAAGAAAAAAATTATCTTGAAAAGAAAAAACACCTCGTTTTTTTTTTTTTTTTTTAATAAAACTAACTTTAATTTAAAAAAATTCGATGTTTGGAAAACAGTCCATAATATATATTTCATTATAAAACTCTATTTTTGTTTGATAAAAAGAATAAAACAGTTCATAAAAAACAGTCCATTAAGTTCAAATAAAGACTGTTTGAATAAAACTTCTAAAATAAAAAAAAAGGTTCATTCTATACAGTTTTGGTCATCTGTAGCTAAAAATATGTCGGGCGTCACTTCCGCCAAAAGGCTTTGTAAACAAAGGAATACGAAAGGTGAATTATACCAAGAAGTTTTATCATTGCACAAATGAGGGTTTCTGTTTAGAACACAATTGAACCATGATACTTGACTTTTTCATTTTAAACTTTAATTCAATTCATTATATAAAAATAATTTCATAGAACCAACAGTAGGTTCTCTACAGTGCAATGTAGACTAAAATGTATTGTGGACTAAGTCATTGAAAGGAAGTTTCCTCCCGTGTGTCCTAACGAGACGGGTGTCCTAACGAGACGGGTGTCCTAATTAGAGTAGGAAATAAATGGATTTGATTGAAAAATGGAGAATTTCACCGATTTCCAAGACAATAAAAAAGGCACGAAACATTTATTGATACTCATTCAATCCCGGGTAATACCGGGTCTTGCTGCTAGTCAGTTATAAGGAATAATCGTTACCTACTTCGCGTATGAAAAATAATTAAGATTGATTATTTTTTTTTAGTAATCAGTTATTATTAATATTAAGGTTAAGCGTTCAATCGCGTGACCACTGAAACGAACCGGACAAATGTGTCGCTGACGCTTATGATATGGGATAATCTATTATTTATTGGAAATAAAAATGCAGTATAATTCCATTAAATATAGTTTCTTAAAAAACAAAACAAAAAAAAACACACATAAGGTCGTAATGAGGAGCGGCTTTTTGTTGGAGATGAAGTTCTCCATATTTTATGAACTTTGTAGCGGATTTTTATAGTTCTCCTGGGGAGATAAGTCGACTCGAATAAGTGTAATTTAAACATGACTAATACAGCTTGACGGAAAAAAGTGTGTCGTCAATCAGATTTGATGATAGCTTGATTTGACAGATGTTTATTAAACCTAGAGCACTACGATACTGCGGAAAGGTCAGGAAAGTTAAATCGAACGACTTCTTCCCTTGAAATTTATATAGTATTTTGTTGCGTGTATCTTTCTTTCTTTCCCCGGTGTTACTCTCTTTAGTATGCTTGCAACTACTAGAGAGAGAGAGAGAGAGAGAGAGAGAGAGAGAAAGAAAGAGGGAGAGAGAGGACTTGGAAACGAAATCGAGATTCCAACTGCCAAGTCGTCTCTCTCTCTTTCTCTTTCTCTCTCTCTCTCTCTCTCTCTCTCTCTAAGAAAATTAAAGCAAAAAAGTGAATTAATTCACTTTTTTGCTTTAATTTTCTTATCACTTTGTTTTTCTTGGGGATGGTGCATTCTACCGGATGGCAAACATTCTCCGATTAGTTTAGTTACTCCAACCGATAGATCTTTTAAAGATCCTAACCGTCCCTTCAAATGCTATTGTTTGTATTTCTCTTGCACTTGGTTCACCGCGTATATTCGCCAGATAGTTTTTGAAATTCTTTTTCATTAGCCCGAT
This sequence comes from Euprymna scolopes, assembly GCF_053919585.1. Taxonomy (NCBI): domain Eukaryota; kingdom Metazoa; phylum Mollusca; class Cephalopoda; order Sepiida; family Sepiolidae; genus Euprymna; species Euprymna scolopes. The sequence continues at coordinate 77,879,453 of NC_136515.1, forward strand.
TTCTCCCATAACGACTGGTATGATTAATACCTTCTTAAGATTCGAGTTTCTTTTTATGTCGTACATACGCCCTTGGTATTTTCTTATTTTATCTCGCTCTGCTCTGTTAAGGCCAGCATCATTAGGGACGCTGACTTCAATCAGGGTTACAACTTTCTCCCTCTTATCCCATATCACTATGTGAGGCTTAATAGCCCCATTTTCTAGGTATGTAGTTGTAGGAATTTCGTAGTCATAATGGATGGTGTATGACTTATTTCTAACTGTTGTTTCTGGTAAACATGTTCCCATGACTTGCTACTACACGGGGTATTCAGGATTTTACACATTCCATAATGACGCCTTAAATGACTCGTTAAACCTACTGACGTGATTAACCCTTTCATTTAACGAATGCACATATCGTTTAATCTTGGAGGAGCTGGTTATGATGTACCAAGACGTAACAGCTCCTCCAGAAACACTCTCATGGTTCGGAGACACCAAAACCTTCCCTACATACGTACATGTTATCAAATGATAGATCACTAAATGCTATAAATGAAATATATAGAAGGAGGAAAAGTACAAAATAAATGGTAAAATACTGTTGCGATAATGCGAAATTCAAAATCTAGTGACACTTATACTCTTTGGAACACTACCGTTTATTATCGGTGAGCTATCGCTGGTGATTAACTGTGTGAGACCCCCTAGTGAGTAAGTGAATATTAATAATAATAATAATAATAATAATAATAAACAACTAGCGTGACATGTGGAAATTCCAGAGCGGACACTTTCATATGTAATATATTGATGTTGGCATTCTGTAGATGTTCAGTGTAAATGCAGACGCCCTGATATTATTGTAGCTCTTTTGTTAAAACTGCAGAAGTATTTATTTAAGCTTGCAGGGAAGCCCAACGTAGCCGCGTCGTAAAATACGCTTAAATATGTTTTAATTCATGCAGATTCGTATGTGTTATTATGGTCAATTTTTTATCGATTCTTATAGATTATAAAGTTGTGATTTAAAAAATAAAAATATATGAGTTGGTTTCATCAGCATTGAAACCGAAACCAAAACTTATAAAGACTATATATATATATATATATATATATATATATATAGGAAATAAACGAAGGTTATAAACAAGAACACGTGAGTCTTTGAATTTTCAACAAAATTTTACACTATATATGCTCTGCACCTATTAAATAGATACATTGAGCTTAACTCAAAATTAACGGTACCTGGTTTTTAAAATAACAATCTAGACCCGTTAAACGGAATATTCAGTGTAGCTTAATCGCCATATACATTTTATAAATTACTAACTAGCTCTACCTACGTATTGAGCACTTTTGAAGTAAATACTTAAAGCTTACGCATAAATATATACTTTCGTATATTAATTTTATGTGAGTAAATTAAGTAGTTATATATATAATGAAGACTGAAGGATCGGTCGAAAATTATGTACTTATAAAAAAGTTTTAAAATTTTTTTCATGATATTATTTTGTATTCCCGCACGTCACCAATTGAAAACGAATAAAGAAAAGTTATAAGCTTTTATACTTTTCGTATTCTTTTTTATTCATATATATATATATATATATATATATATAACTTGAGTTATTTCAGTTATAATCGAAACCGAAACCAAAACTTATGAAAAATTCTTGGTAAAATTATTTATTACAAGAAATGGAAGGTCATAACAATCAAACGGCAGTAACTCGCAAGAAAAAAGATGTAAGCGTGACACAGAAAATAACACACACGCCATCGTATTAATATATAGATGTAACAATTTGATTGAAGCGATGGGGCTGGATTGTATCTTGTTAGAAAAAGAAAACTGATATAAAAATACTAGCTGATGTGAATGTGGAGGGCAAAAAAAGGAGACGTTCGAAAAATACTTGATCGATTTTCTCAATAAAAGTTTTTAAATAAAGCAGTACTGTTGTTTTCTTAAAGGTGACACTTTTAATGTTCCACCTTGTAATTAAGAAAATTCAAAGTAAAATATAAAAGCGTTCGTAGATGTGGTACAACTCATCGGAGATAGATCTATTTCTTAAATCACGTGTTTTGATCTGAAAAAGATTTGAAAAGGAAATAACTCTTCTGTGATCAGTTTCATTATTTGCATAAAAATAAAATTGTCGATTGATTTATGCCCCAGGGAGTTTAACATTGACATTGTTCATATTTTTTCTACCGAGATATTTTCGTTTTTTTTTTTTCTAAGATAACGATTTTATTATCATCATTATTTTTTTGTTTCTTTTATTTTTTCTTTTACTCTTAGTCATTTTATGCCCTCGGTCGCGTTTTACTAAATAGAAATAATTGTTACTTTTTTTTTCTTTTGTAAGAATAAAAAAAGCGTTCGAGAAAACTAGGGGCAAAAATATATTTTTATACGGTAAACTTGCGTCCGTTTAATCTAAGCGTTTGGCGGTAAACATGAAAGTTCAATCTTAAGCATTAGCGGAAAAAAAATCATATTTTTATTATATTTTCGAAACTGATTTTAGTTTTATGTAAAGCTTACACACATTTTATAGTACGTATATAAACGACGGCCCTTTAAAATAATACTTTATAATGACTAAACATGCTTGCATGACCTGGAAATTTCATATCATTTTTACAGATATTGACGGTGTGAGATTCTAAGGAAGAGATCCCTGTCATGAACGTGCGTCAGAAGCAGAAACGCTACAGAATGTCTCTATCTCTTAATTATTGCTGTGCTGAGTCACCCTCGACTAAGGTGCAGACCCTATAAACTTCCACTGTAGGTAACTGATGCAGAAGGTGAACTGGCATCCCAGAATCTGTACCTGCCACAGTATAATCAACTGCGTACTATGACGAAAGGGAATGCAAATCCAAACAACTAGACAAAAAGGGAGTTGTAGAATCTGATCAAAGGCCCACTCCAGCCATTGCGATTGGCTCCACGTGTGCAGATATGGTACAATATCTTCACGAAACCGAATTGGCCGATGGATCTGTGATCACCACATGTTTCGACTGGTCTTTCTCTGTTTTCTTCCACGCCCACGTTGCTTTAAGATCCGTAGAAAGAAGAGATGAGTGCGGTCCAGTCGACGATGGTTGAATTTGTTGCTGGAGGGAAGCAAAGTTGCCAAGCAATCAAACGAAAATGTTAAAAAGCGCTTGCTATAAACAACAACAACGTTTATTAACAAAATCTTCAACAAACACTACGGAATGGGAGTGATTGTGGTTGACTGGCGCGATAAAGTTTTCTTAGAAAATCTTAATTGCAATTAGGCAGCTTTAATGATGAAGAACGGATGGCAACGAATGTTGTTCTTTAAGCGACGACAAAAAACGAACAACTCGATTTTTCGCTTTGGGTATCCTCTATTCATTGACCTGAATCCTTGAACAATCAGTGTTTGATTGGTCAACCAATAGAGATTGCCGACTAATGGCTATCGTCGTAACAATCACCCTAGTTAGCCACTGATTGGTTTTAGATAATCGGCCAATTAATTGCCGTCATTGGGAGGGGCTATACGGAGCAATTCTCTGATAAGTTAATGAATGATGTATAGCCGCCCAGTCCTTGTGCCAAACTTGTACTCAATTCCAAGTTATGCCGACCCAAAATGTTTGCCAACTTATGAATATATTTATTATTTATAATTTTGAAAATTATGATTTTCAGCAGGTGCGAACACCTGCAATTTGTTTTGTTTTAGTTTTATGGGTCTTTGCTCGAGTCACCATCTCTTTGCACTTACAATGTTGGATTCCCAAAACGAATTTATTTTACTTATATAATTTGTTTATAATTTTGAAAGGTTCATAAACCTGCAGACGGTTTTTGTTTTATTGGTAGTTTTATAGGTCAATTCTCTTCTTGCTCGGATCACCATCTTTTTGCACTCAATGACAGTTTATTACACTTTGTTCTTGGGTCTTAAAAATTTTTGCTACCCAAACGAATTTTATACTGTTCAATAAAACAATTATTATCATAATTTAATTAATTATTATTTAATTAACTTTGCCAGTTAACCTTTTTACAGATTGTCTTGGTTCGTCTTTGTCTCTGCATTTTTGTTTCTAATGGAGAGGGCTTTGGCAGTAATGGGCTGTCTACTTTTAAAAACCATCAACCATCAAGTAGGAAGTTAGAAAGACTGGTGATGATGGAGTGATGGCAAACCGGCAGTTTTGATAAACTGGAAGCTGCAGAATTACTTCTGCACGAGGGTGATCGGGATGTTATGGTCTAGGTGTATCAGAATTTTTGTAGGAATTTTTGACACTCCTAACACGAAACTGCGAAAAAAATATAAAAAAACTCGTAATTTCTCTTTTAAAAGGTGGTTGTTTTTTTTTTCTTTATGGATTATTCTTCCAAAATAAACTATTAAAGTTGTATAAAATGTAATAGAAATATTTTTTTTAAAACAGTAATGAAATTAATTGAATTTAACGATTTCAGTATTTTTCAATTTTTAAACTTTAAAAATCTATCAAAATTTTTCTATTGATTCTATTTTTACGATATTTCCAGGGTCAATGTAAAATTTTATGCTCTTTCCAATAAACCGAATACAATATTTTAGACAAACGTTTTTTTTAATTCACGCCGCCCCATTTTGAAATATCTATTAAAAAGTAAATAATTAATTTACTCACCAAAGTTTTATATATCACAAACTGAAGATAAAAGATCAATAAATAATATATTCAAATTTAAAACAAAAAAAGAAGTTTTTTTAGAAATTTATCTGTAAAGTCCGAAGTTTTAAACCTTTTTTTTTTTTAAACACGTTGTTATTTTTTTTTGTTTTTTTAAATGAAACCTTGGTCATTGCTCCTTTAATTGAAAAAAATTAAAGTTTGAATTACATTTTTCGAGTAGTTATAAGCTTGAAAAGACAGGGGGTCGAATTAATTCACGCCCCCATTTTGAAATGTCTATTAAAAAGTAAATAATTAATTTACTCACCAAAGTTTTTTATATCACAAATTGAAGATAAAAGATCAATAAATACTATATTTAAATTTAAAATAACAAAAAAAGAAAAGTTTTTTTAGAAATTTACCTGTAAAGTCTGAAGTTTAAAACCTTTTTTTTTTTAAATCACGCTGTTTTTTAAATTTTTTTATGAAACCTTGGTCTTTGCTCCTTTAATTGAAAAAAATTAGGGTTTGAATTACATTTTTCGAGTAGTTATAAGCTTCGAAAGACAGGGGATCGAATTATTCAATATTTTTCACGAAGTTTCTGACACATCTAGTGATGGTCATGCTTATGCTTAATAAAAGTTTCAAGGCAGCTGCTCCGATAATTAAGTAACGCTTGCTTCAATCCAGGGAGGGTCCTAAAAAATGTTGACTAAACAAATGCTCGTTCACAAACTCCTGCTTTGTCAGCCGTAACTAGCACTAAACCCACAACAGCGGTAGATAAATTAATAACCTGGTGAGCACCGTGATCAATCCCAGTCAAAGGTAAAACCCTGGTCAAACGGGGCTAATATAACATGGTGTTCCCTGTTACACCCGCAGTTAAGATATAACACGGGGAATACCGTGGTGACCATATCTTACAAGAGTAGTTATATGTGGTTCGAACACCAACAAAATTCCCACGGCACAGTCTCCGCATCTTCTACGATGACAGGATTGATGTGACGCTGCGGCTCGGATGCTGGTTGTGGTAGGTTCACGGTCCTCTCCCTCGTTAGTTGTTCACTGCAAAAAAAAAAACGAAATCACTTCAATATGGTTTCCTATCACTTACGTTAATTCAGAAGTTAACAAACGGTGAATAATCGACGCCTACGCTGGGTTTAGTTTTTGTTATAAAGATTAATTTTTACAAGAATAAAAAATGAATACAGACATAAAGGAAAAATAAAATACAAATATCGATTATATTTTCTTTTCCTATCAGCCTGTCGATTGTTATTATTGTTATTCAAACGGGGCATTTTTCTTGTTTTTAACAACCGATTTTCCTAGCTTACCAATCAATTGGTAAACGGTGTTTTCACGCGGGGATGGGGGGAGAGTAACGAGAGCTTTCAACAACAGCGACCAACAAAAACGACTGTCAACTGATTTTCCCTTGCTCTGCAGTACCTTATAAATGAACGGGTGGCGTGAGACCTGGCTGGTCTAAGGTTCTATCCAACCAATTCTTGTTCATCACGTCATAATCTGGTTCGTTCTGATTGGATAATTAGCCACATCATCCACGCCTATTCGCTAGGTGAATTTCCGTTAGCAACCAAAATTTCCATCGACTTTCTTTCTCATACACCGGCCGACTCTCGGCTGTGACCTTTGAAAGGTCACCTCTTAACCTAAATATGGTTAATAAAAAAATAAAAAAAGAATTTTTGCAGAAATATACAAATATATATTTACGATTTTACAGCAATATTGTTTACTATTTCTTGATTTCTTTTACAAAGAAAATGTATTTCATATTGACGATCAAGCCGTTTCCTCTTTCTTTTTAACTAGCAGGATTACTCTGCAATACTCCAGGATTGTCGTATAAATAAAAAGCTCTATTTCAGCGCCCATTAAACCCCCTCTGGGGCAATGGGCAATTTTCGACTATGATAGTTGGTTGGGTTACAATCGCCCCCCTTAGCTCATCAAGCTTCAATAAGAAAATGGCCGAGTCCTACCCATCCACACGCCGGTTGCCCGTCTTTGATCTATCAGTGATCGGTCTCACATCTCAGTAGGTCCCCGATAATCGATGTTACACGATACCTCCAAACTAGCTGGTTCGTACAAACTATCTCTTCGACTACCAGTCCACCTGCAAAAGAATCAAAATTCATGCAACATCCACTAAAGTTTTATATCCATGCAAGAAAGGATTATATATGTCCTTGTACATAGTTCATTACAAAAACAATAAATCAGTTATAATAAAGAGTGTACTGAAGTTTTTTTTACCCACAGATTATCTCCCATTGGACATTACCTATTTTGGTTTGGGATATAACGTTTAGTTCATAATGGCTTATCAAAAAGTTTGTCTAGTGTAATCATTCAGTTCAGGTCCCTGTAAAAAACATGCAGTAAGTCTATTAATATATATTGTTTTTCAATTTTCTCCCCTGATCCGTGGCTTCTTTTGGGGTAAAATAGAGCTTTTTTAAAAAAATTTTATTTTCTTAGACCCATCTTCGAATTCTCTGTCCGGCACAAAATGTACATGCAATTCATCTATCTAGGGGCGAATATTTGCCTTTTTTTTATTTTTTAATTACCTCACCGTGGGTTTATGATTTCTCTCTCTCTCTCTCTCTCTCTCTCTCTCTCTCTCTCTCTCTCTCTCTGGACACACAGGACAGTCTCTCGGTTCGTTCGCTTATAAAAGAAAACATAAGAAATATGAAAGTCAACTTTTAATTACTTCATTAATTCACCCCCGGGTTCTTAGTAATCAGCGTGTTTTCTCTCACTTGGGTGGCATCCGTGTTTATATCTGCTCTGGCTGGGGTCATATCGGTTTCAGGTGAGTTTTGACAAGAGTCACCCCATCCGCCATCGATACAGACAACCTTGAGGCGTTTCTACTACCAAGCCTTCGTACTAGTTTCCTGACACACCACATCATTGTCACCCTCATCACAATCAAAACTGTTACCATGCTTATCCACTTAACACCACCACTATTTTCCGCCCCCAGTATCAATATCCTCTTCTCTGGCCGGATGCAATCTCGGTTCTTCGAGCCTTGCTATTTGGGGGAGCATGAGGTATCACGTCATCCCACTTTTTAATCCCAAGCCGGCGATTCTCCGCGTCAGTGCACACTTTAGATAATTCTTTACTAAAATGTGACTTACAAGATAATCTGCCACCCCTAGAAGTCAGTGTGTATTATCGCCATGGAACACATTAAAATATTATAATATTATAGGATGCATAGGGAATGTTGCTGGGTAAAAGGTTAAACCTCCTGATCATATACGACAGATACAGACAGATGGGTAAAAATCGATACGCGTGGATGATCAGATCAATAGATATAAAAAAAAAAACTTTAGAAAGTGTGGGTGTGAAATGTGTCTAATCAACGATAAATAAAAATTAATTGGGGTTCTAATCAGCTAAAAACGAAAATCGAAGTAATTATCAAAACAAACATTTCGGACGAATTTCAATAAACACAAAAGTGTTTACTTTTACATTTTGTCTAGTGGCATGATCTGAAACGCACTAGTAGACAAGTCCGCCATCTTGGATTTAAGTTGTCGTAGTTAATAGCTGTTTGTTCTAGTCGAACGTAAATAAAGCTGAGTGGACAGAAGAGACGTTACGATTCCTCCTCTGCTCTATCATTATTTTCATTGCAAGTGCTCGCCTGAGCTCCAATCTATGATCTTTTGCCAAAATCTCACAAAAAAAACACTCGACTAGCTACAACCACTATCAATAATTTCCTCCACTCTCTATCTGTGCCTAAACCTAACGCAGATTCCATGAACAAAGCTTTTTCCTAGAACTACCCGCCTGTGGAACACTTGTCCACTGGCCCGCTTTTCGGATGATTAAAATATGGTAGCCTTCAAGTCTAATATAAACAAGTTCTTGTTGAGCCGTCCCCTTAAAGAATCTAAATTCTATCCAGTTTACACCATAAATGATTACGAAACTACCACCTTACATTCATTAACCTTATCCACAGGTCTTAAGTGGTAACTCCGTTGTAAAAAATAAGCGTCAAAGCCAATCCCTTCAAAGTTAACGACAAAGAATCAGCTATGCTCTATATACAATTTACTTATCTCTCACCCACCACGGTGGAATGAAGTGACACAAGTGTCGGACCGTGGGATTTGCTAAACCCAGCGCTTTTCGCGAAGAACATTCTGGTCAGCGAACAATGACTAGGCAGTCCCGTCAACATTTCCTGATAAGAGCATTTCAGGCAATTAACAATAAACTAGCCCTTTCTAAAGAGGAGAAGGCAAAGCCTAGGAGAGTGAACGCCCTAGGACTGCAAACGACGTGAAAGTGAACAACTTATTGTAATTCTCTTAAAGGATTTAATATATTACACACAGACACTCACACACACACACACACACGCATGCACACACACATACATACATACATATATATATATATATATGTATTAAAAATTTTGATTCATGACCAAGTAACCTACACACACACACACACATATATATATATATATATATATATATATATATATATAAAGCTGAATGTGTGTGCGTGTGTGTGTGTTTGTCTAGTCATGAATAGGCTTCTATATGGTTGAATATTTTAAAAAACTGATTACACATAATCATAGAAGATGCATCAAGACACAGGAATGGGTACGTTTGATATGGTAGGACGGTGGTTCATTAAAATTGGGGGTCTGCGTTCGCGTCTGGTCAACATAGTATGGAAATAAAAAAATTAAAAATAAAAAAAAAACGTTTACAAGTGTTTTTGATATAGATGTATATAAGGATACTTTGATAAGTATGTTTTAACTTAAATAGGGATGGTATAATAAAATTGTGGGGTCTGCGTTCGCGCCTGGCCTTCATAGAATGGAAATAGGCACAAACTTTAATAAAGACTTTTCATATCTATCCGTGTAAGTATACTTTGATAATTATGTTTATTTTTGAAGAAATATGGTATAATAAAATTATGGGGTGTTCGTTCGCACCTGACCTCCATAGAATGGAAATATGTCACAAAGTTTAACAAGGTTTTTAATATAGATCCACAGGATATTGTGATAAGTGTTTCAGTGTGAACAGGTATGGTATAATAAATTATGGGGTTCATCTATTTTATTTTTACTTTCATCCTATTTTGTCTTTGGTTTTGATACCCCCAAATTCAACCCAAATATACAACCCTTCCCTTTCATAACCTATCATACTTTCATAAATAAGAGTCGATTTTCCGTAGGCTGTTTTTGAACCCAGTCAACGACGGGTACTTTTGCTAGTATATATATATATATATATATATATATATATATATACATATATATATAACTTTTTCTTTTAAAGCCGAGGATGAAGGTTCTTATTTTTGATATCTCTCTTCTTACTATAAGGTCCCATTTGACTAGAGACATACTTCTCTTTGGACTACTGCACTGCCCGGTAAAAACAATTTTCATTATTTCAGCTGTTTTGTAAACTTTCCCATCGGATTTTTGAAAACTTTCCAATCAGATTATATGCATCGTCACGCTGGACTTATTTTGGAATACATGCTATCTAAAGAACTATTTTGTATTTTGAATCAACTCTAGAGGAGTTTCATTCAAGCTAAAATATTAGGCGCGGTTAGTTTATATATTAGTTTTTTTACATATCCAATATTTTTTCATTTTTTTATGGCTACAATAAATTGCGTTTTCACTTAATGCCTAAACTAGCAAATTCTAGCATTGCTACAACTATAATTTGCTGATTTCTTTATGCCCTGTGATGAACAGAATAACACGAATAGCATTTTTTTAAACTCCACGGAATAAGGACTTTGTAAATTGCTTTTTGGAGTATTCAGTCGAACAATAAATTTGGATTGTAAAGTTCAAGTTACAGTTTTAATTTTCTTTGTCTTATATATATATATATATATATATATATATATATATATATATATATATATATATATACACACACATACATATAATGTTCTTTCTCTTATATATATATATATATATATATATATATATATATATATATATATAAGTGAAAGTGTCTGTTTGTGTGTCTGTGTGTGTAAATTTCCCTTCGCAATAACTCTGTCAACTTTTAGTCTACAGACTCGAAATTTGATATACAGGGTACTGAGATTTGGGAAAATCGATGTGATGTGTTTTCGGCCATACATTTGGCGATTAAGGGGTCAAGACCTCTGAGAACTCTACCAAATTCCTCCGAATAGTTTGGGTCTACACACTTGAAATTTTAGATATAGGCTCCTTGGACATAGATCTAACTTAATCACTTAGTTTGAGCCAAAGACAATAATTTTTAAGAGGTCATAATAGGGGTCAAAGTTAAAAAATTTACCGTCTTTTGTTTTTTTTAGTTTTTTTGATCAGCATACACCTCCAAACACCTGGGCAACGCCGGGCTTAAATGCTAGTATATATATAAATTCGTCCACATAAAGTATTTTCCGCTGCATCACAGTTTATCAACTACTTCAAACCAGGATTCAAACTCGATCGTCGAGAGGACAACCGGCGCTAATGACCGTTACGCTAATCAGCTGCTCCTATTACATGTATGTGAATAAACAATGTTAAAAAATTTCCAAAACACCTAAGCTCCATTTGTTTACACAAAGAACATCGTTTAATACGCGAATAGGAGTTTGCTTATCACTTCCCAATATTATCAAACCAAGATAGAGAGCATATAATATTCGTAAGAAGTAAATCAACCAATGAAATTTTAACTAGGTTAATACAAGAGTGCTCAATGCCGAAATTGGACAAGATATACTTTTTATTTATTTTACATAAGCGTTGATATGTCGCAACACATTCCTGAACGTGTTTCGGTCAGCCAGTTAAAGTAACTAGAAACCTATTCAGCAATATTGCTTATACAAAGTTAAATCTGTAATTACGAACTAAACTTATGTATAATATCGCCTTAAGGGTCCCAAGTTACTTGTAATTAGCTGACTGAAACATGCTCATGTGTAGTAACATATTAACGCTTATGCCAAACAAATTAAAAGTACACACACACACACATACACATATATATATATTGTTATAAACACCTTTCAACTAAGATCAGCCGATCCTAGTATAAAGGAGACTAATAAAAATATTTTTATTAAAAACTAGCAGGCCGTCCGGCATTGTCCGGTCGTAAAATACGCTCGTAAATTTGTTGCTGTGATTAATGCAGATTTCGTATTTATTATGCCCGCAGGACCATTTAACCGGCGTTTCCCGGTGGTAGCCCGCCGCACCGCATAAAAAATTAAAGTACGGCTGTTGTAGTTTTGTTCAACCTCAAATCCCTTTTTTCAATTTTTGATATTTTTATCGGATGGATTTCTCTACAAAATATATCTAAGAACACTGCCGGACATATAAATTAGCTTTGTGTTTAATTTGCAAAAAAAAAAAAAGGCTCAGCCGTTCTGGAACTTATGAGGAAGGAACTCACACACGCAAAGTAACTTTTATATTAGAGTGGATATATATATATATATATATATATATATATATATATATATATATATAAATATATATATATATACCGAAGTCAATATTTATACATATATAAATATATATATATAAATATATATATATATAAATATATATATATAAATATATTTATATATATAAATATATATATATAAATATATATATAATATATATATAAATATATATATATAAATATATTTATATGTATATATATAAATATATATATAAATATATATATATAAATATATATATATATAAATATATATATATATAAATATATATATATATAAATATATATAAATATATATATAAATATATATATAAATATATATATATAAATATATATATATATATATATATATATATATATATATATATTGCCTTTTCTATAGCTACTCCATCCTCTGTTTTTCTTAATACATGCATAAAAGGAAGCCCCAGGTTAAAAATATCGATTTATTGTAATCTTGCATTTCGATCATCTGCCAAAAAAAAAAACAAAAAAAAAAGCAAAAAACTTTAAAGCAAGTTTCGAAGGATTTTGTACACTACAAGTTCCTCGATATACGCCTGGTCTTCTGATGGCGCACACTCACCTCATATACAATTAGGCATACCTCTTAGTCAATATTACTCAACCTTTCAACGAGAGAATAAATCTACATGCTCACAACGGGCCCCTGCTGTGATCCTATATCACGAGAATCGATCCCTTTTAGTTGCGTGGCTTCTGTACAAAGAAAAAAGAAATTATGTACGTTCACCTTCCCTTGCTTCCGAATAAAAAATTCGATAGAACTAAATGACATCGAAACCATGTTTAGAGGAAATCATTGAACCTATTTTGCGAAACGTATATACAGCATTTATGATACACTGCCTTCATCAGTCCCCAACCATGGATCGTAACAAAGTCATGGGGTTTTGTTTCTGACAGTTTGAGTCGAGGATTTAACCATGTATTTTATCTGTTATGCAACCTTCTTGCGCAAGGACACGTTGTTTAACAAATAAAGTACTCGATAAAATTCAGTTATAACTTACACTGTTCGAGAGATTGGTGACTCAACTCTCGTAACGAGCGACACTCAAAATACAGTTGTTAACTACTTTGGCTGACGGAAAGGGAAGAGGTAACCTCTGTTGATTAGATAAAGTTAGTTTGTTCTAAATTCTTTAAGTTCAACAAAATACGGCTGAAGAAGGTCGGGGATGACATTAACCGAAACGGTCTGAAATTAGAAATCAAGATGAGAGGTTCTGAATATGACCTTAAACTATATACAGCAGTGAGGCTCCAGCTTGCGGGCTTTGGGAAGTGTGAAGCCATCCTTTAATTGCCATTGCTCCCAGGTCCACTCTGAACCGAAGTGGTAGTACCTGTTAGGGTCCCAACTATGGGTTAAATAGAACTGACTTAAAAACAACAAATATATTCTATTAAAAGAATTTTCTTCAAAATCACCGGATTCGGCATTAAATAATCTGAAAAGGGTTGATATGCCGTAAACAAAAACAACCAAATCAAACCAAGATGAGTACCGTAATCAGAAAAAAATCCAAATAATATTGAATAATCAATCCTCATCTAAAAAAAATCAGAAAGTCAAATAAAGTCAGTTGTTCTTTTTGCTGATATTTACTTGCAGGTCGACACGGATTTCTAGAAATTGGAAACACCTATTATTTGATAATGAGTTTTTAACTCGAAATATATTACTGGATATGATTGCAAGGATGAGATCACCGTGTAAAAGTATTAACTTGTCGAGTAAGATTTACTATTGAACAAAAAGTATATAGAATATCAGTTCTTTTTCAATAGCGACGACTTTCCATTTCTTTGCATTGCGATAACATTCTAACACTTTTCATACAACATATAATGCGTCAAGAAACCTACATCTCCTTATTATTTGTATTCTATTTGTTTTATTTTTCTTTATTTGTGTCGGTAGCAATCTTAATATGTAGAAAACCTACGTCGGTGACGAATGAAGAAAGAGAAAATTCCACTAGAAGTTTAAAAATAGAATTAAAGTTACGTGTACAAAAAGTAGCGTCATTACGGAAAGTACAAAGTAACACGTAGAAATGAAGATCGAAACGTATTTCTCTTTAGTAGATCAGCTGGTTAGTTTAAATTGATTTTGTAAATATTTTGATCCTCTAGCAGGAAGCAGGTAATAAAAAAAAACTGTTTCCAATGCGAGCAGTATGATTTAGAATAGAATGCTACAAACCGCACTTATTCGGTCCGACACATGTTAAGTAAAAATCAGTTCTCGATGACCGTCACCCGGAGTTTTAAAAGTTCAAGCCTACTTACAGGTGATATTAGATATAAGATAAAGATGATCTATTTTTGATTTGTATTAGGATATAGCTGATGAAACAAGAACAATTATTATTATTTATTACAAAAAATGGAAGTCGATAACAATTAAACGACAGTCACTCAGATGTATGCGTGACACAAAATAAATAACACACGCGCTATCCTATTAATATATGGATAATAATAACTACAAGTTAGTTTGAAAGAGAAATCTTTAATGATGGTGACTACCCCTACTGAATAAATGATGATGATGATGATGATGATGATGATGACAACAACAACAACAACAACAACAACAACTGTTAACAAGAAGGAAAAGACCTGCCAGATTGTAGATTTGCTGTTCCAGCTGACCACAGAATGTAAATGCGCCTAAACCTAAACGGTGATGCCCGTGTAAATAAAAAAAAAAAGTAATAATAAAATAGAGGAAACGGAGAAGCGGAGCAAATGCATCAAACTGGACATTTCACGATACTTGTTGTCCCTCAGATTCCTGGGACCACCATTTTTCATCGTCAGTAAGAAATCATTGATAATTATTTTTGCAAAAACTATAAGTAAGTAAATGTGATTATTATCATTAGCAGCAGTAGTAGTAGTAGTAGGAGGAGGAGGAGGAGGAGGAAGAGGATGACGAGTATTAGTTGCATTATTATTGTTATTAACATTATTATCAACATAATAATAATATCAATAATAGTA
The DNA here is from genome assembly GCF_053919585.1 of Euprymna scolopes. NCBI lineage: Eukaryota > Metazoa > Mollusca > Cephalopoda > Sepiida > Sepiolidae > Euprymna > Euprymna scolopes. The sequence continues at coordinate 77,894,734 of NC_136515.1, forward strand.
ATAAAAATAATTTATAATAACTATAATAAATAATAATCTATATTAATAATAATAACAATTTATAATGATGATAACAACATTACTACTATTACTACTACTACTACTACTACCACTACTACTACTATTACTAATAATAATAATGGTTATTTTAATCACAACATCCGCCATTTTTTAGGGAATGTGTCTAGACATGTTTCGTTTATTGACAACTGCCCACGCGTAGTTCCGTTCGAATAATAAAAAATATTAATCATAAATAATTTAATTAGAAAGACAGAAATAACAAACGAATAATAATATCAAATAAAAACAACATTGCAAACCCTGCTAAAATTATTGCTTTGAATATTCTCTTCTGTTACCCGGCCCAATTAATGACATTGGCATGCTAGTCGCCATTAAAACCGATTTGCTTACACACGTGACTTTCGCGTTGTACTCGTAACGATATGCATGATACACGTGGCAATCCTGGTACATATTATTATCTCGATCGATCATTCAGTTGTTACTGTCTAATTACAGCCGGTGCCCTTGAAACTACAGACCATACACACATTGCTCCCTATCATGGGTTGAGCATATTGGGGAGTGAAATAACAAACTGCCACTCTTTGTGTAAAGAAGTGGATCTTAGGCGTTTGAAAAATGTTTGATCATTGTTATTTCGCACACGTGAAATCTTAACAGCAGCAAAATAGCCTATCGGTTGGAAACGCCGACTGCCGCCTAGGCGGTCGAGTTTCTTTCCTGGCTTTAGGTAGTTGCTAGTTTGCAGCGCTAAATAGCTGTCATGAAGAGAAATTATATCTTTGGGTTACTATATATATATATATATATATATATATATATATATATATATAATGAGAGAAATAAATATATAATATTAATCTATTCTGTTGTAGCCAAATACTAATTATAAAATCGACAACAAAATTAAAAAAAAATATTTTATATAAGCACAAATCAATCATTGACAAAATTTCTAAACTTAGAATCAAAATTTATTACAAAAACTCTAAGACAAACTACTTACTAATGCACAATAACTGAACACCCGACGACAAATTGCTAAAACCTAGTAACGCTGTGTATGCTTCAAAATATCTCATAGATGAATGCCTCCAAAGCAAATTCACACATCAGCATGACTAGGACCAGTATTTCCCGTCGGCTTTCATTCCGCCTGTTTTCCTCTAACAGCTTCATCTACCAACACCTAGTAGCACATAACACCCCCAAAATGAACTCAGAAACATGTTAATAAAAATACCACTGTTCTAGCCGTCTGATATTGTAACCTGCGCCTCCCAATCATAGAAGACCTAATACAATCGCATGAACAAACTAATCATCAATCAAGCTCAATATGAGGAACAAGGTACGCTTAAATACTTTTAAACGATTTTAATCGACTTTTTCAATAAATTCACTAAACAATTAATTTAATTCATCACTCGCCTGAAGATGACTCATGGAAGTCGAAAATGTTAGCGACTATTGAGAATTTCTTTTTACACTCGAACAGAACTTTCGAATATTGACACACATTTTGTGTGTGTGTTCCTTTCCCATACGTTCTGAAACGACTCAGCCTAGTTTTTGCAAAATTTACACAAAGGTACATAGCAGTGTGCTTAGATATCTTGTGTATAGAAATTCATTCGATACGTCTCGAAAATAAAAAAAACGATATTAAAATACCTTTTCTCTCTTATAGATGAAAATGAATAATTTTTACAGGGGACTATTTTACGTTACTCCGTCCAAGGAAGATAACGCACTTTCAGCAAATCATTTTTTCTTTAAAAAAAACAAAAACATATTCATTATTATCTAGAGTTATAGCTTCGTGGTTGGGCATTCGACTACAGATCGAATGATCCCTGGTCAAGCCCGGGTGTACCTCACTATTTTATTTATTTTTTCTTATTAATTAGTTCAATCTGCGATAAAAGAAGAGGTACCATTTAAAATCGCTGCAAATAATTTCTTCGTTTGCATATTTTAAAACTAAACACTAATCAGTTTTGACTTTTCCAGGGCATTGATCGTCAAGCCCAAATATCAGCTGACGGTATAGTGTAAACAAACACAGACGTAATTTAATGAACGACATGATCATCATTATTATTATCATACTTATTATTAATTTATTATTGTTTGCGAATAAATCCACCGGGTAAATTATACCTTGTAATATATAATAATCAATAGAAGATTGATTTTTCTCATAATACATACATAATCTGCATGAATAAAAATATCATGTTTAAGCGTATTGTATGAACGGGCAACGCAAGGTTGTTTATTAGTATATATATATATATATATATATATATAACTATATATATATATATATATATATATATATATATATATATATATAGTTTAATTGCAAGTGCAAAGACGTGAAATGAAGAAACAATAATCTCGCCCTCTTGTTCGTTCAGTTGTCACTGTTGGTTTGTTAGGCATTATTCATGATAATTTTTGTCGATATTTTTTTCCAGATCTTTTAATTAAGAATGTTTATAGCAAGATAATGAGTACTCACTAGATGGAACTACGTCAAGGTTACGCACGGCTAAAACAGGAGGGAGTATTTTTTGACCGAATATCTCTGTAAAAATCTATTAAAAATCAAGTAATTATCCACGCAATACAAAATTTTCACTGACTCTAAATTAAATTATGAACTTTATACTTGTGCCATTTTTTTTCAAAATCGATATACACAGACACACACACAGACACAGACACACACACACACACACACACACACACACACACACACACACACACACACACACACACATATATATATATATATATATATATATGTGTGTGTTTTGCCTACAACACTCTATCTTTTTTATGGTTACAAATATGCTTTAAATAATCATCCACAACTGAACAAAATATATTGTATTGTGGAGTAGGGTAAGAATTGTAAATAAAACAAACAAAAAAAAAACAACTGCGCACGTATCAGATTTTAAGGTCGAAAATCCAAATTTGGTATGTGTTTAATTTTTCATGCATTGTGTTTTGAAGTGTGAAATTCATTGAATATGTTAATAATAATTATTCTTTCAGATTAGGAAAATATATATTAATTTGTTTTTACGAAAAACACCACTTTTACATATTTGAAAAAATAAATTAATCATTTTCTTTAAGTAAGCCCCATATTATTAATATACCATTAAATTTAAAATGCTTAGAAAATTGTATACCATAATGAAAAATTCGATAAACAACTACGCATTTTCCTAAAAATACGATAATTTGTCTTGCCAATTTGTTGTTACGTGATATTTCCTCACCTATGGTAGATAATAATGAGCAATAGACAATTGTTCGTATTTTTCCTTTTTGCTATGACTTGCGCTTAAGTTAGTTGGAAGGGTAGGGGACTTTTAAATCTACCTCATATTCTCGTCCAGAAACAATTAGTCCTGACGGAAAAACAGGTAGAAGACAACCAAGGCAATCATTCTAAATGCAAGAGTTGTCTCCAGCACATATGGCGCATTACCAAAATGGTCACCCATATGGTACTGGCCAGCCTTATCGTTGCTTAACTTCGGGGGTTTTATAGGCAACAAATATATATCGCTTATGAAAAAAAAAAAATGAAATCCTTATAAAATTTAACCTTCACTTAATCGTGCAAACAAACGTAAAAAATACACGGACATTTTCAGGACTAAATGACTTCATTTATTCATGTAAAAGTTGCAGTTTCCTCGTAACTATCATTAAAATTTAAATTTTTGAATTTCGTTACGCGAAATCTATAAAACAAGATAAGAGATGGAATTATTTGAAATTCAGTTTATTATGTTATAATATTTTTGCATATTCTTATAGTAAATCATCCTAAATCTTCGACAAAAACATAATTGATTCAAAAAGCTTTTAAAATATAAATATGTTATCCACTTAGACAAAAATGTCGGGGAATGTTGTTTTTTTTTGGGGGGGGGGGAGGGTAAAATTTGAACTTCAACTGGTGTTCATATGATACAATTCAAAAAAAAAAGTTGCTCAAGAATTTTAATGCATTTTAAGTGGCCGATTGCCAATGAAATAACCTTTTCTTGAAGATGAAGATAAAAATAATAAACTTATATTGTCCTTAATATATGTCAGTGGATAACTATTTTATAACGTGACCGACTTGAAGGACTATGGCTGAACTGCACACGCAACCAATCAAAACAAGCTACTATCTGGGGGGGGGTTACCAGATCTGAATTGCGGATGTGCAGTTCAGCCATAGTCTAGAGTTCTGTAACTCTGAGACCAAAATGAAATAAATTTATAAAAAAATAGTAGGTTCTCTAGTGTGCAATATAGAATAACATATATGTTGGACTAAGTTACTGCATGGGGCCATATGAAGCTTTCTCTTAGGCTATTTCACGGATTTCAGTGAGAATAAAAATCTAGGATTGTAGAATATTCGTTTATAATCATTCAATCCCGGGCAACGTCGGGTTTCCCTGCTAGTATATATATATATATATATATATATATATATATATATATATATATATATATATATATATGTGCCTCAAATGATTGGATATTTTATGGACCGTTCTTTTTATGAGTCCTTAGCCGGTTAAAACATTTTAATGGGTCCAAAACGTTTTATGGGTCCTTAGCCGGTTAAAACATTTTAATGGGTTAAAAACATTTTAATGGGTCAAAATTAAAAAAAAATCTTTATACATTTTGGATCATCATTTTAGTTTATTTATTTTAAAAATTTTTAATCAGATCCTATTCATGTCTTCTTGGTACAGTGGTAACGTCACCAGCATTACAGACTTGCTTTCGGTTTCGATTTTAGCTGATGGCACCCAGCTACATTAGTTGTTTACTTTTGAAATAACGACTCTACAAAAATATATACGGAATCTGGACAAATTAAAATATCATATTTAAACACATTTTACGACCGAGCCAAGCCGGGCGTCCCCCTTCCGGTAGTGTAATAAAAACAGCTGCTTGCAATCTATTGTTAGACATTCCGTCCAAATAACAATATTATTTGTTTGGTGTGGAAACGAGTAAAAAATACTGTCATGGATACAAAGCTATTACGTCAGACTTCCTGTTTGACCAGACATAACACTGAGCTCAGCATAAGAACGAACACGTAATGCACACAACCGACAACACGATTCCTAAAAACCACTGGGCTACCACCTCCCAATTGTTGCTGTCCAGTTACAGCTGGCTATATTCAACCTACCAACCATAAACACCGATTCGATAAAAATGCCAGTTTAAATTCAAGTAAGAAGACATTAACTCAAGTAACTGTTTTAAAAAGCACGAGGCAAAACAAAGAGTAATATATATATATATATATATATATATATATATATATATATATATATATATATATATATATATATTACAATAGAAAAATGCGAGCATGAAAAGTAATATGGTTAAGCTTAAACATGAAAAAGAAAAGGACCAGATACTGTAGTAAAAACATAATAAGTTTATCACTTAAAATATTGCAACATTAAAAATTTAAAAAAAAATCAATTTAACATTATATAATCAATCATAAGAGTAGTGGTTGATAGGCAGAAATCAGAAGCTCATAGTATTAATGCTGGAGTCCCTCAAAGGTCCATCCTGGGCCCAACTCTCTTCTGTATCTACATCATTTATGCTGACGACACTACGATCTATGGCAACACATCAAATGCCGAAATGACCAAGTTGTCTCTGATTCTCTCTCCTCTGATCTTGAGCACGTGGTACAATGGTGAAAGAGGTGGCTGGTTACTTTTAATGCATCTAAAACCAAGCTTCTATCTTTACATCATCAACGCTCTGATCCCCATCTGGCATCAATTGAAATGAATTGCTCTCGTTTTGGGAAGGCTCCATGTTTTGACAAGGTTCTGGGCTTGACCTTTACTCCTGATCTCAAAGTGAACACGTACATCAATTCACTGAAGGACTACTCCAGGTTTTAATGAATAAGAATTAAGCTACAGAGAGCGATACAGCGTTTTCACAGAGCGCGGTACTACGTACAATAAACAATTTCACCTACTAGGTTTAAGAAAATCAAACATTTGAAACGTATTTAAGACGGTATGAAGATCTGTACAATATTGACCGTGGAAATTGGGCAGACCAAAAAAAGTCCGTTTGTTACTCAGCAAATTAGGGGCTACGGAACACGACAAATTGACTCCTTGACTTTCGCCTCGATTGTTAACAAATGTTGTGACGATTTTAAATTGTCAGAATTGAGTGCTGATGATTTCAAGTGCCTCATATTCGTCCAGGGGTTAACTTCGACAAGAGACTCTGAGATTCGTCGAAGAGTTTTGTCAAAACTGGAAAGTGAACCCGGTTTAAGTGTACAAAAGCTGGCAGAAGATTGCAAAGAATCATTAGTATCAAGAAGGACTCAAAGAACATCGAAGAAGCTGGTACTTCACACATAAAGAACATACAGAGAAGAACTAAGGGGTACTCTCCAAAAAACAAAACGGAAACTAGACGCTATTTTCCACTCAAGCACGAAAGACAAGATAAACAGAATCCTTCAACTATGTTTTCGCTGCGGGAACTTGCATTGGTCAAAGGATTGCCTTTTTCGTACCAAAGAATGTTTTAATTGCAAAAAGACTAGGACACAAAAGCTCACACTGCAAATGGCAGAAGAAAAGTAAAATTCGGGTTCAACAGACGAGAATGAATAATACGAAAATAACAGTCGAAAATACATCTTAGTTAGAATTTTAAATGTCACTTTTAATGGTACAACGGAAAACTTAAATTATTTGTGCTCAAGAACACAGAAAATTTGTTTGGGGCCGATTGGTTTCAGGAATTTAATCTGTGGGATGTACCGATCAACACCGTTTGCCAAAAAGTAGAATCGTTTTCTACAGAAAAACAAAAACTTAAAGCGGATCTAAAAAAGCTTTTTTCTGAATTTTTTTCAACGGGCTTGGGTAAATGTAGGAAATCAGCAGCCAAAATTGAACTAAAACCGAATGCAGAGCCAGTTTTCAGGAAAAAAAGGAACGTGCGATTCGCTTCGCTAGTTAACGTGACTAAAGAACTACCAGTTACCCTATATGAAATAAAATGCGAAGCCCAAGAAGACGAATTCATTTGCTCGACAAAACAGATCATTCGAAAACACCTTCAGATAAGGCCTTACAACAGTTCTTACAGGTTTAAAGGATCACACCGAACCCGAATACTCCTAAAGCAACGTCTCCTGCAGAGACCATGTTTGCACGAAAAATACGACCAGTATTCGAAAAACTACTGCCAAAACAAGCAAATTCAGGTAGGACCACTACCGTTCCCCCCAAAAATTATAACCCAGGAGAAAAAAATTTCTTTAAAGCATACGGAAACAATACATCGTTTTGGGAACAGGGAACAATTGACAAAAGAATTGGAAACACAACCTACATCGTTCTAGGCTTTACCACCACTCACAATAAACACATAAATCAAATTAGACGTCGTCGTAACGATGGCAAAGACACACCTAAAGTCGAGGAAGAAGCTAGCAATACGTTATATGATATGTTCGATATCGAGCCTCCCCAAGCAAACTTAGAACAGCGCTGATTGACAAGGAAGAGAAAGGTTACTGAACCCCTTATCATCGATCCAAAAATGAAGAAATATTAATGTTTTTTCCCCCGGAACAAAAAGTGTGGGAGTAGGGTGTTGTGGGGACATACACCCCCTTATAATCACTAAGATGGACTTATCCATTAGCCATACAAGCAGTCAAGTATAGACCGCCCAATGGGAGCTATCCGGATGTTGTACAGAGACGACTCCCCACGGACTTACTAATCTTCCTGTATCACTAAACCTGTTCTGGATATAAATGTTCTTCGTATTCTCACCAGTTGTCGTGTTTTCCTACTTTCCTAATAAATTGAACAACCATAATGTGAAAGACGACGACATGGGTAGAAGAAAACATGAAGGAGAAAAAACGATAACGTACCGCGTTGGGGTAGGCAATGTTTTATCGAGAGCAACTACATGGTTTGATTACATTCATATGCAACCTACAACAAAAATATGAACCAACGCCTTATTTGGGTATAATGGAAACGGTGATAAAAACGTTTTATTTGATCAGAATTTAATGTTGAACTGAAGTTGATTCTTATAAAAAGAGCATCAGATAAAAACACCAAATTTGAAAATATTGGAAGTTTGACTTTTACTAAATCTTCGACTTTGACGAAAGTGTCCAAGGGGTTTCACTGATAATATGATGGGTCAAGTAGTGAGTGTCTAAGAAACAGATCCGAAGTTATTACCAAAATATGAACTTTATCTTTTTTTATTACCTTGACATTTAACATTGACAGTTCCAAAATTAAATGAATTCTATGTTTAGTCTTGACCGACAGATTAAAGAATTCCGGTGACGATGAGTCAATCGATGTGGACGCTAGACTATACACTAATAAACTCGACTAAAAACATAATATCCTTGGTGTTTTGTAGCGGGTCATGTCAAATTGCAAACCAAGAAATCAGAGATTGCACAAATCATCAGATAGTATTGTCAATAATCTGCAAACGATGTCTAAGCTGGCTCAGATACGAGGTGTTTTAAATAATTTTCCAGACTTTTTTCCACAGATATTTAAAATTGTCGTAGATTCTTGAAAATACAGCATGTTATTGCTATATATCTTATCATATGACTAATTTTTATGATTTCAGATTTCAATGAACAGCTACAGCAGGAATTAGAATCCACTCTACTAAAGCCTAATGGTCACAGCTAGTGAATTGAAAAATTGCGATCTGAACTTGAGCATACTTTAGAGGAACTAATACAATAAAATTCTGTTTTAAACTTGAAAGAAAATGACACAAAACGTATGGACTACTTCAGACTGCTTTTGGACCATCATGCATTAATCAAGCATCAGGTTTAAAGAGGCTTTATAGAGATTAAAAGAAGGTTGACAGTTTCAGAGAAATGATGAGAGGTGTTGAGAGTAACAAAGTCAAAATGCAAGAATTGATTGGCCAAATAAAGACTTTCATGGATAAGACTGTCGTGTATCTATACAGACAATAATTGCAGTTTGTTGTCAGTGTGGGAACTGTCTCACAATGATTCGCGAGGAATTAAAATGCGAATGATTAGCGCGAAGTTTGTTAGGAGGGTGCAGTCTACAACTCGATACTTGTCACAGACTAATTGAACGATATGGGCATCAAGATAGTTTCACACCCACCCTATAGTCCAGATCTTGCTTCCTGTAACTTTTGGTTATTCCAATTGAGTAACTGAAAGTTGCTGTGACGAGGGTCATTGACACGCTCACACGGGAGGTTTTCCATTGGGCTTTCCAGAAGTTAATTGGAACGGTATAAGAAGTGCATTGAAGCCGAAGGAGATTACTTCGAAGGGGATTAGCATTTTATGTGTACACTATCAATAAAAGTTCGCATACGAAAAAAGTCTGGAATCTTATTAAAGGCACCCAGACTATCAAAAGATTGGCCTCAGAGAAAATTGCCAACCAATGCTCTAATTAGTCGCTGATAAAAATGAAGATAAAAAAGTGCAATACTGAACCGGAAGCTGACAATCGAATAAGATTTGAATGCAACGAAAAGAAACTAGATGCGCAATGTGTATCTGGCTTCAGATCGAAAACAACGGCGTACTTTAATGCCTTATGCATCGTAGGACGCGGGGGTTCTTTTGAATAAGTCTATTAGTATTTTGCCACTGTATATTATAAATGTCGTTTCATTATGCCAAAAGACACCTCATGTTATAAGTTATTGACATTTTATATATTTCTGGGTTGTTTGTGTTGGCATTGTTTATGCTGGGTTTGCATTGGTAACGAGCCTGCGGGAATTGCCGGTCCTCAGAATTTCTAAAGAGGAAATGATAGATGGAATGGACAGATGAAAACTTTTTAACAATTGATACGCTTATTACATTATACATAATGAAACTGCAAATATATATATATATTTATATGTATATATTTATATGCATATATTTTTATATATATATATATATATTTATATATGTACATATTTATATATATATTTATATATGTATATATTTATATATATATATATATTTATATATATATTTATATATATATTTATATATATATATATATTTATATATATATATATTTATATATATATATTTATATATATAAATTTATATATATATATATTTATATATATATATAAATATATACATATATAAATATATATATATATATATATATAACATTTCACGGATTAAATATTTATTTATCAATCTATGTGTCCTCGACGATCATCCATTATTTTATTCAAAATCCTTTCATTAATCATTAATAAAACACCACACACGCAAAATATATAACTAACTAGCTCTACCTACATATTGAGCACTGTTGAAGTAAATACTTAAAGTTTACGCATTAGTTTATACAGCCGTATATTAATTTATGTGAGTAAATGAAGTAGTTATATATATATATATAATTTGTATTAAATATATATATATATATAGAGAGAGAGAGAGAGAAAGAGTGTGTGAGAGAGAAAGAGTAAATGAAAGAGTGAGATAAGATAGGAACAAACCAAGTAACACGTTTATCAACGTTCTGTTTTTATTGTAAGACTTCTTCGGTATGAATGATTTTTTTTCTTCAATTCTTACAATAAAGTGGAAACGTTATGCGACGTGTGACTTAGTTTGTTCAGTTATTTTTATCTCCCTATCTCGTCGGAATACTCTTTCCATTATTCACATCATATATATATATATATATATATATATATATATATATATATATATATATATATA
>NC_136515.1:77910612-77923112 GCF_053919585.1 Euprymna scolopes
AACTTTCTTATATAGTGATGGAATTGCATTCATCTGCAAAAGATCTAGCTAGTTTGTATATTCATTTAAACATTCATTTCATTACTTCCTCATTAGTTTTTCTGGTGTTCTTATGGAATAATCAGTTTTAAGTAACTATTACGTATAATTGTATTAATGCAGATGTTCTACATGATTTATACACGCGTAATATTTGCGTAAAAAGGTTATTGTAAACACGAACCCTATTTATATATATTCTTATATATTTGTTTAAAAAAATTGCTTATCAACTCCTCTGTTAGTTTTTGCTCTACAGATATGAAACTTAATATATAGGGTATTCGAACCCATGCGAAATTGGTATAAAAGAAGGTATGAACATGAAATAAATGGAATTTCCCAGGTAAGAGTCAAACGACGAGGTTACGAATCTGCATGCGAAACATAATAGCTATTGGTTCATGTTTTAATTTTTAGCCTTGCAGCAAACATGTCTTCATAGCTCAGGCATAAACGTCAAAGGAAAAAGTAAATTGTAAGCTAAACATTTTGGTTTCGATTCTCGATGGTGGCGTACGAGTCATTATTTTTGTTTTTAAATCATTACTAGATATTGGGTCCAATATAATATAATAATAAATACGAAATCTGTATTTTACAACCGGGCAATATATATCATTTCAAAAAGCGTCTTTCGTTCTATCTAATCATTTAAATCGTTTTAAAACAATCATGCTATATGTTCAGAACGGTGAATACAAGATCGAACAAAAAGTAATTTCGCACAATTTTCTTACTTCAATGTAAGCTAGGCCGAAAAGCTTGCGATATCAACGTGTTCTTTGGTTCTAATAAAAAATATTCTTCGTTTAAAAAATCGAACAAAACCTCCAATCTGGTAGTAACAGAGAGGATCAACGAGGTTGGTGAAAATCCCGCTTGAAATTTTGATCGATAAATATTTCTGTCGTCCATTTTGTTTTAGTGTGATGAAAGAAGTTTTCGTGATTTAAGAAAATCGTAAGATTTAATCTGTTGTTTGATTGGATAATCAGTTAAGCTCTTTTCTCTTAATCCCTGTATCCATCATTCTTTTCATTTTTTGGCTTTTTCTTTATTTCTTTACGTTTTACATTTTTTTTAACATTTATTTTCTTTTTATTCCATTTTTAAAACCCGTTTCTTTTCTCCTTTTATTCCATTTACCCCATTTATTCTCATACGTCTTCCCCTCTAGTTCTGTTTGTTTTCTCATTTTATTTTTTCTTTCTTTAATTTTTTTCTCTGATTCAGTCTCTATTTTATTTTAAACTTTTTGCTTTTTTTTCTGTCTTTTACCAATTTTTTACTTTCTCTTTTTTTACTTACTTTTTTCTTTTTTACTTTCTCCTTTTCTTTTTACTTTCTCCTTTTCTTTTTTACCTTCTATTTTTCTATTTGTTATTTCTTTTTTTACTATGTATTTTCTTTTTATTTTCTTTTTTCTTTATTTATTTTCTCTCTTTTAATTTTTCTTTTTTAATTTCTATTTTTACTTTTTCTTTTTTACTTTTTTTTTTAAATTTCTCTTTTTTTATTTCTCTTTCTCATTTTAGATTTCTCTTTTTATTTTTTACTTTCTCTTTTTAACTTTTTCATTTAAATTTCTCTTTTTCGTTTTTAATTTCTCTTTTTTAATTTCTCTTTTTTAATTTCTCTTTTTATTTTTTACTTTCTCTTTTTCTTTTTTAATTTCTCTTTTTAGCTTTCACTTTTTCATTTTAATTTCTTTTTTTCTTTTTTTAATTTCTCTTTTCCTTTTTTCTCACATATTTCTTATTACTTTCTTTTTTTCTTCATTTCATTTATCGTTTTTTTCTTTGTTTGCTTTATCTAATTTTGTTTCATTTATTCTTTCTTTCTTTTCCTATCGGATTCTTGGTTCTTTTTTCTTCATTCCTCGCTTTCGGTTTTTCTTTGTTTTTTTTCATTGTTTGATTTGATATGGGAATTTCCATCTTTGCTTAAATTTTTTTTTCTGTTTTTAATGTCCTTATTTCTTTCTTTCGTTTTTGTCTTTATTTTTTTTTTAACTTCATTCAATTTTCGGGTTTTTTGAAAAAAAATATATATTATCTCTTTCGCTATCTTATTTTTGCATTTCCATTCTGTGTTTGCTTATACTATTATCTTTTATTTGTAGAACCCCTAACCTTAACCTTAACCCATCTCGGATTAAGAAGTGAGGTGATCAGAGATGATAGCAGATCAAAGGAAAAAAAAGAAAAAAACAAAAACAGACCAATTTATTCCATCCTTCAACTCAGTCGCATCAACATCAAAGATCTGTGCACATTTTAAACACTGGCCACAGAAGGAGTGACAGAAGAATCAACCGAAATACATCTGCAAAGCGAAACAATAAAACCACATCTTACAACGTGGAACGATAAAATTGTCGCCCTAGGGAAGACAGCATGGTTCCATTTCCGTTTGATGAAAACCGATTTTCTTTTTTTTGCGGATTATCTACTAGTTGGCCAGTTATGTATAAATCTCAAGGGCGATATGAGCCTTCTATCATGTCTAAAAGTGACACAATATTCAACGAGCAAGATCAGAGATGCGCCGATATACAACTCATGCTCTCTACCGATCAAAGTTATGACAACAGGACAATTCCTACCTTCCAAATTCAAATCCAGACGGTTAAAATACGTGGTTTTTAGCCTTCAAAACGTATCCATTTATATATGTAATTATTTTCAACTTTCAATTAACACACAACGCTTACAGTGCACGTAAAAAAATATGTTTTGTTCATTATTTCAATTTTACACGATACCCCTGCTATGACTGTTTTTATTTTTTCTATTTTTTAATTTCGAGCCATCATAAAGACAAACGGACTACCAATAACACTCTAGTACGCAGAATTCCACCATGCGATCCAAAAAAAAGAAGACTCTTCCTTGAGAAGGGTGTTTAGCATCGAAATAAATCTGATATAAGCAAATAAATTGGTTATTTTAACAGCAGAAATGTTAGCCTTTAAAATGTATAAAGATATATATACGTCATTATTTTCAATATATATATATATATATATATATATATATATATATATATATATATATATATATAAGTAAGTAAATTCGTGGTACAGTAAAATGGAAGGAGAAATTTCAGAGGAAACATAATTTAATTTAAATCAAAAATCAAAAAGATCAAAGAAACAAAAAAAGGGCAGGTGGAATTGTTAAAATTTCTTTAAGGCCTTATCGGCTGACCCTCTAAGAGGAAAGGTCAGAATGATAAATTGAAAGCTAAGAATCGAATGAGGAAAGAGGGAAATTGGTTTCAGTTGGAAAACCAGTGAGAGAAAAAAAAAAAATATATATATATATATATAATTCTCACTGTTCAGGTGGTTTTAAATCAGTAAATATTTCCAACTGATGTTTCAAAATCTTTTTGTCTGTGTAGACAAAAAGATTTTGAAACATCAGTTGGAAATATTTACTGATTTAAAACCACTTGAACAGTGAGAATTATATTTTTTTCTCTCACTGGTTTTCCAACTAAAACCAATTTCCCTCTTTCCTCATTCGATTCTTAGCTTTTAATTTATCATTCTGACGTTTCCTCTTAGAGGGTCGGACGATAAGGCCTTAAGGAAATTTAAACAATTCCACCTGCCCTTTTTTTGTTTCTTTGATCTTTTTGATTTTTGATTTAAATTTTTATATCTCTTTAATGTTCTGTAGGTCTTTTTCTACAAATCTCGTTGGGTTTCTCCTCCATATATTTGACGGCAGCCATGACGAGGGATAGTATACATCGCGGCATTAAGTGTGGCGGTGTTGTAAAGGTGCTTTATAGTCTTAAATATATGAGCTTTTTTTACATAGGAGTCAACCCTTATCAAGGCCTGGAGGCCACTCGAGGATAAGGGTTAATGAGTGTACATTAGTCAATCAGACAATATCGTAGTAATCATTAGTAGCAGAAATTGGTAAATTGGATTACTTAAGGGGACGGTCCATCACGTAGTATTTGAAGACGACCATACTGTAGTCAATTGAAAAGCAGGAAACTGGAACAGAGTTCCACAGGCGCGCAGTTTTAAGAAAGAAGCTTAATTCATGAAATCTACGTTTTGGTTTAGGCACAGATAAAGAGTGGAGGAAATTATTGATAGTGGTTTCAGTTAGACGAGTGTTTTTCGTTAAAGTTTGGCATGGGGACTATAGATTAGAGCTCAGAAGAGCACTTGCCATGAAAATAAGGATAACGCGTAGAGACACGCTCGCAACGTATCTTCTGGTGAAAAGAGGGCATTACCTACTAGGCTACGAAGTTTATTTTGTACTATGTCAAGGCAGGATAAGTCGTTTTAACAGCTCCTGCCCAGATGTGCAAACAGTACTTTATCTTTGGACGTACCTGGAACTTATATAGGTAGAGAATTGCATCAACAGTGAGATATCTATTGGAGCAGTAGAAAGATCCCACCATTTTTTCCAGCGCTTTTGGCAACGGATTTGATGTTCGTGTTCCATTTCAGATCAGGAGTAAACGTCAGACTCAGAAGTTTGCCAAAACATGAAGCCTAGCCTCCCCTAGACATTTCAATTGGTGCCAGATCGGGGCAGAGCGTTGATGACGTAAAGATAGAAACTTGGTTTTAGATGTATTAAAATTAACCAGCCACCGCTTTCCCCATTATACCACATGCTCAACATAAGAGGGGAGAGAGTCAGAGAGAACTTGGTCATTTACGGCCTTTGATGTGATTATAGTGTCGTCAGCATAAATGTCTACGAATCACGGGATGTGATTAGGGAGATCATTGATGTAGATTACGAAGAGAGTTTGGCCCAGATGGATCCCTGAGAGACTCCAGCATTAATAATGCGAGCTTCCGATGTCAGCTCATCAACTACTGCTCTTTTCAATCTATCAGGAGAAATGATTTAATAATTGAGAAGAATGAGCTATAGTTAATAATGTGGTTTGTATCTTTCGTATTCCTTATTTGTTAAGTGCTTTACAAATTGTACTGTTATTGGCATGGGTCGGTACGAGGCGGTGTCTATTTAACAGGGAAGTATTTGGTGTGTTATATTTTTGCTTATTCATATTGGAAAAGTGTTTTTATAGAGTTTTTTCTTTGCATTTGATATAAAATAAGTAAGAAAAATTTAATGATTTAAGTAAATTTGCACAAGTTAGAAAAGCATTTCATTCAAGGCATGAAAATTGTTAAACAAAATGTTTTTACTATAGGCTTTAAAAATAAAGGTACAAAATTCAATATGAAATTTATTTATCTTCAAAGTGTATTTTTATAAATTTTACAAAGTAAGGTATGCAAATTTAATACCTTACTTTGTAAAATGTATAAAAGCGCACTTTGAAGATAAATAAATTTCAAATTGAATCTTGTACCTTTATTTTTAAAGCCTATAGTAAAAACATTTTGTTTAACAATTTTCATGCCTTGAATGAAATGCTTTTCTAACTTGTATCCTATCTTTTTAGGATTATATTTTATTTAATTTGTTAATTTGGATTTTCAAAAAGATGAATGTGATTTTGTATGTATTTATAAAAAACTCTCCTACTCTCTATTTCAGATTGTATTTCTCCTCACACCACAACTCATTTTTGCAACCCCCTCTTTGTATTATTACAGGTCTGAATATTCTCTCTGTTTCAGTTTGTAATTCTCCTCACTCCACAACTCTTTTTTGCAACTCTCTCTTTGTCATACATGTCTGAATAATGAGAAAATCTGAATGTTTTTAACAAAAACTTTAAAATAACTTTTTAGATTAATTTTTTTAAACTTCTTTAAGAATAGAAAATCTTTACAATTTAATAAGGAACATATTTCATATAGGTTTCATCAAAAATATTCAGTAGATAACGAAAAAAATAGAGATGAAAATTCCAAAAGAAGTGTATAACTGATTACGCTCAATAGTAGTCCTCGCTAGCGAAAGACTTTGTTTTTGTTATTCTATTATTATTATCATTTAAAACATTTTGTGTCATGTGCTTTCGCGCGAGGACTAATAATGGAGTTCTTCGTGGAGATATTGAAAGCTGCAGATTCTGAAAGCACGTAAAAAGAAACCGAATATCACATCGAACTTTATTCCGCTGTTATGGTGTTAGTAAAAGTGTATGTAGTCGGTTTTGTGTGTGGGTGTGTGTGCTTTAGTGTATTAAATAGTAAAGTACTTTCAAATTTTATGATTATAATTAAAGGGAAATTAAACACCTATGAATGCCAGATCCGTGCATAACATTAAAACAGTCCGAGAGTATTGAAACGACGGAAAGTCGTGAACGTTAAATATACGTGTGTATGTGTGTAGGTTCGTTGATCGTTTATTGATTTATATTTGGCATAATCACGTTGGCACACCGGTTCACGTAAGATCACCGAAGGTAAGCAACGTTGAGCCTGGCTAGTACCAGATGGATGACCATTTGGGAATTCTAGGCGCTGTATGTGCTCTCCGCTTATTTTGGCATTGTTTCCAGTCGTCCTGGGCCTCCATTTTCCACTGGCATTTAAGAATATCAACTAAGAAGTGATGTGGTTTGTGATTGCGCAACTCTTGCCACAGAGACTTCACGCGCAGGTACCCTTACAGTGGGTATCCATAGTGTTTCAAGACTGAAGGAAGCCTTTAGGTTCGTTTATCTGGACTTGAAATAACGAACATTGGCAGTACCATTAGTGCGAAAAGTAAAAAAAAAAATGTTTTGTTTATGGAAGGTTCAACAGTGTTTAATTTGTTATTTTTTTTAGTTCTTCTACGGGGAGAAAAATGAGGATGTCGTCAATATAGATGAAATATTCCATTAAATGGGCGCTATTTATGATATGCGATAAAATCAAACAAAGAAATGGTTTTTACTAATCATCCCCCTTTCATAAGCAAACTGGCGATAAAATCGGATTTGTTTTTACACTTTTTAAATCGCTTTCTGTCTTTTACATAATCATAACAAATAATAATAAAATATAAAAATAATAATAAATAAAATATAAAAATATAAAAAAATGTACATATATATATATATATATATATATATATATATATATATAAATATATATATAACATTGAGTAGAACGATTCATATTTGTGAATTAAAAATCAGTTTCAAAAAGAAAAAATAACTTCTTTCCCCCTCCCCCTCCCCTATTTTTACTGATGAGGAGACTATGTTTTAAAGGGAAAAACCGTTGTCAAATTATTGCCAATACGGATTGTCAATTTCAATAAAATGAACATCGTTTCCGAAACGATCGTACAATCGACTTGATTTTCTTTGTTTATTCCTTTTGAAACAGATTTTAATTCACAATTATGAATCGTTTTACTTAATATTAATATAGCTCTAGGGTACCTATACCTATTGAGCTTATTATATATCTACAGTGCGATGGGCACCGTTTTCTTTTAAAAGTATCAATATATTTACTAATACATTAAAATAAACACTGCTCTTTAGACTCCATATCTAATTCCCTCTAAAAATATAAGACACACACACACACATATATATATATATATATATATATATATATATATATATATATATATATATATATGTAAATCTAACTTTTCAGAAGGGGACGATAGGGAAGTCCTACTGTTCGTTATAGTATATTTTACAATAATCTATCATTTCCTGAAGAAGTCACCGCAGAATGAGGACGAAACGTTGAAAATTTATTTAAATCACTACAGGTTTTCTTCCCTTTTTATGACGTCATAAAAGCATACCCACTTTTATTCACACGCATACATACACACATATATATATATAATATATATATATATATTATATATATACATACAGTAATCTTACGACAGAGTTTCGCAATTAAATGTGAAATCTTTGCCCACTCATCCAGCAATACTGTATGTATATAGATATCTATTAATATGTCTGGATGTTTGACAGGCAACGCCGGAAAGAAATCATCTGATGCAATGCAACTAGATTCTATGTGAAGAATACGGAACTTTTCACTGTTGTCTAATGGAATAAATAATTTGACCCAGAAATATGTAAGAGGATATCGGTCAAAGTATTGAAACAATAGACACTAAGAAATATCAAACATTCTAATGGGAAAGAATGTTTAAATAAATACACCATCACAAAAAGAAATGGGCAGTCTGCCAGAGAGTGTCGAGGTTGTCACATTACTTCATCGCCAGACATCCGACAGGGCCACGCCCTCCCCTCACGCATCTTTAAGAAATGTCAAAACACCAGTAACTATTTATAAACAAATGTTAATTTGTCGGTTTATATAGACTGCACTAACGCATTTTGAACAAGCAACCACAGCAAATACGTAACATAGATCTATATTTCAGACTTGTTCTAATATAAAATATCTTCCCGTTCTTTCTATATTTTCCTTTCTCTTACCTGACCGATTCAGTCGTCCAAATTGAACGGGTGAAGGGTCATCTCTCAATAAAGTTACCAAAAGGTACTACGCATCCTTTATGGCGATATTCGTTTTCAAGGAATTGTATATCCGACAGATCTGAAAGTCTGTTAATCATCTGGGGTGGTGCCGGTGCTGTATTATTTCGTGCAGCGTGTTTGAGCAGAAATTGCCTGGAAATGCACACCTTTCTTTAGATTTTACCACATAGTCACCCGTTTTAGCACAAACCAGGTCGCTTAGATTCAGTGGTTTAATCGAATTGCTATGTCAACGTGATTATGCCATAAGGAAAGCTATGATAAAGAACAGATTTATTGGAGTAACTTGGGTTAGGAATTGAGGGCAATACATTTTTTCACATTATCAGGCAGACAATTCTAAAAGAAAACGTGCTAATGTGTATATCTTCTGCTTAATAAGTATAATTTATCATATATCATATTTTCATATTTAAGCGTATTTTACGACCGGGCAAAACCGGGCGCTACCCCCCCCCCGCGAGTCACGCATAAAGCTATGGGTTTACTTTTGGAGCCATTTTCCTAGTTCGTGTAACAACAACTATTTTTTTAGTTCTGTTGGTCGAATATGGTAGAAATTTAAGTCGGATTTATGTTGATCGAATTCTGGGGTTTTTGATAGAAAACTCGTTTTTATTACTCAAATAGCCCAGACCTTCGATATCTGTTGCGAATTTTTTCTGAGAATCATCACCAGAAGATCATAAAATGTTGTTGACTCACCAGACATATAGGATGCATAAAATATATTTTTATGTAATGCGTCAAGCACTGTTTGCCTTCACGCTGCTGCATCCCTGGAAATGTTCCTTTTGGAATTATCTGCTGGATGTCCCTTCTTCAAATACTACTACCATGCACAAATTTAAATGTAAGGAAAAAAAATGTATTGCTGCTCAAATCCTCACCCAAGTTACCCCTATGAATCACAGTAGCCCCTAAAATTCCAAGGGGCCTTGTTGAGGCGGGAAATAGGTAAGATTTTCGTTCCCAGAGATCATTTCTTTGAACGATCCCAATCTATGGCACCCTTGCTTAACTGTCACGAAAAAAAACACTCGTCTAGCTGAAACCACTATCAATAATTTCCCCCATTCTTTATTTGGCTTACACTTAAACGTAGATTCAATGAACTAAGTTTCTTTCTTAGAACTGCACGCCTGTGACACTCTCTTCCGCTTCCCTGCATTCCAACTGACTACAATATGGTTGCCTTCAAGTCCAACGTAAACAAATTCTTGATGAACTGTCCCCTTAAGTATTCCAATTTACTAAATTTCCACTTCTAACGATTGCTGCGATATTGTCTCATTGACTACCGTACACTCATTAACCTTTATCCTCGAGTGGCCTTCGGGTTATGATAAGTTACAACTCCTTTGTAGAAAAGGAAAAAAATACAACGAGTCTGCTTTCCAACCGACTAGAGTATTGTCACATACAAGTCTTATGCAAAAAACAATTTTTTTTGCTCAAATCAAATTAAAAAGTTTGATCCATGTCCAAGTAACCTACATTTAAAATTTCAAGTGTTTAGACTAAAAATTGGCGAAGGAGTTTGGTAGAGTGTTCAAAGGTCAAATCGTTGAACTTGACCAAATTTCTGGCCGCAAACCGATTAAAAGGATTTTCCCAAACCTCAATACACCCTATGTCAAATCTCAAGTTTATAAACCGAAAATTGATAGAGTTATTTGATAGGGAAATGTACGCAGACACACACACACGCACACAGACATTTTCATTTATGTATATATACTAGCATTTCAGCCCGGCGTTGCCCGGGTTTTTGGAGGTGTATGTTGAGCAAAAAACAAAACAAAAAAAAATAATGTCAATTTTTTAACTTTAACCCCTATTATGATCCCTTAACATTTATTGTTTTGGCCCCAAATAAAGTTGTTAAGTAAGATAGGCACCTATATCTAAAATTTCAAGCGTTTGGCCCCAAAATTGTCGGAGGAGTTTGGTAGAGTTCTAAAAGGTCAAATCGTTTAACTTTGACCCCTTAACAGTGAAATTTCTGGCCGAAAACCGATCGCAAAGATTTTCCCAAATCTCAGTACCCTGTATATCAAATTTCGAGTCTGTAGACTGAAAATTGACAGAGTTATTGCGTAAGGAAATGCACACACGCACACACACAGACACGTTCACGTATATATATATATATGTATATATATATATATATATATATATATATATATATATATATATATATATATATATATAGAGAGAGAGAGAGAATATTATAATATTTTTAAAGTAATATTTTAGTTCACATTTCACGTATTTTTACTAATTTAATATTCTACACTCTAGTAATTAATAAACATTTCTTGAACTAATTACATAGTTAAGTATAATTTTAGTTGAACATTGAATAGATCCTAATTCCCCCTATAATTAGATCCAAATCATCCTAATCACATAATAGTGTGTTCATTTAATTAGATCAATATTTAAATGAAATCTCATTCTTATTTAACATTTAATTATTTAAAAACTAGTTGCTCGGTCCCTATGGCAAAATTATAAAAAAATTGACCTCTGCGGTTTCTACCAAATTACTTGGGTGTAAACATTTGAAATTTGAACATGAAGTGTATTCAGACATAGGGCAAGCTTTTTCATCAGTTTAGGGCTGAGAATTTGGATGCCAAGGGGTCAAAGCTCAAAAGATTTTACTCCTTTGTGGTCTCTAGCAAACTATTGAGCCAATTTTGGCTCTTACCATTTAAAAATTTACATAAAGGCATGCAGTAAGCTTTTTAATGAGTTGTTGCGCGAAAATTAGGCTGCCAAGACGTCAAAGTTGAAAGAGTTGACTTTTGCAGACTCTACCAAACTCCTCCACCAATTTTGGGTCTAAACATTTGAAATTTTAGATATAGGTTACCGGACATGGCTCAAACCTTTTAATAATAGTAATATGCATATGCACATAAAGATATAAAAGGTACATAGGGCCCAAGCAAAGCCGGACTGAACTGCTAGTATATATATATATATATATATATATATATATATATATATATACAATTTATAAAAACGTTTACAAGTGTTTTTGATATAGATGTACATAATACTTTGATAAGTATGTTTTAACTATTATAGGGATGGTATAATAAAATTGTGGGGTCTGTGTTCGCGCCTGGCCTCCATAGAATGGAAATAGGCACAAACTTTAATAAAGACTTTTCATATCTATCTGCGTAAGTATACTTTGATAATTATGCTTCAGTTTGAAGAAATATGGTATAATAAAATTATGGGGTATTCGTTCGTTCCTGACCTCCATAGAATGGAAATATGTAACAAAGTTTAACAAGGTTTTTTAATATAGATCCACAGAATATTGTGATAAGTGTTTTAGTGTGAACAGGTATGATATAATAAATTATGGGGTTTATCTATTTTATTTTTACTTTCATCATGTTTTGCTTTGGTTTTGATGCCCCCAAATTCGAAGCTATATGTTGTTTTTTTTTGTTTTTTTTTTTACATTTTCACCCCAAACAAGGCACATTGCCACTTTGGTGTAGGGGGCTACTATCAGGGGAAACATCTACTGGGGTACTATGTAGGGATTAGGGCAGCGAGATGTTGGTTCACGTTGCACTTGAACTTATGCATGTCAGTACAGTTGGGGAAGCAGTGACCTGGAATGGAATTCCAAAGTCTAGCAGTTCTGGGGAAGAAACTACTGGAGTAGAAAGATCTTTTACATCTAGGGATCTCTACAGTGTGGGGGTGGGATTTTGCAGCTTGTCGGGTCTGTCGAGGGTGTTCACGTCGTGGGGGCACAAGTGCTTGCAGTTCTTCAGAGCATTCACCATTATAATACTTGTAGAACAGGCAGAGGGATGCAACGTTTCGACGATGGGACAGAGGCTGAAGTTTTGATGCCAGTTTAGGGCCTATCAGATTTGCGAATCTCTTTTGAACCCTGTCAAGGAGCGAGAGACTAGTAGCCGATGCACCGGCCCAAATATGACAGCAATACTCCATACATGAGCGAATAGTGG
>NC_136515.1:77928112-77960612 GCF_053919585.1 Euprymna scolopes
ATGTCATTAAACACACAGATCTACTCCTGACAGAGACTCCTAATGAAAGTCTGATAGTACTTGAGAGTAATGATTACTATGAAGTAACTTAATATCCAGCAAAACTCGAACAATCATCAGATAAGTTGATATCAAAGTGTGTGTCAATGGAAAAGAAATCCTTTGATCTGGGCAATTTTTATTTTGTCTTAATCAAGAGTGTCACTTTGTAACATAGCGCGGACGAGTATATGAAAATACTGAGCTGTGAGCGAAATGACATCACGGAAGGAAATAAATACTATAAATAGAAAAGAGCATGTTCGAGACGACGATCACGTTAGAGGTATGGATGACGTTCGAGGTCACGTTAGAGTCGTGGATGACGTTCAAGATAAAGTTAGAGGCGTGGGTGCCGTTCAAGATCACGTTAGAGGCGTGGATGACGTTCGAGATCACGTTAGAGGTGTGGGTGACGTTCGAGATCACGTTAGAGGCGTGGATGACGTTCGAGATAACGCGAGAGGCGTGAATGACGCTCGAAATCTCGTTAGAGGCGTGGATGACGTTAAAAATCACTTTGAACAACAACAAAAAATTAAAAAAACGCGAGTTGAAGTCTTTTCTATTTTTTTTTTTTTTTAGCTTTGTGACTTAGGCTACAACGTGTTGGTTTACGTTATAACTTTTAGTGGTTACTTTTTTGTACAGAAAAAAAATGATATTTTGCTTAAATCTTCATTCCCGGGAGGCAAGTAAATAAAGACGTTGTCTCATATCTACGACCGAAAGAAAACTTAAAGGAGAAAAACATTTCATGAATGAATTGGGAGAAGAAAGATAATAGGAAGATGCTCGACTTTCTCAGCGATAGCTCATCATCTACCAATTTGAACATGTTACCTAGGGAATGTTTCCTTGCGCATTACAACATGGTCGTTTTAAAGTCGAATGTCAATAAATATACATCATCGTTCTGCGAAATAATCATAGTACACAATCCTTTGGTAATATTAATCCATCATCAAACATGAATACTGATAAAACTGTGTCCTCGAGTTGTTTTTGGCCGTTGTACATGACAAACAATCTGTATAAAGTAAAGGATACGCAAATGAAATAAAAAAATAAAAGAGAAAGAATGAAAAAGGAAAAGATAGAGTTTATAAAGAAAGGAAAAAATGGGAGAAAAGACTTAAAACGGGGATGGTTAAGGCCAAATACAGGTCCGTCCTTTTCTCATCTGTCCAATTACGACAAACTATGACATGTCAGATTTACTCTGTTGCTAGGCAACGCATGACGTCAAAGTAGTTAGTCCTTCCCACCGCTGTCATTAAGTAAATCCAGATAAAAAGAGAGGGAAGAGAAAGACACAAATAAAAAAGAGAGAGACAAAAAGAGAGCGAGAGGGAGATAGAGGGGGGGGGCGAAAGGGAAAGAAAGACTGGGGGGGCATTATAGTCGGGACAGAAATTCAAATAAAAATGGATATATGAGACGAGCGAAAAATTATTGCATTCATTAAGATTGGCATAATGTCAATTTATTCAAAACTTCCTACCAATAAATTGTTAAATAATATCCTGAACAAAGCGTGTATATATATATATATATATATATATATATATATATATACTTAATTTACTCACATAAAATTAATATACGGAAGTATAGGTTTATGCGTAAACTTTAAGTATTTACTTCAACAGTGCTCAATACGTAGGTAGAGCTAGTTAGTAATTTATAAAATATATATGGCGATTAAGCTACACTGAATATTCCGCTAAAGCCTGAAGAGTCCTAGAGTGGATGAAACGCGGAATATTCAGTGTAGCTTAATCGCCATATATATTTTATAAATTACTATATATATATATATATATATATATATATATATATATATAATGCAAGCATGAAAACTAATTTTGGTTAAGCTTAAACATGGAAAAATAAAGGACTAGTTGTTAATACTGAAAAAAGGGATAAGGTATTCTAGTAAAAATTATTAATAAATCTATAACTTAAAATATTACAGAATTAATGTTACAAATTGAATTTTTAAAAATTAATGCTACAATATTTTAAGTTATAAATTTATTAATATTTTTTACTAGAATATTTTGTCTGTTTTTCCAAGTTTTAACAATTAGTCATTTACTTTTCATGTTTAAGCTTAACCATATTACTTTTCATGCTCGCATTTTTCTATTGTAATCCATGTTTTTTCCATGCTTCCAAAAATTCCATTTGTTCTTTATTTAATTTTAGTCTTTTTTTGTCCCCATAAACATAACATACACATATGTAATAACACTCGCCTGTTTTCAATAACACCCTCCCAAATTATCTCCCTTTCATTCTTTCATTATGTCCGTTTCACTTATTACTTCTCGTTTCGCGACAGCAGTGAATTGGTAGCAAGCGTAATCGCTGAAGCGACGTGGTTGCTATTGAAACCAGTCATAAAAACATTGTCGACCGCACTTTTTTTTTACGGTTTTGACACCAGAAAATTCATCATAACTTTTGTTTTACTGAATGAAAATTTAATTTTTCTACCCACAATATAACTGAGAAGTTGACTAATTGGAATAATTGTTTGAAATTTGGTCGAAAAATAAGAGAGTGGTGAAGTTTTAAAGCGTTCTAAATCACTAAAACTTCCAGTTAATCAAATATTCAAAGACTACCGTGTTTGAATTATATATATATATATATATATATATATATATATATATATATATATATATATATATATATATATATATATATTAAATTAAAAGGCGAAAAATTAAAAGGTAAATTTCTCTATATATTTTTATGTATATACCTGTATATCTATGTATATGTATATACGTGTGTCTTTTTTTTTCATATATATGCATGTATATATTTGTAATGTTGTACTTAAATCAAACTTATAATTTAAATTCAAATCTATATTTTACTCTATTTCTTTTCTATCTCTAACCCATATAAATTTTCTTATAAATTTTAAATCCAGACCTTTTATTTCAATTTTTTTCAGATACATCTGCCTTACTGTTAATGCTAGGTTTATTTATGGTGTCTTTTAAATTTAATAAAAACCCTTCAAAATTTGCTGACGAGGAGACCTTGCTTATTAAAAAACTATATGTAATTATTGTACGTAACTTGATGTCTACCACAATAAAAAAGCATTGTTTTCCGAAACGATCGTACAGATAATTGATTTTGTTGTTGTTCCTTCTTATGAAACGGATTTTTAATTTAATTATAATTTGATTTTTAAATTTTAAATTATCAATCACATTACTTAATATTGAATTAGCTCTAGGATATTTACCTATCGAGCTTATTATATATCTAAATTGCAACGAGCACTTTCTCTTTCCTGTATTTTAATTAAACTAGTAATTTCACTGTTACATTGAAATACACTCAGCTCTTTAGACTATTGTTCTAATCTCCTTTAAATTATATATATATATATATATATATATATATTATTTTTTAAAAGCAGTAATCTACGGACACGCGTGTTTCCGAGTCCTACTCCTCATCAGCGTAGCTTGACTGTTCGTATGATTCCAACCGAAGCAGAGACATAAACATTAATATTGTTTAAAAAATCAAAACAAAACCACTTAAACAGATGAACGATAAAAACGAAGCAGTAAATCGTCTGTGGCAACATAGCGAAGGGGATTAGGGCGCTGGACTGAAATACATAAGGTCCAAGGTTCGAATCCTACCAACAGTCAAGCTACGCTGGATAGGAGTAGGGCTCCGAAACACGCGTGTACGTAGATTACTGTTTTTAAAAAATAATAAATAAATAAATAATACGTCCAAATAAAAAAAGGGCGACTTTCTAAGAAAAATACCGGTACTTCGAGGCGGAAACATAAACATTAATATCCTTTAAAAAATCCAAACAAAACCACTTATATTCATATCATATATTTATATATATGATATTTGAGAATCATCACTTATTAAAAGCCAGACGCTACTCTGCAGTAAGGGTTAATAAGTGTTAGGTAAGACAACGTGATCAGTTATGGGGGGACTTGGTTAATCCTTGATTATTGTAATATATGGCTCAACAAGTCCTTATTTACATAATATTTTAAGATAATTATGTTGTAGTCTGCTGGGAAGCAGACCTACTATACTCTGTTTCACAGGCGGATAGTTCTATGGAAGAAACTCTTCTCATGGAATATGGGCCTAATTTTGGGAACAAGTGGGTGGTAAGAGAAAATTGTTGACGGTTGTTGAAGCTAAACGAGTATTTGTTATGAATTTTATACGGAAAAACCGTACATTGAAGCTCAGTCGAGCATTTACCATAAAAGTAACGATAAGGAAGATAGATTCGCAACGTCTCTTATGTGAGAAAGAGAATGTAAGAGAGACGAAAGGCTCTTAATAACTAAATTTCGAATTTTAATACCTTAGCAACCCTTTTTTCGGATTAAAACCGCTTAAAAAAGTTTTCAACGTCTAAGTGTTAACCTCATAGATCAAATAAAGCGTTTCGACCGAAATTTCGTGCATATTTCCGAGTTCGTGTATTTTGTCGAGCTTGAAACATTTACTGTCGAACTCGGGAATTCGCAAGGGTCCATGCCGTATTGAACATTGTTCGTATTTATTTGCCTCTCCACGAGGGCAAAGTTAGACACAAGGTCGATTTTTAATGTGGGAAAACTCCAGTTCTCCAAAAATGGGAACAAAAATAAAATTAATAGGAACAAATATAAAAATATTGTCTCAGTCATGAAGGATTACTCCTCCACTGATCGAGAACAGAAAAGTGAAGTGTAACTTCAGAACAGATACTACATCATGGCCCGAATGTGGATAATGTATTTGGTAAATGTCAGGTGTAAATTTACACGTTTCTGAATTATCGATTTCGACCGAAATAGTCCCGTGAATAATGCGTGAAGATTCATCTGAAAAAGGTTGGAAGTTGACGGAAACATTGTGAGAATCACCCTTAAAATGAGAACAGTCGTTCGAAAGAATCAAGATAGAAGGGAATTGTATTGCTTTATTATTAACTAGCGAGGGGTACCCGGTGTTGCCCGGGTGTTTAGAGGCGTGTGTGTTGGGGGTAGATAAAAACAACCTTGTGTTAAAAAAAAAAAACGTTGGTCGGGTGATTTAAGCTGTAAAATAAAAAAAAAAAGTTTTAGTAGGAAGATAGGCTTGAACCCAGAAGCCTTGACGCAAATGTTGAAACGAAATGGAAAATAAAACCTGAGGCCTAGCCATCTAGGCCACGAGGGGAGAGAAAGTAATAACTGCTATAAGTTAACGTTCATAAAGTTAAATATACAGGTGCGAGAAAGTTAAATCGCTTGATGTGTGACCTAGTTTTGCGCTGCAAGCTAGTTTCTACTTCCCCCGCCCCATCATTCGTTTTTCGAAGACGCGGCGATAAAAAAAAAATATCTCGAAAATAGCTCGTAAAAGTCGGGCAAATTAGAGATCGCCGCGACCCCCGTTCTTAAGTCGTAGATATTATGATTTAAACAGCATATAAAAAGTTTTAAGCAGAAGTGAGTCGACTGAGAAGCCTGACGAAAAAAAGCCTTTTGTGGACATACAAAAAAATGCACACACACATTTTCGCTTATATATATATATATATATATATATATATATATATATATATATATATATATATAGATACAAACTGCTGTATTACATATGAAGAAAAGCTTTTTATGTACCCTGTTGTATTTACTGACATGTCATATGGCGATTTTCACATGTCATAATATAATATCCATCGAAGTCTAATACATGGATGTTTCTTCTTCGATCCTTAATTCACTAGAAATGTGTGATTTTTTTTTTTGTTAATGACCAAGGTAGCGTAAAAATGTGTGTTTACAACGACAAACATTCGGAAGAAAACGGCGACGAAAATATACAAGAGAAGCGTTCATCGATTCTTGCAAATGTGTCTGCAAGTATTTGGCTAGATTACCGTGATGCTTATTCGCCCGGAACATTTTAATGAGAGAGAAAATTAATTATCTTGCTAATTATTTTCGAACAGCTTCACGCCAATCGGAGAAAAATTACAATGCTGAGTGCATTGTTCACATGCGCCCGCGGAATGTGCGCGTTTAATGATAAAAGTGATATTGTTAAAGTAATCGAACTAGGAGAAAACAACTCCCATAGTACTCATCCTTCGAGTCATTACACTGTATAGGAAAGAAGTCATGAGCAATGCATCGTGCAAATGAGTCCGTAGGATCTATGAGTTTGATGATAAAAATTATATCAAGTTAATCGAAGTATAAGTAAATACTCCTCAGAGTATACGGTGAAGGAGTTTCGTCCAAATGAGGAAGTGTGACGAGAACGGTAAATTCACAAACGATCCCTAGTTGCAATTATTTTCTGGTCAGGATGGATGAGGAAGTAACGCTTTAACAGTTTTTGTACAGAGAGTTGCCGAAATCTTCCCACATAAAGCGCCTTGTATTTCCAAATAGCTAACTATCTGCTTACGTCCGGTTTGTCAGTGTGATTATGTCGTATATTATCTATTTATCAATAATTATCCATTCGTATAGTACTCATCCTGAAATCCATTACACTATAAAGAAATATGGAATAAATACATTTAAATAGCATTTTCCAATGAAACCACGCGTTACATAATTTGTGTTTAGTGCGTCCATAAAAATGCAGAGTTAATGCTGAGCACGCTTTTTTTTACATGGAGGTCACCACTTATCAAAGCCCAGAAGCTACTCAGGGATAAGGGTTCTTGCGTGTACAGTAAGCAATGGAGTAGTATCGTAGTAATCGTTAGTATTGGTAATTTGATAAAGTGTCTTACTTAAGGGGGCGGTTCATCAGGAATTTATTTATGGTGGACTTGAAGACATCCAAGTTGTAGTCAGGTGGGAAACAGGCAAACGGAAGAAAGTTCCACAGCTGTGAACTTTTAAGAAAGAAACTTTGTTCATGGAATCTACGTTTTGATGTAGGCACAGATAAAGAGTGGGGGAAATTATTGACAGTGGTTTCAGCTAAATGGGTGTTTATCGTGAAAGATCGGCGAGGGTGGGCCAGAGATTGTACCTATTTACTATGCCTCCCCACGGGACAGAGTTAGACACCAGGGTCGTTTTTTAACGTGGAGAAAAGGTACAAAAATAAAAATTGTCTCAGTCGTGAAGGATTTCTCCTCCACCGAAAGAGAACAAGAAAATGAAGTGCAGCATCTGAAGAACAGATGGTATTTATTTGCTCCCCCACCGGGCAAATTAGGCACAAGGCCAATTTTTAATGTGAGGAGTGAAGGGGAAATGGGGACCAGCTCCCCGGGGAGTAGGGGAGCTGGATAGTGACAATTGGTATGAAGGGTTTCCCCTACATTGACCAAGGTCTTATATGTGGGGTTGCTCCCACATATGGTCTTTGCTTGCAGTATCTGCCGGAACAGATGGTATTTATTTGCTCCTCCACCGAGCAAATTAGGCACAAGGCCGATTTTTGATGTGAGGAGTGAAGGGGAGGGGAAGGGAAAAAGGGGACCAGCTCCCGAGAGGTGGGAAATGGGAGCTGGTTAATGGTCAGGCATGTGGGGTTGCCCCCACATCTGGTCTTTGCTAGTCATAGCTTGCAGCATCTGCCGGAACAGATAGTATTTATTTGCTCCCCCACCGAGCAAATTAGGCACAAGGCCGATTTTTAATGTGAGGAGTGAAGGGGAAATGGGTACCAACTCCCCGGGGAGTAGGGGAGCTGGATAGTGACAATTGGTATGAAGGGTTGCCCCTACATTGACCAAGGTCTTATATGTGGGGTTGCTCCCACATATGGTCTTTGCTTGCAGTATCTGCCGGAACAGATGGTATTTATTTGCTCCTCCACCGAGCAAATTAGGCACAAGGCCGATTTTTAATGTGAGGAGTGAAGGGGAGGGGAAGGGAAAAAGGGGACCAGCTCCCGAGAGGTGGGAAATGGGAGCTGGTTAATGGTCAGGCATGTGGGGTTGCCCCCACATCTGGTCTTTGCTAGTCATAGCTTGCAGCATCTGCCGGAACAGATGGTATTTATTTGCTCCCCCACCGAGCAAATTAGGCACAAGGCCGATTTTTAATGTGAGGAGTGAAGGGGAAATGGGTACCAACTCCCCGGGGAGTAGGGGAGCTGGATAGTGACAATTGGTATGAAGGGTTTCCCCTACATTGACCAAGGTCTTATATGTGGGGTTGCTCCCACATATGGTCTTTGCTTGCAGTATCTGCCGGAACAGATGGTATTTATTTGCTCCTCCACCGAGCAAATTAGGCACAAGGCCGATTTTTGATGTGAGGAGTGAAGGGGAGGGGAAGGGAAAAAGGGGACCAGCTCCCGAGAGGTGGGAAATGGGAGCTGGTTAATGGTCAGGCATGTGGGGTTGCCCCCACATCTGGTCTTTGCTAGTCATAGCTTGCAGCATCTGCCGGAACAGATGGTATTTATTTGCTCCCCCACCGAGCAAATTAGGCACAAGGCCGATTTTTAATGTGAGGAGTGAAGGGGAAATGGGTACCAACTCCCCGGGGAGTAGGGGAGCTGGATAGTGACAATTGGTATGAAGGGTTGCCCCTACATTGACCAAGGTCTTATATGTGGGGTCGCCCCCACATACGGTCTTTGCTTGCAGTATCTGCCGGAACAGATGGTATTTATTTGCTTCCCCACCGAGCAAATTAGGCACAAGGCCGATTTTTAATGTGAGGAGTGAAGGGAGGGGGAAGGGAAAAAGGGGACCAGCTCCCGAGAGGTGGGAAATGGGAGCTGGTTAATTGTCAGGTATGTGGGGTTGCCCCCCCCATCTGGTCTTTGCTAGTCATAGCTAGTCTTTGCTTGCAGCATCTGTCGGAACAGATGGTATTTATTTGCTCCCCCACTGAGCAAATTAGGCACAAGGCCGATTTTTAATGTGAGGAGAGAAGGGGAAATGGGGACCAACTCCCCGGGGAGTAGGGGAGTTGGATAATGACAATTGGTATGAAGGGTTGCCCCTACATTGACCAAGGTCTTATATGTGAGGTTGTCCACACATTAGGTCTTTGCTTGCAGTATCTGCCGGAACAGATGGTGTTTATTTGCTCCCCCACCGAGCAAATTAGGCACAAGGCCAATTTTTAATGTGAGGAGTGAAGGGAGGGGGAAGGGAAAAAGGGGACCAGCTCCCGACAGGTGGGAAATGGGAGCTGGTTAAAGGTCAGGCATGTGAGGTTGCCCCCACATCTGGCCTTTGCTAGTCATAGCTAGTCATAGCTTACAGTATCTGCCGGAACAGATCGTATTTATTTGCTCCCCCACCGAGCAAATTAGGCACAAGGCCGATTTTAAAAGTGAGGAGTGAAGAGGAAATGGGTACCAACTCCCTGGGGAGTAGGGGAGCTGGATAGTGACAATTGGTATGAAGGGTTGCCCCTACATTGACCAAGGTCTTATATGTGGGGTCGCCCCCACATACGGTCTTTGCTTGCAGTATCTGCCGGAACAGATGGTATTTATTTTCTTCCCCACCGAGCAAATTAGGCACAAGGCCGATTTTTAATGTGAGGAGTGAAGGGAGGGGGAAGGGAAAAAGGGGACCAGCTCCCGAGAGGTGGAAATAGGAGCTTGTTAATGGTCAGGTATGTGGGGTTGCCCCCCATCTGGTCTTTGCTAGTCATAGATAGTCTTTGCTTGCAGCATCTGTTGGAACAGATGGTATTTATTTGCTCCCCCACTGAGCAAATTAGGCACAAGGCCGATTTTTAATGTGAGGAGTGAAAGGGGAAATGGGGACCAACTCCCCAGGGAGTAGGGGAAGTGTAATGTTAACAAACATCTTTCTACTCTTCTCCCTTCATAATGACCCCGCTAATTAATTCCCTAATAGTAGCCCCCTGCTTCAAAGTGGCACTGTGCCTTGTTTGGGGTGAAAATTGAATAAAAAAAAAAAAAAAAAAAAAAAAAATTGGTATGAAGGGTTGCCCCTACATTGACCAAGGTCTTATATGTGAGGTTGCCCACACATATGGTCTTTGCTTGCAGTATCTGCCAGAACAGATGGTATTTATTTGCTCCCCCACCGAGCAAATAAGGCACAAGGCCAATTTTTAATGTGAGGAGTGAAGGGAGGGGTAATGGAAAAAGGGGACCAGCTCCCGAGAGGTGGGAAATGGGAGATGGTTAAAGGTCAGGCATGTGGGGTTGCCCCCACATCTGGTTTTTGCTAGTCATAGCTGGTCTTTGCTAGTCATAGCTTGCAGCATCTGCCGGGACAGATGGTATTTATTTGCTCCCCTAACGAGCAAATTAGGCACAAGGCCAATTTTTAATGTGAGGAGTGAAGGGAGGGGGAAGGGAAAAGGGGACCAGCTCCCGAGAGGTGGTAAATGGGAGCTTGTTAAAGGTCAGGCATGTGGGGTTGCCCCCACATCTGGTCTTTGCTAGTCATAGCTAGTCATAGCTTGCAGTATCTGCCGGAACAGATGGTATTTATTTGCTCCCCCACTGAGCAAATTAGGCACAAGGCCAATTTTTAATGTGAGAAGTAAAGGGAGGGGGAAGGGAAAAAGGGGACCAGCTCCCGAGAGGTGGGAAATGGGAGCTGGTTAAAGGCCAGGCATGTGGGGTTGCCCCCACATCTTGTCTTTGCTAGTCATAGCCTGCAGCATCTGCCGGAACAGATGGTATTTATTTGCTCATCCACCGAGCAAATTAGGCACAAGGCCGATTTTTATGTGAGGAGTGAAGGGAGGGGGAAGTGGAAAAGGGGACCAGCTCCCGAGAGGTGGGAAATGGGAGCTGGTTAAAGGTCAGGCATGTGGGGTTGCCCCCACATCTGGTCTTTGCTAGTCACAGCTGGTCTTTGCTAGTCATAGCTTGCAGTATCTGCCGGAACAGATGGTATTTATTTGCTCCCCCACCGAGCAAATAAGGCACAAGGCCAATTTTTATGTGAGGAGTGAAGGGAGGGGAAGGGACAAAAGGGGACCAGCTCCCGAGAGGTGGGAAATGGGAGCTGGTTAAAGGTCAGGTATGTGGGGTTGCCCCCACATCTGGTCTTTGCTTGCAGTATCTGCCGGAACAGATGGGATTTATTTGCTCCCCCACCGAGCAAATTAGGCACAAGGCCAATTTTTAATGTGAGGAGTGAAGGGAGGGGGAAGGGAAAAAGGGGACCAGCTCCCGAGAGGTGGGAAATGGGAGCTGGTTAAAGGTTAGGCATGTTGGGTTGCCCCCACATCTGGTCTTTGCTAGTCATAGCTTGCAGCATCTGCCGGAACAGATGGTGTTTATTTGCTCCCCCACCGAGCAAATTAGGCACAAGGCCGATTTTTAATGTGAGGTGTGAAGGGGAAATGGGGAACAACTCCCCGGGGAGTAGGGGAGCTGGATAGTGACAATTGGTATGAAGGGTTACCCCTACATTGACCAAGGTCTTATATGTGGAGTTGCCCCCACATCTGGTCTTTGCTTGCAGTATCTGCCGGAACAGATGGTATTTATTTGCTCCCCCACCGAGCAAATTAGGCACAAGGCCAATTTTTAATGTGAGGAGTGAAGGGAAGGAGAAGGGGAAAAGGGGACCAGCTCCCGAGAGGTGGGAAATGGGAGCTGGTTAAAGGTCAGACATGTGGGATTGCCCCCACATCTGGTCTTTGCTAGTCATAGCTAGTCATAGCTTGCAGCATCTGCCGGAACAGATGGTGTTTATTTGCTCCCCCACCGAGCAAATTAGGCACAAGGCCGATTTTTAATGTGAGGAGTGAAGGGGAAATGGGGACCAACTCCCCGGGGAGTAGGGGAGTTGGATAGTGACAATTGGTATGAAAGGTTGCCCCTACATTGACCAAGTCTTATATGTGTGGTTGCCCACACATATGGTCTTTGCTTGCAGTATCTGCCGGAACAGATGGTATTTATTTGCTCCCCCACCGAGCAAATTAGGCACAAGGCCGATTTTTAATGTGAGGAGTGAAGGGAGGGGGAAGGGAAAAAGGGGACCAACCAGCTCCCGAGAGGTGGGAAATGGGAGCTGGTTAAAGGTCAGGCATGTGGGGTTGCCCCCACATCTGGTCTTTGCTAGTCATAGCTAGTCATAGCTTGCAGTATCTGCCGGAACAGATGGTATTTATTTGCTCCCCCACCGAGCAAATTAGGCACAAGGCCGTTTTTAATGTGAGGTAAAAACCAGCTCCCCTAAAAGTAGGCAAAAGGGGGGCACTCTGGTTACCAAAAATAATAATTGTCCCAGTATAGAGGGTTTCCCCTCCATTGACTGGTACAAACCATCTTAATTGCAGTATCTGCCGGAGCAGATTGTATTTATTTACTCCCCCACCGAGCAAATTAGGCACAAGGCCAATTTTTATTGTGAGGAGTGAAGGGAGGGGGAAGGAAAAAAGGGGACCAGCTCCCGAGAGGTGGGAAATGGGAGCTGGTTAAAGGTCAGGCATGTGGGGTTGCCCCCACATCTGGTCTTTGCTAGCCATAGCTAGTCATAGCTTGCAGTATCTGCCGGAACAGATGGTATTTATTTGCTCCCCCACCGAGCAAATAAGGCACAAGGCCGAGTTTTAAAGTGAGGAGTGAAGGGGAAATGGGGACCAACTCCCCTGGGAGTAGGGGAGCTGGATAGTGACAATTGGTATGAAGGGTTTCCCCTACATTGACCAAGGTCTTATATGTGGAGTTGCCCCCACATATGTTCTTTGCTTGCAGTATCTGCCGGAACAGATGGTATTTATTTGCTCCCCCACTGAGCAAATTAGGCACAAGGCCGATTTTTGATGTGAGGTAAAAACCAGCTCCCCTAAAAGGGGTCACTCTGGTTACCAAAAATAATAATTGTACCAGTATAGAGGGTTTCCCCTCCATTGACTGGTACAAATTATCTTAAGTGCAGTATCTGCCGGAACAGATGGTGTTTATTTGCTCCCCCACTGAGCAAATTAGGCACAAGGCCGTTTTTAATGTGAGGTAAAAACCAGCTCCCCTAAAAGGGGTCACTCTAGTTACCAAAAATAATAATTGTCCCAGTATAGAGGGTTTCCCCTCCATTGACTGGTACAAATTATCTTAAGTGCAGTATCTGCCGGAACAGATGGTATTTATTTGCTCCCCCACCGAGCAAATTAGGCACAAGGCCGATTTTTAATGTGAGGAGTGAAGGAAGGGGGAGGGGAAAAAGGGGACCAGCTCCCGAGAGGTGGGAAATGGGAGCTGGTTAAAGGTCAGGCATGTGGGGCTGCCCCCACATCTGGTCTTTGCTAGTCATAGCTAGTCCTAGCTAGTCATAGCTTTCAGCATCTGCCGGAGCAGATGGTATTTATTTGCTCCCCCACCGAGCAAATTAGGCACAAGGCCAATTTTTAATGTGAGGAGTGAAGGGAGGGGGAAGGGAAAAAGGGGACCAGCTCCCGAGAGGTGGGAAATGGGAGCTGGTTAAAGGTCAGGCATGTGGGGTTGCCCCCACATCTGGTCTTTGCTAGTCATAGCTAGTCATAGCTAGTCATAGCTTGCAGTATCTGCCGGAACAGATGGTATTTATTTGCTCCCCCACCGAGCAAATTAGGCACAAGGCCGATTTTTAAAGTGGGGAGTGAAGGGGAAATGGGGACCAACTCCCC
Organism: Euprymna scolopes; assembly: GCF_053919585.1. Taxonomy (NCBI): domain Eukaryota; kingdom Metazoa; phylum Mollusca; class Cephalopoda; order Sepiida; family Sepiolidae; genus Euprymna; species Euprymna scolopes. Next base: position 77,941,741 of record NC_136515.1, read on the forward strand.
GGGGAGTAGGGGAGCTGGATAGTGACAATTGGTATGAAGGGTTGCCCCTACATTGACCAAGGTCTTATATGTGGAGTTGCCCCCACATATGGTCTTTGCTTGCAGTATCTGCCGGAACAGATGGTATTTATTTGCTCCCCCACTGAGCAAATTAGGCACAAGGCCGTTTTTAATGTGAGGTAAAAACCAGCTCCCCTAAAAGTAGGCAAAAAGGGGGCACTCTGGTTACCAAAAATAATAATTGTCCCAGTATAGAGGGTTTCCCCTCCATTGACCGGTACAAATTATCTTAAGTGCAGTATCTGCCGGAACAGATGGTATTTATTTGCTCCCCCACTGAGCAAATTAGGCACAAGGCCGTTTTTAATGTGAGGTAAAAACCAGCTCCCCTAAAAGTAGGCAAAAAGGGGGCACTCTGGTTACCAAAAATAATAACTGTCCCAGTATAGAGGGTTTCCCCTCCATTGACTGGTACAAATTATCTTAAGTGCAGTATCTGCCGGAACAGATGGTATTTATTTGCTCCCCCACCGAGCAAATTAGGCACAAGGCCGATTTTTAATGTGAGGAGTGAAGGGAGGGGGAAGGGAAAAAGGGGACCAGCTCCCGAGAGGTGGGAAATGGGAGCTGGTTAATTGTCAGGCATGTGGGGTTGCCCCCACATCTGGTCTTTGCTAGTCATAACTAGTCATTGCTTGCAGTATCTGCCGGAACAGATGGTATTTATTTGCTCCCCCACTGAGCAAATTAGGCACAAGGCCGTTTTTAATGTGAGGTAAAAACCAGCTCCCCTAAAAGGGGTCACTCTGGTTACCAAAAATAATAATTTTCCCAGTATAGAGGGTTTCCCCTCCATTGACTGGTACAAATTATCTTAAGTGCAGTATCTGCCGGAACAGATGGTATTTATTTGCTCCCCCACTGAGCAAATTAGGCACAAGGCCGTTTTTAATGTGAGGTAAAAACCAGCTCCCCTAAAAGTAGGCAAAAAGGGGGCACTCTGGTTACCAAAAATAATAATTGTCCCAGTATAGAGGGTTTCCCCTCCATTGACTGGTACAAATTATCTTAAGTGCAGTATCTGCCGGAACAGATGGTATTTATTTGCTCCCCCACTGAGCAAATTAGGCACAAGGCCGTTTTTAATGTGAGGTAAAAACCAGCTCCCCTAAAAGGGGTCACTCTGGTTACCAAAAATAATAATTGTCCCAGTATAGAGGGTTTCCCCTCCATTGACTGGTACAAATTATCTTAAGTGCAGCATCTGCCGGAACAGATACTACACTTTGATCCCGGCCCGAAGGCCAAAGAATGTATATAATCAACCAGAGACCAGAGATTGTGGACCAGAGATTGTAGTTCAGACGAGCACTTTCCATAGAAATAAGGATAAAACAAAAAATGCTATTGTTGAGTTAATTAAAACCTTACATGAAAACGTTTTTTCATTCGCTGAGCGATCTTTCTTATATCAGCTGGCATATTGTATAAAAGAGCACTCAATCAGACGTGCTTGAATATATATATTTATTTTTATTTTGTAATCAGGCGTGGAACATATATATGTATGTATATATTATATATATATATATATATATATATATATATATATATATATATATATATATATATGAGAGAGAAAGAGAGGGGGAGAGAAGAAAGAAAGAAAAAAAGAAAGAAAGAAAGAAGGAAATAGAGAAAGAAAGAGATAGATAGATTGATAGATGAAAATATGTATATTTTGTTTTTGTAATGAGCCGCGGTACCAAATAATTGTTATAGAAATATGTTTAGATGATGTCATCGTTTTTATCTAGTATATCTACAAAAGTGAAGACGTGTGTGAGAGGACATTCTCAACTTATATACTCAACGAATTTTCGATATACAGATTTGAAATTTTGTATACAGGGTAGTCTGATATGTAGAAATCTAAAATGGTTTTCATCTGGAAAAGGACTGCTAGGGGGTCAACATATATATATATATATTTTTAAATTGGTATCTGGTGTTCGTCGGATATTTATGTGTTTGTTAACTTTTTCACGGCTGATTATGTGCTAATTTTTTTTTTACTATATGTTAAGAATAAGAAGGTTTAAAAACACCTTTTCGGGATTGTGTTAAGTTGTATATATATATATATATATATACTAGCATTTCAGCCCGGCGTTGCCAGGGTGTTTGGATGTGTATGCTGAGCAAACAAAAAAGTGGTAGTAGGAAGGCAGGCTCGAACCTGTACCGCAAAGGAGGAAAAGAACTGGGTAAAACCTAACGTTTATGCTGGTATGATCACCACCAAACCAGAAGCGGCATTTAAAAACAAAAAGGCTAGACAATCTAAAGGAGAGGATAACTTTAAAAAATATCAGCGAAAAAAGTGACCCCCCCTTGTAGAAAAGTGCCTAGTTGAAGGGGAAGATATTAATGATTTTAGCCAATTTTTCGATATTTGTCGTATGAAATGTCGAACTTTAAAACGATCCTTATCTTGGTAAAATCCGTCGCCTCTATTGAAAGTTTAAGGCAGACATGCAAACAGACATACATTTATATATTGTTAACTAAATATTTTCGACCCAAACTGATAAAACAGCTTGCCCTATCTCTGAATACCCTTTATGTAAAATTTCAAATATTTAGACCAGAAATTGTCTGAGTAATTTGGAAGAGACCGCAGAGGTCAATTTTTTTAAAATTTGACCCCTATTATGACCGCTTAAAATTTATTGTTTTGGGCTCAAATCAAGTTATTAAGTTAGATCCATGTCCAAGGAACCTATATCTAAAATTTCAAGTGCGTAGACTCAAAAATGTCGGAGGGGTTTGATAGAGTTCTCAAAGGTCAAATCGTTGAACTTTGACCCCTTAATCGCCAAATTTCTGGCCAAAAACCGATCACATCGATTTTTCTGTAGACTAAAAATTAACAGAGTTATTGCGTAGGAAAATGTACACAGACACACACAGACACACACACAGACACGTTCACTTATATATATATATATATATATATATATATATATATATTCTAAGGTTTTTGGTTTTTAGAGGTTAAGTAACCAATGAAGTGTAACGAGGTTAATACAAAGGTGCTCAATACCGAGGTAGCGCAAGGTATACTCTTTATTTGTTTTTACATCAGCAGTAATTTATTGCTACACAGCCATGAGCATGTTTTGGTGAGCTAGCTCCAAGTAACTTGTGACCTCTGGAGGCGATACAGCTTATACTTTAAGCAAACTTTTTAAGTTTGCAAACCTGTGCTCCCAAACCGCCAAACAATCTACATTGCTTTCTTTTATTTTTTTCTGGTCGATTTGCAAACATTGCTTTCGTATAAACTGTATCGCCTGAAGAGGTATCTTGTTACTAGTAGCTAGCTGCTTATATAAAAACAAAGAAAGGATATATATATATATATATATATATATATATACGTGTATATTTGTGTGTGTATATGTGTATTGGGGTAGGAGGGCTCCCGTAAGCCGTGGTGAAGGCAACCTTTCTAGAAGAAGCAGATCTCTGATTTAAAAAGCCATAAAGCGGAAGACTATTCCCCGCATTAAGCTGGTCTGCAGTTTAATTTGTTGCTGGCTATCTTGCTCTTGCTTGTTGCTGGATCTCAACATGTTGAACCGAGAGAGAGAGACTTAGCTGTCGTACAAAGCTAAGACTCTGCAGCATCATATTTGTATAGATACTCCCTCAGACATTTGGACACATGGATTTTAAATGTCTGAGGGAGTAGCACTCGTCTGACAAGACGTTGCAATCATCATATCATATATATATATAAAGTACTTCTTTCTTCAATGGTAATCCGACTAAAATTTATATATTTAAATGCTTTATTCCGTCCAGGTCGCCAATCGTGAAAATAGAATCTAAGTGGCAATTAAAAACAAAAATATAGAATATATAAGGTTCAGACAAAAAGTTCTTACGGAATTTTTCATTTTAATTCGAAATGATGTATTTTCAAATAAGTGTTCCTTATAATACCTTTACTTTGTATATCATTTTAACGGGCGTTTTTCGCCCTATCTTATCGTTTCAATAACAATCGTTCTAAAATAATTATGTCTTCTTTTCAGAACGTTAAATACAAAATAGCAAAAAAGCAAATTCGCACAATTTTCTTATTTCAATTCAAGCCAGGCTGAAAAAACTGCTTAAACGGCTCGCGATATCAACGAAGCGTTTTGCACAAGAATCACTACTGAACGCACAACAGAATGGTAGTTTAAGAAATTTTTGGGAAAAATTATTAGCGTAGAAATTAATAACCTTAGTCGAAGTAAATCTACCCACAGCTGTTAGAGCATTTGCTTCTGAATTAGACGTAACGTATACGACGATTTCCAACCACTTGATAGAGATTCGAAAAGACAAATTAAAATGATAAATATGTGCCTTACGAATTCAAGTCAAGTTCCCTTACTTTATGCAAAAAAGAATGACCCGTTTCTCGACCGGTTTGTGACTTGCGATGAAAAGTGTTTTTTTTACGAAAATAGGCGACACTTAGCCCAGTGGTTAGATGCCGACGAAGCTCCACGACATTTTCCGAAGCCAATTTTTAAGCAAAAGAAGATTGTTTGATGGTCTTAGATTGGTCTCATCCATTACAGTTTTTTGAATGCAGGCTAAACCACTACGGCGGAGAAGTACTGTCAACAAATGCATGAAATGCATTAGAAACTTCGACAACAACACCCAGCATTAGTCAACAGAAAAGGTCTAATTCTCCTCAATGACAACACGTTTCTAAACCGACCATGAAGAAATTGAAAAAATTGGCCTACAAAACTCTGCCTCATCCGCCATACTCTCTAGACATCTCACCTACCAACTACCACCTTTTCAAACATCTTGACAACTTTCTGAGTGAGAAATATTTAAAAAACCTAAGCGATATAAAAATTGCCTTCAAACACTTCGTCACCACCAGAACCCAAGATTTTGTTTACTTTACTAGCAGAAATGTACTTGTTTTTCATTGGCAAAAGTGTGCTAATTCCGATGGTGCTTACTTCAATCAATAAATTTTTTTTGTTCATTTGAATTTGGTACAAGATTCAATTTGAAATTTATTTAACTTCAAAGTGCACTTTTATAAATTTTACACAGTAAGGTATAAAAATTACCTTGGATTTATTTTATGTATGTACATTCTGTTGCCCTTTTTAAAAAATCATTAAAAATGTTATGCCTATATCATTAATTTCTAGATGAAGGATAAGGTTTTTAAATTGCAAGAAAATGTATATTACATAAAATAAATCCAAGGTAATTTTTTGATTCAATTTAAATTAAATTTTTATACCCTACTTTGTAAAATTTAAAAATCTGCACTTTGAAGATAAATAAATTTCAAATTGAATCTTGTACATTTATTTTTAAAACATATAGTAAAAACATATTGTTTAACAATTTTCATACCTAGGATGAAATGCTTTTCTAAATTGTATCTTATCTTTTTAAGATTATATTTTAAAACACTCCTTCTCTCTATTTCAGCTTGTATTTCTCCTCACACCACAACTCATTTTTGCAGTTCCCTCTTTGTATTATTACAGGTCTGAATATTCTCTCTGTTTCAGTTTGTATTTATCCTCACACCACAACTCATTTTTGCAACCCCCTCTTTGTATTATTACAGGTCTGAATATGCTCTCGGTTTCAGTTTGTATTTCTCCTCACACCACAACTCATTTTTTGCAGCACCCTCTTTGTAATACAGGTCTGAATAATGAGAAAATCTGAATTTTTTAACAAAAACTTTAAAATAACATTTTTAGATTAAATTTTTTTAAACTTCTTTCAGAATAGAAAATCTTTAAAATTTAATAAGGTACATATTTCATATAGGTTTCATTAACAGATATTCAGTACTTAACGAGAAAAATAGCGATGAAAATTTCAAAAGGACTGTATAACTGGTTACAGTCAATAGTAGTCCTCGTCAGCGAAAGTCTTTGTTATTGTTATTCTATTATTATTATTATTATTATTTAAAACATTTTGTGTCCTGCTCTTTTGCGCGAGGACTAATATATATACAAAATTCCGTTATCTTATTTTATCTTTGATAGATGCTTAATACGAGAGAAAACTATTGCAATACTTCGCACCCCCCCCTCAAAAACAATTGGACTTATAATAAGAACAATACTAATTTTTATTTTTTTATTTTTGTATACATTTTTGTCGAATAGACAATAGACGATGTGTTGTGGACGCATTATCGGCGGCCTCGTTACACTCGAATATCCTATTTTATTCCTCAATTCTTGTTTTCAATGAGTTATGTTTTCGATAAAAAGAAAAGGAAAAACTCTATATTAGGTCGCCATATATATATATATATATATATATATATATATATTAGGCTGGTAGCACAGCGTTGTCCGGATGTTTGGAGGTGTGTGTTAAGCAAAAAAAAAATGGTAGAAGGCAGGTGGGCTATAAAAAATAAAACGCTGACGTCTTTGCTGTCGTGCCCATCGCCAAACATTAGGTGACGTAATTTTAATGGCTAACCAATCGAAAACAGGTGTGACTTTCGAAAATATTGGCTAAAACAGCGACTTGTCCCTATAGAAAAGTGCCTAGTTGAGGGTGAAGAAATGAAAGTTTTAGGCTAATTTTTCGATATTTGTCGTCCGAAGGGACATGCTTCAACATGATATCAGTCTTGTGTATCTAAAGTTTAAGGTAGACATACAAACATACATACACACATACATTTAAACAGATTTTTGCCCTTCACCTTATAGATGAATTTTCTTTCGTTCCGACGGACGCTGCAGATTTATGTTGGAATAATTCATCAAGAAAGGGCTGACCCATCATACTCAGACCATTGGAAGAACTCAGTAATATATAATGTATAGCTGTTAAATTTTAAATAATGCGTATATATATATATATATATATATATATATATATATATATATATATATATATATATATATATACAGCCTTTGAGATTTTAAAAAAGATCACTCGACCGCCGGTCGAGTGTGAGGGAAAATTTACTCGCCCCAAAATATTTTTACTCGTCCGACTTTGTGTCTTTGTTTCAGTCAATAATAGTAAATAATTTTACAACAAATCAAGAAATTATTATAATCATCTTTAATATAATTTCGAAGAGTTTAAATCATTATAAGTACACGTTTTGTCAATTTGAAAAAATACATAAAGAGACAAAAAGTGAAAGAAAGAAAACAAAACGCATCGATATTTTTTAAATTTGGTTGAAAATGTACTTTACAGATAGCCAGAATTACAAAAATCCTTTTTCTTTAAAAATCCACACGTGTATAAAAAAAATGATAGGCGGAGATTTCAGGCCACGGAGATCTCGTACCAGGAGAATAAAGAAGAAAAAAAAAACTTTAATTGAATGATTTTTCGGCCAACACATTTTTTCAACGCCCAAAAAGACCTAAACCGTAGGTGTTGAAAAATGTGTTGGCCGAAATATCATTCAATTAAAGTTTTATTTTCTTCTTTATTCTTAATAAAAATATCAACAAACTATTTTTCCGATATCTAAATCATGTCGTAAAATTTCATACAAAAAAAAATATATCAAGCCTAACCCTCCTGTTGAAAAAAGAATGTTACGAAATCTCCTGGTATTCACAATTGTGGACTGAACTCTCCTGGTACGAGATCTCCATGGACCGAAATCTCCGATATTCAAAAACAAAATACCATTTAGCTGAAATGAACTAGATTTCTTAGAAATCGGCATGGTTAAGTCTCTTTCTAAATTAAAACGATCAATTTTTCTTTGTAATTTATGGAAAAAAAACTTTGATATAGAACAGAAATTGGTCTTTTTTGTTTCTATTAAAACAAAAAATTCACACCAGAACAACATTCTAAAATTTAGAATATTATTTTTAAAACTGGGTATCGATGATTTTTTGAAAGTTGCGCAAAAAAAGAGCATGGAAATATCTGAATTTATATAATTGAGAAAAATATGATTACTTACTTGTTGCATAATTTAATTTTCGGTGCGTGCTTTGCGTTTTTTCCTCTTTCAAATGTTCGTCTTTACTTTTGTAAGCATGAAGTGTTTATAATTTTTCTTCCAAATGAAATTCAAAGTCAGAGAGCTAAATGAAGGCGACATTTTGACTCCACGCCGAATGTGTAAATTTGACTTCTTGTTGACCTTTTTTCAATACGATATTCCAACGGTCTCACAGCTAGAGATGAAAGAATTCACAAATGATGCGACATAGGTCATTCTAAGTCACCGCATATTTGAGAGTCGTAAAATAAATGAATTTTTCCCGTTTCTTTATTAAAAGACATTTTATCGAATGGCGGGCGAGCTATTTACGACTTTTAGTCGCCCCAAGAAATCTTTAATCAACTGTGGCGACCGGTCGGGTAAAGTCTCAAAGGATATATATATACATATATATATATATATATATATATATATATATATATATATATATATATATTAGCCGAGCGGCCGCCATTGCTGGGTCGTAGCATATGATATCTGGATTAAGAAAGATTTTGTATTTATTATTATATTAAACTAAATATATAGTAATGATTTTAAAAGTAAAAAAAAAAATAATGACTCGTTCGCAACGACCGAGAATCGAAACCAAAACGTTTAGCTCCCGATTCATTTTTGCCACCGCCGTTAATGACTGAGCTATAAAGACACGTTTGTTGCATAGCTACATTATGCATGCATAGTCGTAATGCCGGCGTTTGACCTTCACCTGCCCAATTTCATCTTTTTTTTTTAATTTTTCCGGGCTAAAACCCAAATATTAAGTTTCACATAGGTCCAAATACTTTATATATGAAGGTTCATGTCTGTAGATCAAAAATTCTAGGCGGAATTTGGTAGGCAAAATTGTTTAAACAAAAATATATACGTATACATAAATATATAAGGACAGCGGTTTCTTTTTACTACAAACTTTTTACGCAAATATTACCCAATATAAATCATGCAGATTATCTGCATTAATATAATTACACGTAAAAGTTAACTAAAGATAACCATTCTATTAGAAAACCGAAAAAACTAATAGGAAATTAATTAAAATAAATGTTTAAAAGAATATGCAAATTAGGTAGATCTTTTGCTAGTGAATGCAATTCCACGAACTATATAACGCACAGTTGTATTTTCTTTTTTGAATAAATAGAAAAGAGTGTTTTTAATATGACTATCAATACACAAAAAGCACTAAATTTATACACACACACATATATATATATATATATATATATATATATATATATATATATATATATATATATACTAGCATGGATGCCCGGGTGTTTGGAGGTATATACTGAGCAAAAATAAAATAGGTAATTTTGGGGGGGCTCAAATCAAGTTATTTAGTTAGATCCATGTCCAAGGAACGATTATCTAAAATTTCAAGTGTTTAAACCCCAAATTGTCGGAGGAGTTTGGTAGAGTTCTCAAAGGTCAAATCGTTGAACTTTGATCCCTTACCAGTCAAATTTCTGGCCAAAAACTGATCACATAGATTTTCCCAAATCTCAGTACCCTGTATATCAAATTTCGAGTCTGTAGACTTAAAACTGGCAGAGTTATTGCGTAGTGAAATGTACACAGACACACACACAAACACGTTCACTTATATATATATATATATATATATATATAAGTGAATCTGTTTGTGTGCCTGTGTCTGTGCTTGTACATTCCCTACACAACTACTCTGTCAATTTTCAGTCTACAGACACTAGATTTGAAATAAGGGGTATTGAGATTTTGGAAAATCTTTTTAATCAGTTTTCGGCCAAGAATTTTACTCTCAAGGGCAAACATTAACGGTTTGACCTTTGAGAACTCTACCAAACTCCTCCGCTAATTTTGGGTCTAAACACTTGAAATTTTACATATAGTTTACCTCGAAATGGATAAAACTTTTTTAATTTGATTTGAGCCCAAAACAATAAATGTTAAGAAGTTAAAATTAGAGTATACTAAAAAAAAATTATCTCTGCGGTCTCTAGCAAACTATTCAGCCAATTTTGGGTCAAAATATTTGAAATTTTACATAAAGGGTAATCAGACATAGTGCAAGGTTTTAATCGGTTTTTGGCAGAAAATATGACACCCAAGGGGTCAAAGTTCAAAAGATTTAACCTTTGCAGACTGTACTAAACTCCTTCGCCAAATTGGGGTCCAAGTACTTGAAATTTTAGATGTAGGTTATCTGGACATAAGTCAAACATTTTAATAAATATATATATATATGACTATGCACATATAGTTATAAATAATACACGGGACCCGAACAAAGCCGGGCTGAACTGCTAGTATATATATATATGTATATATATATATATATATATATATATATATATCCTTTTGTATCTAGGGTTTGATAAATTACATCCTCAGTTTGTTGACGCCATGTTTAGTGCATCGTTATTACTTATCTGTTTTTATGGATTACGCCATTTTTTAGTAACTCTCAGCTTTCACAAGTGTCTACTACTGCTTTAAGTGATCACGTCTAAAGACGATGACGTCATGCATTCTGCACAGTTTCAATCAAGCATAATGACGAACAAACATTATCCATATTGAGTCATAGAGAGTTAGTAGTATTTAGATAGATAGATGTTGCGTTTATGTCACATCTTTCATCAAAATTATATCCAATGCTTCTTCGGACATCTTTAAATATCAAGCTATTTTTATAAATGACTACTGAGAAGTTTACGCTTGGCTTTGCCCGGATTTTCTCTGTAGGAAAATACGTTTAAATATGTTATTTTAATTTGTTCAGATTTCGTATTTATTATTATAGCGTCGTGATTTCAAAAATTAAAAAAAAACTATTTGGGTGCCATCAGCTAGAATTGTAACCGAAACTGATTAAATATAAACTAAGATGAGTGGATAACGATTTTGTCAATTTTTACCCATTTTTGACCCTTTTAACCCCTATTTTTACTGGTTAAAGATCCATAAAAGAACGGTTCATAAAAATTTCTATCATTTAAGGCCCCTAGCGCCGCTTTGTGACTTTTAGTTTCGGAGGAGATAGAGTTTGAAAATATGGAGACAGACAGACAAACAGTCATAGTAAGTTTTATAAATTATTTTTTATTGGAATACTTTGTAGATGAATAATTTATTTATTTATTTTCAGACTGTTATTTTCATCGTTATAGTTATTGTTTTTCACCATGTTTCGGCCAACTCGTCCTCTGGCCTTCCACAAGTGATTAACCGCAAACGGGATAGGAATTCTGAGTCTCGTAACTGTATCTCAAAGTTTCTATCTTATCTGGTCTTTTATTAGCAGGTCCGTACCGAATGATAACGAAGATAGCGGTTACAATCCTACCCAAAGCTGGTCAGAGTATTAGTTTGCTTTTTATACCTGCTGAGTCAAAAACAACTGTGGAAGGCAGTAATTACTGGGGATACAGGTACCTTCTTCAGGTGATTAACCGCGACAAGGTAGGAATGCTGTGTCTCGTAACTTGATCCCCAGTAATTACTGGACAAATGTGACCTGTCTCTCGTACTGAGGTCAAGCAACTGACATCCGATCGTCTTCGGAAACTGTTCTTCGTGATGTCTAGTTTTCCGAGAGACCTGCACATTAAATTATGAACGCCTCGGTGTAGAATTCTACTTAAATTGAAAAGCGAAAGCTGCATACACCAGAAATAAAAGACAGACAATTTGGATTCTACCTACTAAAAATTAATTTCACAAAAATTACAGTCTTTTTACATATATATATATATATATATATATATATATATATATACACGTCAGTTCTTAAACATTTTAAATTCACAAATCTCTCTTCTTCGTGGATGGCACTCAGGCGGATGGAGAGGTGGTGTGGTCAGGCGTTTTGGAAGCGGTGTTATTTTCTCGAGATTTCAACGCAATCTATCTCCAATCTGGCTAAAAAACGTAGGGCTTGGCTTTATATTCAGGGACGGGTTGGGATGCGGTGGTCCATTCAACCAATCAGAGCCAGCCACGTACATTTGCGAGTGTTCACTTCACTAATATTACCAGTTTTGTAATCTGGGACCAAAAATGGCATCCATTCACATGACCGCAGGGGTCAATCCCTGTCATTCAGAAAACCATATTCTGAAGGTGTTCTCCAGGCCAACAAGTACAATCTCGTTTCCACATTATTCTGACGTTTCCTGTTATTGGATTTCTTAAACAATAAAAAATATATCTGACTTTGACCATAACACAAAATATATATCTATATATTTTAATTCAAGTATTCTTAATATCTTCTGTCGTCCGGGATTCAATTAGGCAATCTTAGCATATTTACTCGGTCTTTCTCAGATCCCAGAGTGTCTCAACCTCCCCAATGGGGAGCAAATCGCTCCCTCAAGTCGATCACGTTATACGAAAACAACTATGGAGAGCATTAATTAATGGGGATACAGCTAAAAGACACGGCATTCCTATCTTGTCACAGTTAACCACTTGACGAAAGCCATATGAAAAGAGGGTTGTTTGGTTGGTTGTTTTTGTTTTACGGCATATCAACCCTTTTCGGGTTATTTAATGCCGAATCCAGTGATTTTGAAGAACGATTTTTAATAGAGTATATTTGTTTTTGTTTTTTTTAAGTCGGTTTCTATTTAACCCATAGTTGGGACCCTAACAGGTACTACCAGTTCGGGTCAGTTTGGGAGTAATAGCAATTAAAGGGTGGCTCCACACTCCTCAAAGCCCGCAATCTGGGGCCTCACCATCGGATATAGTTTAAGGTCATATCCAGGACCAGGATAAGTTGGCTGAAACGTGGTGAAATACAACTATGAAGATGAGGATAACATACCGCAAATAAATAAAAACAAGTCTTCGTTTGTTTGTTTGTTTTTTTTTATTTTATCGACTCGCATTCAAAGCATTGTCATATTCTTTGGGTCTTGCATGCGACACGAATCCAACTATCAAAAAGCTTCTATCCTTCCTATCTTTTCGAAAAAAAAACCTTACTACCCCGAACCTACCCGGAACTCATCCAGAACTTCCAAATGAACATCCTCTATTACGGAGACAAATGAATATGAAGCTAGTCTGTAGTCCGGTCGTGTTTTAATGGTCGATTGGCCTTTTCGTGTTCTGGCCGTATCACATAATGACCACGGACATTTTTCATTTATTTATATTTTTTTTTTTTTACTTCTTAGTTTCTTTTTCGAACGGCCATCTTGGGAAATTAGCAGCCATGTATGCCTGATCAAAAAACAAAATAGGATAAAGAAAAATGGCGGAGATGATAATGTCGATTTTAAGAAAATTCAACAATCCACCTATATCTTTTTTTAACCAGGGACATTGTCACAGAAGCCTAATTGTCTATTGCCATAAAGGATTTATAGGGACAATCCGTTTGAGTAGTTGAGTAGCAAAATGTTTATTCACATTACATTTAAATTTTTACATGCTGGTACGGAAGGGGGAGAAGGGATCATGAAAGGAATTCAAAATGCAAAGCGTCCAGTAAAAGAAAGGGGCACGTGCAGTAAGTACATCTAAGTACAATCCATGGAAATATTTGTAAAATCAGTATCACTGGAGTGATGCGCCAGGGGCCGGAATTTGGCTGTCAGGGCGGGATTGACGGAACGAGAATAAACTACCCCTGTAGATTAAATAAAGGGTTCTGTTCGAATTTCCGTGCCGATTCCAGAGTTCGACAGAAAGATTCCCGAGTCGGATAAGATTCACACGAAGAAGATCGAAGAAAACATCGACTGAAACAAGGAAAGAAGAGAAATCCAAATAATAGGAAAAATAAATCATCATCAAGAAAATTCAGAGATCAATGAAGGTGGTTGGCATTCGTTTCCCTTGTATTTCTCTGATTAGAACTCTCTTTCAAGAAAGACATCAGTTAAGCCACACACAAAAAAGAACTCATAATTTTTAATAAGTGCCATGTATTGTGATATGCTGAAATTTCATTAAAACCTTTTTTTTTTCATAAAAATCTGAATCTTAAGAATGAAGATATTGTTGCAGTATTAACACATTTAGATTGTTATTCTTTTAATATCCTATCAAATGTCGTTTTTTTCCTGGCAAACTTTTACCAGTTCCTTCAAGTCTTGTATATTGTTTATTTTTTTTCAACTATCTATAAAAATAAAATATATAATAATAAAATAAATACAAATAAAGACCGTGCATATCTCACGGTTGTTGAAAATTTGTAAACACATTATAAATAAAATGTATAAAAAATTAATAAAACAAATAACGACAAAGTTTAGCAAATTATTTTTAATCTTCATTTTAGCTAAAAAGTATTGATTTAAAAAATAGATTTTTTTTTCAATAAAAATTCAACAGACAACCATGTTCCCCCCCCCAAATATTATTTATATAACTTTCAAAAGAAAGATATCAATCCACTTAAATATCTTTTTTTAATTTTAAAAAGAAATTATAATAAAAGAAAATCTTAGTATTCTGTCATCATGATTTTTAATTATAAAATAAAATAGCTAATTTGAAATCGTAAAGAGACAGCTATGTTTTTTTTTTTAATTTTGGAGAAGAATTGGTTTTAATGATTTTTAACTGATAAACAATGACTATAAAGGTAGGTAATTTGTTTTTAAGTCATTAATGTTTACAATGATGATGTTTTTTGTGACACTGTACGTACGGACAACTAAATTAGTATATTAATTCATTATAACTACACATTATTAGCATCTTTTAGATTCTCGTACATGTTATTTCGTGAGTTATCAAAATTTTTCTGGTAGGCTTTTATCAAGTTCCTGCAAGTCTTGTTTATTGTTTTTTCTTTCAACTATCTGTAATACTATAATATATAATCATAAAATATATCATACTCACAGAACCCAGGGAAATTCCACGCTAGTTAATTAATAATTAGTTAGTTTCCCCACTCTTTATCTGTGCCAAAACCAAAACGTAGGTTCCATGAACAAAGCTTCTTTCTTAGAACTCAACGTCCAATTATGCATTCATATAAAATTATTTTAGCGGATATATTCTTCAACTTATATATATATGATCGTTTCTTAAATGTTAACATTTGAATAATAATTTTTAACTATTACACTTTCATGGCGAATATTTTAACATTTAAAATAATTACTGCGCGTGAATCATGTGTTAAATGAAGTCAATCGCGTGATATCAAAAGCAGAATTGAATAGAATATAACGAACAAATAATTTCCACCTAATGTAGCGTTTCCTCTACAAATTTCAAAATGGCGGTTGATAATGTAAAAATAACATTAGAACATTTTTGAACCTTTCTTTTTTAATTTCTTTCACTTTGTTATTAGTTTATTGTTCATTGGTGTGTAATATCCTGTTCTCTGTTCCGTCTGTCTGTTTCCCACCTGAATACAACTTGGATATCTTTAAGTCCAACATAAACAAATTCATGATGAACCGCCCCCTTTAAATAGACACTTTATCAAATCTCAAAACTAACGTACTGTACACGCAATAACCCTTATCTCCGAGTAGCCTTGATTAGTGGTGACCACCTTGTAAAAAAATAAATTTTTAAACACATTATAAATAAAATAAGTAAAAAATATAATAAGAAAATGACGACATATTTAAAACAACCTTTACAATTTTGTTTTTGAACCACTTAAAATGAAAAAGAATTGATTTAAAAAATGTAGATTTTTTTCAATGAAAATTCCACACACAACACATTGTTTTGTTTTGTTTTCTGAATATATTTTTAGGGTGCCTTAAATAAGTTTCCAGACTTTTTTTACACGATTTTAAAATTGTCGGAAACTCTTGAAAATCAGTATGATATTGCTTATCTTATAAGTTTGATGATCTCACGCTCAAATAAACAATTACAGCAGGAATTGGAATACATTCTATTAAAGCCAGATTGTTAGTGGTGAACTTCAAAAATGTAATCTTGACATGAGGATACTTTAAAAGAACGATATGCAATAAAATTCTATTGCAAACTTGAAAAAAATGCCACGAAAACGTATAAAGTGGTTCAGATTGTATTTGGACCATCTTGCACAAATAGAGCACCAGTTTTGGAGTGGCATAAGAGATTCGAGAAACGAAGGAAGTCTGTGATGGATGATGTGAGATGTGGGAGCAGTAAGGAAGTCAGAACATCAGAGTTGATTGGCCAAATAAAGAATTTCATGGATAAGGACCGTCGTGTGTTTATAGAGACAATAAATGCAAAATTTGATGTCAGTGTGATAACTCTCCACACAAAAATTTGAGATAACTGAAGACGCGGGAGATTTGGGCGAAGTTTGTTACAAGGGTGTTCAAGAAAGATCAGAAAGAAAGGCGTTGTCATTGGCATCAAACAGTTCCTCATCCTTAGTTTAGATCCTTAGAGGCTGTCGTTATGAGAGAGTTGAGGAGATGAAAGAAGATGTGAAAAGGGTCACACGAAGGATCTTTTTATGGGGGCCTTCCAGAAGTTGTTGGAAGGGTACAAAAAATGGATTGCAGCTGGGGGAGATTACTTCGATAAAGACTAGAATTGCATCTGTGTACTATGAATAAAAATGCTTATACGAAAAATATCTGGAAACTTATTGAATGCACCTCGTCTCTTTCTCTCTCTCTGTCGCTATCTTCACACACACACACACACCCACACACACACGCACACACACACACACACACACACACACACACACACACACACACATATATATATATATATATATATATATATATATATATATATATATATATATATATATATAAAGGGTGTCCCAAAATAAGCTGACGGATTTAAAATTTTATAAACTTCCTTAATATTGAAGTTATGCTTACCAATTTTAATATAAATGAGCCTCTCCGTAATTTTTTGAGATATTGTTAGATATCAAAGTTTTATTATTCTAATTTTATTTAAACAAGTTAATCTAGGGTATGTCTTTCGCCAGGTCTAATTTGAAATGATGTTAATCAAATGTCCACCATTTTCATTTTCACACTCTGCAGGGCATTGTCCAGCACATCACTTAATGTTTCAAGGCTTATGGCCCTAATTTCCTTCTCTATATTGTTTTTAAGGCATTTATTGTGGCTGGTTTTATTACATTGGGAGTAGGGGAATTTCTTGTGTTGAATTTCGTCGAAACTGTCTTTGAGTTTCTCATTCAACCCAAAATACGATTCTATGATAAATATCCGCTCCTCAGTTTTGTAATGACTCATGATGACCTTGAAAGGGTTACTCGAGATGATCTGAAAAAAAAATATATATAAAATTTAAGAAAGTTATGAAGTTTTTAAGACATCAGCTTCGTTTGGGACACCCTATATATATATATATATATATATATATATATATATATATATATATCCCTTCCAAAAGGCGAATGAACCCCTTTTGGAGGTCAACAGCCAACTAGCACCGAAAAAAAGAAAAAGCTAAATGGAGGCTATCTAGAACATATGCTGTAGAATGGAGAGAAAAAAGGCCAAACACCCTAGTGTTTTGATGTGATGTTTTGAATATAATAAACTAATTATGACTAAAGTTTCATTTCATTCGGACAAAGCACTATATATATATATATATATATATATATATATATATATATATATAAACACTATATATATATATATATATATAAACACAATATATATAGATAAACACAAAAATCTTCCATGTATGTATTGGATACCTAAAATGCATAAAAATCCAGTTGGGGCTAGATTTATTGTAGGTTCAAAGACGTGCATCACTAAACCTCTAAGTAAAGCTATATCTAAAATATTTAAATTAATTATAAATCAAATAAATAATTTTCACCTGAAAAGTAAATTCTATAGTAATATAAATCTATTTTGGGTAGTAAATAATTCCAAACCAGTGAAAGAAAAATTAGATAAAATAAATTCCAGAATAAAAGCAAAATCTATAGCTACTTATGATTTTAGTACGCTATATACTAAAATTCCGCACGAAAAACTTATAAAAGAATTAAATGATACTGTAGATTTGGCTTTTCAAGGTGGAAAAGGTAAATATATAGACTTTTCAAACTCTAATGCTTTCTGGTGTAAAAATAAAAATAGCAAAACTAGTATTTCTAAAGGTATTTTAAAAATGCTTGTAAGTCATCTTATTAAAGAATGCTATTTTCAAATAGGAAATAAAATATTACTCCAAACGATAGGTATCCCAATGGGATTGGATCCGGCACCATTTGGGGCAAATTTGTATTTACATAGACTCGAGTATATATATATGTCATCATTATTAAAAACAGATATATCTAAAACATATAACTTTCATGGGTGTAGGAGATTTATAGATGACCTTATATGCATAAACGATAATGATGAATTCGAAAAAAATAAACATCTTATATATCCAAATGAACTAAAATTAAATTGTGAACATAGAGGACAACAGGCTACATTTCTGGATTTAGATATAAAAATTGAGGATGGAATTTTTCTTTATAAAATATTTGATAAAAGAAACGCTTTCCCCTTTAAAATAGTACGTATGCCCCATAAGGATAGCACCTGCCCCGTTTTTGTGTTTTATGGAACCATTATGTCAGAGTTTTTGAGAATAGCTCGCGTTACTCTAAAATTAACAGATTTTATACCACCAGTTTCTAGCTTAGTAATAAGGATGATAAAACAAGGTGGAGATAAAAATAAAATATTTAAACAGTTAAATAAAGCATTTGTTCGTTATCCTGATGCTTTTGAATCGTTTAAGATAAACCAGATTATATTGATAAAGGAAATCCAAAACTATATTAGCAATGTATAAATGTATTTATAATTACATATAATAA
>NC_136515.1:77963112-77983112 GCF_053919585.1 Euprymna scolopes
GAAAGCAATTCGAATATCCCTGTTATCGAATCCATTAAAGTCCATCAAATCCATCCAGGGGTCCTTTTTTATGCAAGACTCCAGCAATCGAAAGAACAAATAAACGAACTCTTATAGAAATGTAAAGGAAGTGAATAAAGAAAACAGAACAAATGTCTTTGAATTCTTCATCATTCCCAAGACAATCAGTAAATATGTTCTTTATTCACCGGAACTTTTTAGCATCCATTCATAATGTACATCTATTCAACCTGAGTGTCCATCTGCCTTAACTCTTCCGACAAGCACATGTGTTTGTATGTTTTATTTTTGTAGATATTTTTGTCTGTTTATGAGATTGAATTTGTGTTTCTTCTTCTTCTTTTCCTTCTTCTTTTTCTTCTTCTTTTTCTTCTATTTATTATTATTATTATTATTATTATTATTATTATTATTATTATTATTATTATTATTATTATTATTAGATTTTTCAATACCCTGAGACAGGAATGTGAGAGAGAAGGAGAACGAGAAGTGGAGCAATTATGCTCCATTGGCCTTGGAGATAAGGCGTTTACACGGGGTTAAAACACAAATAATCCCAGTCGTAGTTAGTGCACTCGTAGTAGTATCAAATCGTCTGGAAGGACAATTGAAAAACTACGAATGCCAGATGTTTTGGGCGGCCTTCAGACCTCTGCAATTGTAGGTACCACTAACATCCTTAGGAAAACCCTTGATCTTTGAAGCCGAGATTAAGGGAAATCCTCTGCAAATAAATCCCAGAGTACAAAGAACATAGAGAGATCTATGAAACACTAGAACTGAACTAGAATGAATTAGCTGAACATCAGGCAACTTAGGAACGAGAAAAAAAAACAATGCTTCAATCCTTAAGGAACCAAGAGTGGAAAAAACGGGGGCCGTGACGCAGTTGATAAAGACGCTGAATCTCTACGGTTCCAGGTGAGAATTGTCTGAAGATAACACTTTAAATCCTACCAAAACCGAGCCAGAGACTGACTTGGTCAAATACATGGTGATACGACAACAACTACGAAAGGCAGTAATTGCAGTGAATGCAGTCAGGAGATTCAGAGTTCCTATCCGTCGCGGTTACCACCTGACGAAGGCCAGAGAAATAGTTGGCCGAAACGTCGTGAAACAACTAATATGAGGATAATAGTCCGCAATAAAATAAAATTAATAAATAATACTCATCTCAATGAATTCCAATTAAAAAAATATACATGCCTATTAGTTTAAGAAATTCATAATACTACATCAAAGGGTAGGTCAGCAGCTGAAAAGATGCATCCACGAAGAAGCACATGGACCAGATCAATGATCAAACGTAGAACCACATTGATGCAAAAAGACGCCGAAGAAATGGACCATCCTCAGCAACTACAGGCAAATAACCTGTTCACCTACAATGTGGAAAATACTAACTGCACAACTGAGGGAACGAATCGATCATCTGTTTTGTAACGGAGGATTACACATAGAATAATAGAAAGAATGCCAAAAAGGAAAAAGAGGAACACATGACTTATTGTACAGAGACCAAAGGATTTTGAAGGGAGTTATAAGTGGAAAAAGAACTTAGCCATGGCATGGATAGACTATAAATAAGCATATGATATAATCCTGCAAGCATGGATAATAGAATGCCTAAGAATGTACAAAATACCAGGTAAGATAATCAATTTGATGGAAGATGCAATGAAACTTGAACTGACAGCTGATGGACACTATGTGACTGAAATCAAAATACAAAGAAAGATCTTTCAAGATGATTCCTTATCACTATTACTGTTCATTATAATCTTGATACCCCTGAATGATATAATAAGAAAATTCCAATCCAGATGAAAATTCACGAACAAAGAAGAAAGAATGAACCACCTAATGTACGTGGATGACCTGAAATCGTTTGTAAAAATAAAGACAGAACTATAGACACGATCATAACTTTTAGCCAGGATATCCGAATAGAATTCGATATCGAGAAATGGCGCACTGCCGACCATGAGAAAGGGAAACTGGAAACAACGGAAAATTCAAACACAGATGAAGAAACTAGGAATGGTAGAAGCAAACACCACCAAAGCTGGGAAAATTATAGAGAAAATTGAAAAAGAATTTCTCAAAAGAATAAGAAAACTAGTCGAAACTAAATCATATAGCAGAAACCTAAGAAATAAACACGTTGGCATTATCACTAATAAGATAGTCTGGACTATTTATAAGGTGGACTAAAGAAGAACTAAGGAATCTTGACCAGAAGACCAGGAAAGTCATGAAAATGCACTACACCGAAGGATGATATTGACCAATTATATATAAAAAGGAAAGACAGAGGAAGATGGGCGATCTATATAGAAGAATGTGTAAATAACAAAAAAAAAATGATTAGAAAAATACATAAAGCAAAATACCGACACAATAATTACTGCAGCAAGAGACACAGAAGAAAGAAACAAAATAGGAAAAGAGATGTAGAATAATACAAGAAAAGAAACATGGGAAAACAAACGGCCACGTGAACGATTCATAAGGATTACAAAAGAAGAGACTAGCGAAAATACTTGGAATGGCTACAAAAAGGAAACCTTAACAGAGAAACCCAATCACTAATAACAATTGCACAAGATAACGCAATTAGAACCAAGCACATGAAAGCAACGATCAACAAGGGACAAGAAAACAGCAAATGCAAACTCTGCAGACAAAGAGACGAAACAATAAACCACATAATCTGATTGCAGAAAACTAGCCCATAAAGAATATAAAATAGACACGATGAACTGGGGGAAGGCAGCATGTCTATAATTGTGCAGACAATTGCATCTTGAATACTCTGACAAATGTTCCAAGCACAAACAAGCAGCAATACTTGAAAATGAAAGTCACAAGCTTTTATAGAACATATATATATATATATATACTAGCTATATATATATACGACGTTACCTGTATTGCCTTGCTTTGCCTTCTCTCTCTCTCTCTCTCTCTCTCTCTATATATATATATATATATATATATATATATATACATATTTCATTTTATCCATAAGTAATCTCTCTCACATAGAAAACACCTTCTATAATATTATTATATATAATATAGTATTAATTAATACATAAAATCAGTCAATAAATTACATAACAAAAATACACTCATTTCATTTCAGTTACACATCCATATTTGAATTAGAACAGACATTTTTGTTCCAAAAGAATATGAATTGCATCATATCTTTTTAGAAGATATTAACGGCTATATGACGTTATAAAAAACTATTTATTAATTCATTCATTCATTTATTTATTTGTTTATTTAAAGAAATCTTAATCTCTTTCATTCCCGATCCTATTTTGGGGATTTCCAAACCTTTTTCTGTTTTTGAAATGAAACGCATTTCATTGTATCAAAAATATGTTTTCAAATATTTGTACTTCTGTTTTGTTCATCCAGAGGAAGTCTCGCAATGAAGACGAAAGTTGATGAACACAGAACATTGCTTTTTATTCATCCCTTTCTCTCTCTCTCTCTCTCTCTCTCTCTCTCTCTCTCTCTCTCTCTCTCTATCTATCTATCTATCTCTATCTCTATCTCTATCTCTCTCTCTATCTCTCTCAACACACACACACACGCATATATATATATATAAATGACTACTTTATTCAATCACATAAATTAATATACAAAAGTATAAATTCATACGTAAACTTTAAGTATTTATCTCAACAGTGCCCAATACCTAGGTAGAGCTAGGTAGTAAATTATAAAATATATGTGGCAATTAAGCTACACAGAATATTCCGCGTTTCATGCACGCTAGGATTCGTTGCATCAGCCTGACGAATCCTAGCGTGGATGAAACGCGGAATATTCTGTGTAACTTAATTGCCACATATATTTTATAACTTACTATATATATATATATATATATATATATATATATATATATATATATATATATGTGTGTGTGTGTGTGTGTGTGTGTGTGTGGTAATAAGGCGTGTATAAAAGTGCACTGAAATTCGTGATTGATGACTGGCATTTAATAGGGCTGGGTCCATCATCAGAACAAAGACGTAAGCTTTACCTCCGTTGATGAGGATTAACAGATGGCCATGTTTCCTAACGTGGCTTTTTTTTATCAGAAATGCTGAGTGACATTTGAAAGAGAAAAAACAATGATGCAAAGATACTTTTGACATTTTCATGTTCAATACTTGCAAAAAGAGATTTTCTTTCTTTTCCTTTTGTAGCTCGTCGATTAAAATAAAAGCAAAAGACAGCTTTGGACATCTATAAAACGCAGAACAATGATTTTAAACGAAAAGGGAAATAGTCCTTCTCACTTGCCTCGCTATGACAGGTTTAATGTATCTAAATCTCACCTCCCCAAATACGGACATTCTGTACTTCAAGAAAACCTGACTACAACCTGGATGTCTTCAAGTCCAACGTAAACAAATTCCTGATAAACCGCCCCCTTAAGTAAACGTTTTTATTAAACCTCCACACTAACGTACTGTACATGCAATAACCCTTATCCCTGAGTGGCTTCCGGGTCTTGATAAGTAGTGATCACCTTGTAAAAATAAAGCTGTTTTATATATATTTGATCAATTTGGAATGTATCGGCAGAATTAAATGGTAAGTTAAAAAAAAAAAACAACAACCCTGGTGCCTTGAGTAATGTGTATAAAATATATATTCACATTTAATGCTTTTTTTTCTTTAATAATTACAAGATACCTTTTCACCTGATGATTGCCATAGGCTACATAAAAGTTCTACATTCAAACTTCTCCGCTTAACGTTAACATGGATCCTGAATTGGAACAAACAGATTGAGAGTATTGCCAGAATTGCTGCGAAGAAAGTGGGGTCTCTCTACGGGTCTAGAAGGGTTATTAGCATGTAAGCATCCTGTACATCTACAAAGCCACCATGCATGGAGTATTGCTGGGTTAGCGATTCTGCTACTAGTCTCTCACTTTAAGAGGATTCAGAAACGACTCGTCAACCCAATAGGTCCTGCAATGTCGACCAAACTCCAACTTCTCTCCAATCGACGAAATTTTCTATTCATGGGCCTATTTTACAAGTATTTTAATTGTAAGTGCTCCGATGAAGTCTAAGCTCTTTTATGCCCTCTGTACGTAAATACCCCGGATTAATCCGATAAACAGCAAAATCCCACCCTTACACTGTTTAAATGATTAAATACTGGAAAGCCTCCGACTCAAATAGTTTCCTTCCTAAAACGGTTAGACTTTGAAATTCCCTGTAAAGTCCCGCTTCTCTGACTGTACTGGCATGGAGAAGATTAAATGTAATTTAAACATATTTTACTTCTCAGCTCCTCACACAGTATCACTGTAAATTTTGCCGCAATTGAGAAGTGGAACAATTATGCTCCATTGGCCTTGGCGGGGTTAAAACACAAATAATACCTGTTGGTACACTAGGAGTAGTATCAAGTCGTCTGGAAGGAAAATTGAAAAAACTAAAAATTCCCAATGTTTTGGGCGGTCTTCAGACCTCTGCAATTGTAGGTACCACAAACCTCCTTAGGAAAACCCTTCATCATATATACTAGCTGGCCACCCGACGTTGCCTGTGCGTAAAATACGCATGGATATCATATTTTAATTAATACAGAAACTAAGACATGTGCATGCGAGTATTATTTTTTTTCTAAAGAGTTCACTCTTTGTAAGTAAAAACAAAATTCTCGAGTTGAGATCGAAACAAAAACCTTAAGATAGTCAATCAAGTACGATAATTATTAGATCAGCGAGATGTTGAAAATTGTGTTCAAACTACTTATTCATAACATACGTAATCTATAATGTGAACTATTCACGCATGCGCATTCGTGAAACAGCTGACAAACAGATAAATATCCATCGATTCTATCACGCACCATGTTTGTTTGTTTTTTTAATTTTGACCCCTTAGCAGCCATTTTTCCGGATGAAAATGAATTACAATTTTTCCACATTTCAAGTATATACTAAATTTTAAGTTTGTTAATCAACAATTCGTGTAGTATATGAATTGAGAAGTGTCCTCACAGACACATATTCTCGCATTTATTCAGCCAATTTTTTGTATATATATATATATATATATATATATATATATATATATATATATATATATATACGTAGTTTTTGTTGTTGCTTTTTTAAACGATATTAAGATTAGCGTCTTCACCTTGAAGATTGGATGTTTTTTTTTTTAGAAACTGACTGCCCATTTTTTTATTTTGGACACCAACAACAAAAACTGCGTAAATATATATAAAAAAGGTAAAAACTAAACAGTAAATCATCTATGGCATCAAATCGTAATGGATAAGACGCTACACTGAAATACATAAGGTCCAGGGTTCGAGTCCCAATAACAGTCAAGCTACGCTGATGAGGGGTAGAGCCCCGAAACATGCGTCTACATAGATTGCTGTTTAAATATATATATATATATATATATATATATATATATATATATATATAAGAATTACAGTTAAGTTTACCAAAATGATCCAAGATGGCAAAACTAAAGTGAATAATAAATAATAAAGGATTAATATTAATAAAGTAATCTCAACCAGATGTAAACTCGATAAAACCAAGTAGGAGATAGAGCTTATAAGAAAAACAAGTAGTTAATAAAAATGTTAAAAAACACTTTGAAAAAGAGTTAAAAACATATTTAATTTTAAAAAGGAAACACTAAATAAATGGATAGTCCTTTAACCGCGGAGTTCTGAAGAAATACTTTCCTTCTCATCAGAGGGTAAGATTTAACAAAATGCAGGATCGGATTTTGCTTGCAAAAGTATTAAATGAAACTACAAGTAAGTCATAGATCTTACTTGATAACAAAAAGTGAAGCAGAGGGAATAGGTTGAATAAAAAAGTGATTTCATTTCTCTTTTTGTTTTATTTTACTTCAGTCGAAGTTCTCAGAAATCAAGGGGCCCACAACATGGGGCTAACACTTGAATGGATAGTCTTGTAAAGGGTAAAGTTTCCAATGACGGTAAAATCGAAAGATGCAGCATCCAAGTAAGTTTGTTAAAATTCCATTCGCACAAGTAAAATCCAAGGGAACCGCGTAATTGGAAGATGATCCAAAGTAATCCAAAAGGCAGAAATCCGTGGAATAATTAAATAGGTACGAGGAAAAGGGAATGAATTCCAATAATATTATTAAAAGAAAGATAAAATATGCGTAAAAAAGTAATGGATCAAATATACAGCTCGACTGTCGAGGCAAGATTGAATTCAGGAAAAAGTTTTGGTCTCTCTCTCTCTCTCTCTCTCTCTCTCTCTCTCTCTATATATATATATATATATATATATATATATATATATATATATATGTATATATAACTACTTAATTTACTCATATAAAATTAATATACGAAAGTATAGATTTATGCGTAAAATTTAAGTATTTACTTCAAAAGTGCTCAATACGTAGGTAGAGCTAGTTAGTAATTTATAAAATATATATGGCGATTAAGCTACACTGAATATTCGGCGTTTCATCCACTATAGGAGTCGTCAGGCTTATGCGCGCATAAGCCTGACGAATCCTATATTCAGTGTAGCTTAATCGCCATATATATTTTATAAATTACTATATATATATATATATATAGAGAGAGAGAGAGAGATAGAGAGAGAGAGAGAGAGTTTAGCTATTATCTTTCGTTTGTTGGCTTCTCTGTTAAATACAAAGCAAAGCCGTCTAACTACAAAGAGAACAACAAATGCTACAAAAAGATACAAGAAAAATCAATTGAACAAAAAAATATTATTTTCATTGTTTTGTTTTCTGATTTACAAGATCGATTTGCTGTAGAAAAAACTCAGAACACAAGAAAACTTTAACATTGTTTTCTTCTTAATGTTTGACAATGCTTAAATATTTGATTAAGACAATAGATTTACGTGCTTTTTTTTTCATATACAGGTGGAACGATAAAAGTATCGCCTTAAAGAAAACGACACCACAGTTTTATTGTAAAACTTTTATTTGAAAAATCAACTCAGGTAACTTGATTATATAGTAGAGCTGGTATCTATTTAATATAGCCGCCTTCAGCTTCAATCCCCGCCTCGGTACGGGTTCGAAACTGGGAGCATGCCTTTTATTCATATGACGGAAGCTCAGCAAATGGTGGCGATCAGGTTGGGTTGTGTGTTGTGAGAGGTCATATTGGTGATGTTCCCGACGTATGGCCCAACGAAGCTGGTTCTGGTTGGGGGAGGAGGAGAGTTGGTGAGCGAAGGATAAAACTTCGTATCACCCCTTCTGAAACCAAGCCATGGTCTCTTTGAACTTTTGGGTCGGTGCCGAGTGCTGGTGCCACACCCACGGTTTGCAAACGACCAAAAGATTGCACCAGGAGATCACAACACTCATCAACACATCTAGGTGAACTTTGATGTTGATTTTCAAACCGACTTGGAAGATGTAAGATGACATGATGTGACCCTCACTTGAAGCCACGCCAAAATCCATAAACCTAGCCGGAAATTTAATTTGTATAACCCTGGGTACGTTTCCGTTATTCATGGCAATCCAGCGATACATTTTGATGGGTCTGGCAGTGGTCCTGCTGTCATAACTTGGACCGATAGAAAGCATGAGGTGTACGGCGGCGCATCTCCGATCTCGCTCGTTTAATAATGTGTCACTTTCAGGCATGGTAGAAGGCCCGTATCTCTCTTGGGATTTGTACACAACTGGCCAACTAGTAGCAAAGTAAACCCACTAGGTGGTCTGCAACAAACAAATTAAACCCGTTTTCATCAAACATCTAATCTCGGGCGACAATTCTATCGTTCCACCCATGTTCGTAATTTATATTAGATCTTCCTTTAATTTTAAATAACATTTTCGCTGGTTGTCAGGTTATTTAAAAAAAAAAGCATTATTATTACGTCTAAATAGTCTGTAGTGCTTGCGAAACATACTGTTAATCTACCTTTGTTAAAAGACAAACTAAGACCTGTACGATTGAAAGTGACGTCATTCTAGTTGGTTTAAGCCAGTGGTTCTCAACCTTTTTCACTCCATTCCCCCCTTCATGAATTCTCAACATTCGTGTGGCTCCCCTTCATTTTTCTCCCAAATCCCACCCTGCCAAAAAAGGCGCAGAAAAAAAAGAATAAATAAAATGTTGATGAAGAGAACACCCTTGCTTTATTACAAAGTTTACAGTCATAATTATCTTATATTGATAGATTTCTGTGATATGCTTAACTTACATCACTAGACTACAAAAGACTAGCAGACAATAGCAAATTTGATTTGGATGGGAGAAAGTTCAATTAACCTCTGCATACTTTATCACACATCAGTGGGAAGGCTGATATTGTTTCCTTTCAGTCAGTTGACGAATCCGAGGTTGTGTCACTGACAATGCACATCTCATGTCGGGGTCCACATCCAATCGGTTGCGGCTCTTATTCTTGATTTGTAGAAGGGTGGAGAAACCAGACTCACATAAATAGGTAGTTGAAAAAGGCAAGAGTAGTCGAAGTGCAATCTCACTGACTTTTGGATATGACTGATGCATCGAACACCAAAATACATTCAGAGATTTTTCTTCATAGAGATCTTTGGCAGCAGAATCATGTTTGAGATCAAGGAACTCGTCCTGAACATCACTGGGAATGGTAGTAATATCAAGAGTGCCAGAGAATGGATTCCTTACCAACTTCCCTTCTTCCTCCTCGAATTCTGGGAAGTACATATTAAGTTCACTTTCCAAGGATCTCAGATGCTGGGTGATTTCAGTTTTAAGTAATGGGTCAAGCAGACTATCTTCTTCATTCTCGTCAAGGACAGCTGAAAGGTTTTCAAACATGGCAACATTCCCGGCACCGACTTTCCTTTGCCAATTCTGGAGCTTGGCAAGAAATCCACGAAGACAGTCCATCAGGTGAAACACATTTCTTTCCTTGCCCTGTAGTTTCAGATTCAACCTATTTAGCTGCTCAAATATATCTGCTAAATATGCAAGACGTGGCTCCCACAAAACCTCATTGAAGTGACTCAACAGATCATCTTTCCCTTGCATTTCCAGGAACAATTTTAGCTCCCCCCGAAGTTCAAACACTCGATTCACAACATTGCCCTTGGAAAGCCAGCGCACTTTGGAGTAAAAGAGGAGAGCTTCATGCTCCGAATCCATGTCTCTACAGAGGTTCTGGAAAAGGCGAGAGTTCAGAGCTCCAGCTTTTACAAAGTTGACGCATTTGACCACTGCCTCCAGGATCTTGCAAAGTTCATCAGGGAGGGTTTTCGACGCCAGTGCAAAACGATGGATCATACAATGAACCCCCTTGGCATTCGGAGCTACTTCCTTGACACGCTTCTGGAACCCTGATTTTGATCCCAGCATCGCTGGAGCCCCGTCTGTACAGACTCCACAACAATTTTCCCATGGGATCCTGTTAGCTTTGAAGAAAGAAGATAGCTTTTCCATCACATCTTCAGCTGTTGTGGTGGTCTCAAGCTGTGTACATAACAGATATTCTTCCTTGATATCACACAAGAAAATATACCTAACAAACACGAGTAGCTGTGCACACGAACTCACATCCGTTGACTCATCCAGTTGTATTGCAAACATACCAGCTGGAGACGATTTGATCTCCTGTATCACTTTTTCCTTTATGTCATCTGACATTTCATTAATTCTCCGCTTCACTGTGTCGTTTGACAAGGAAATTTGTTGAATTTTACGTTCATTTGCATCTCCAAGAACACGCTTGACCATCTTTAAAGTACATGGCTTAATTAAGGTTTCACCAATTGTGTGGGGCTTCTTTTGCTTCGCTATTTCAAGGGCAACCTCGTATGATGCCTCAACTACACTTGAGGTCTGTTGTTGGAAAGCACCAGTTGCATCCAGTTTCTGTTTTCCGAAACTACTTTCATGGCGCCTGAAGAAATCGGGGTCTTTTTCAGCATACTGTGGATGGATGGTCTGCAAATGATGCTTCAACTTACTAGGCCTCATAGAATCGTTCCCCAACACTTTGAAGCACAGTACACACTGAGGTTTCTCGATGCCATCAGCGAGAATTGATGTAAATCCGTAGCTAATGTACTCTTCACTGTACTTCCGCTTCTTAGTAACACTAGTATCCATCGCAAATCTAGGGAAAATAAAGAAGACAGACCATCAGAACAAACATTAAGTGATAAGACAAAAGAATGATAATGAAGGACAGATAAATAGGACAAGTGATAAAATGACAAACACACAAATATCCACATACATAATACATCCATGGACTCACACATTAAGCACACACACAGTCATACACAAACATACACAGAGAGAGTAAAGATGATAAACATTCACACTCAACCTAGCAAGCTGAAATGTACTTTCTACAGCAAGAACACACCTCCTTTGACAAGCACTGCCCCAATTGAAATTATGAGAAGAATAGCGAGTCACATCAATATTAGCACTAAAAAAAAAAAAGCAGGAATACCTGAGTAGGGAATGAGCATGAATACAATGATACCAAAAAATAAGAAAATAATAAAGGAAGTGCACAAATATTTCACACACGAAAACAGCGACCGCATTTATAATTGTCGAACAAAATAAGTAAAACAGTATACAGTATGGTTCAGAATCAATTATACCCACATGTTTACGTGCTGATATCCAAGGCCACACTGAGATAATTCGATCACCTCTCTCCCACATACATACACACATACATACATACACCCGTACACACACATTCGTAACAATATTATGTAGGTAACAAAATTTTATTGTCAACTTAATCAATTAAAAAAGAAAATTCCACCATGGCCCCTCTAAATTATTGCCATGGCCCCCTTGGGGGCCATGGCCCCCAGGTTGAGAGTCTATGGTTTAAGCAAACAAGATTTGCCAAGTAGTCAGACTGTCGATAATGAATGAGACTTTTTTTCACAAAAAGTGATAACACTTTTTAAATTGCATAAAAGACAGAATTAGATGTTTTACTTAAAAAGTCAAAATGAATTGTTACATTTTGTGTTACTGCTGATTTTATATATTATGATACTCCCAAGATTGGGCATTTTCAATCAGCCGAAGCTCACAAGCGGTCCCATCTGCAAACTTAATCTATGTGGGTGCATTCTATCGCGCACCCTCGTTGCAGCTACAACAAGCCTTTTAAGCCCATAGGCCTGCAGTACTCCCATCTTTATTGTATGCGAAGAATATGATCTTTCAACCGTAACACCGGTCAGCTACATACAGACGGCGAAAATAGCATTTTTCATAATCGAAAAACCTATTAAAAAATCCCCCTTGCAGGGTCCTGTGAATCTCTTTAAAAAAATAGTTAACCGCCTACGTAAATTTAAACCAACAGTATAAAGCCAATTCGCACAATTTCCTTCTTTCAAATCAAGTTACACCGGAAATTCCCTAAAACAACTCGATGTATCAAAAGAGGCGTTTGGCACAGGAACAACTACTGAACACACAGCATAACAGCGATTTAAGAAATGACAGCCTTGGAGGTGATGAGCGTAGTGGTCGGCCATCGGATGTTAACACCGATCAATTCTCCTCTATGATAACGCTCGCTCGCATGTTGCTAAACTGATCCTGCTAAAGCTGAACGAATTGGTCTACGAGAATCTGCCTCATCCGCCATATTCACCGGACCCCTCGCCCACCGCGTACCATTTTTTCAAGCATCTTGACAACTTCCTCTGCACAAAACTGCTTCAAAAGCCGAGATGGTGCCGAATCGGCCTTCAATGACTTCATCGCTTCTAGAACTCTGGATTTCTATGCTAATTGGATAAATAAACTTGTCTCTCGTTGGCAAAAATGTGTTGATTCTAATGGTTCTTATTTTGATTAATAAAGTTTATTATGAAAGGAGTAATGATCTTTTGAAGTTGAACATAAAAAAAAACATTATTTTTGCGCCAACTTAATATATATATATGTATATGTATATATATATATATATATATATATATATATATTAAGTAATGTGATTTATAATTTAAAAGTTTTAAAATTTTTTAAATTTAACAATCAAAATTTAATTAAATTAAAAATCAGTTTCATAAGAAGGAACAACAACAAAGTCAATTATCTGTACGATCGTTTCGGAAATCCGTGCTTTTTATTTGTGGTATACATGAAGTCACGTAGAATAATTATACATAGTTTTTTGGTAAGCACGGTCTCCTCATCAGCAAATTTAGGAGGATTTCTATTGAATTGAAAAGACACCAAAAATAAACCTAGCATTAAAAGTAAGGCAGATGAATCTGAAAAATTGAAGTAAAAGGTTTGGATATAAAATTTATAAGAAAATTAATAAGAAAATTTGTATAGGTTAGAGATAGAAATGAGTAGAAAAAATATATATATTTTTGAATTTACATAATAAATTTGATTTAAAAATATATAGATATATAATTACCTTTTGGTTTTTCTTTTTTTGAAATCAGGAACTGTATTTAAAGTAGTCATTTAGATGTTTGCTATAGCTTTTTATTTTATTGAATGATGAATTTTAAAAGGGCGACGCTCGTGCAGTAAATTGTTTCCGTTAGCGTATTTTGATTTAGAGACGCTACAGTTAATATCTATAGAGAGAGAGTTTTTTTTTTTTTTTTTTTTTTTTTTTTTGCAAGTTTTTAAGGGGAGATAATTGTCATGGCTTTATTTATTATTTGATTTACGAGTCTAAGGGCGGTAATTGGTTTAACTTAATTTATAAAAAAAAAAAAAAAAAAATCTATTTTTACTAATGAATAGATATTAACTGCAGTCCACATAACAATGCAATTTGCAATCTCTTTTGATCCATTAGGGCGGAATAAAAAAGGGGGTAATCCTTTTTGAAAAATCTTTGTATATATATGAAGACTGAAGGATTGGTCGAAAATTATGTACTTATAAAAAAAGTTTTTAAATTCTTTTTCATTTAATTTTTTTTTCATAATATTTTGTATTGCTGCACGTCACCAACTGAAAACGAATAAAGAAAAGTTATAAGCTTTTATACTTTTCGTATTACTTTTTATGCATATATATATATATATATATATATATATATATATATATATATATATATATATATATATATATACAGTGATGATCATATTTATTGGCACGGTAAAATAAAAGTTAAATTTTGTCTAATAAATTCTAAAAAAGGGATTAAATTAAAGAAAATAAGAAAGTATATTATGTATTTTAACTGGCCTTTCCGATGCAGCAATCGGATTTTAGAAAAAAATAAATAACAAAGGAACAACAAACATAATTGCAAAAAACCCCTAGTTCAAAATTATTGGCACGATTTATTTAATAATCAATTGTATAGCCTTTGGCCTTGATTACCTTCCTCAGTCGCTTTTCATAGTTTACAACCAAGTTGTTGCACTCTTCAGTAGTAATTTTAGCCCACTCTTCCTGACAATAATCCTCCAATTGAATAAGATTCTTAGGCTTCCTTTGCATTACCCTCAATTTTAATGTTCTCCATAAATTTTCAATTGGATTAAGGTCTGGGCTTTGTGATGGCCACTCCAAAACATTAATATGATTGTCCTCAAGCCATTTCTTAGTCAGTTTAGCCGAATGCTTTGGGTCATTATCTTGCATGAACCACCAACGACGACCAAGTGAGAGCTCTTTAGCAGAGTCTTTCAGGTTTTCATCCAATATTTTAACATAATCGTCCTTTTTTATGCTACCTGTGACCTTAACAAGTCGCCCTGGTCCAGAGGCAGCAAAGGATCCCCAAAACATCAAACTGCCTCCACCGTGCTTCACTGTGGGTATGGTGTTCTTAGGCAGGAAAGCTTCGCCAGATTTTCTGTAAATATAAGACACTTTATTATGGCCAAATAACTCTATTTTCGTTTCGTCAGTCCATAGAACACGTTTCCAGAATGCAACATCTTTATCAATATGACATTTTGCAAAGGCTAGCCTTGCTTTCAGGTGCATAGGCTTCAATAAGGGAGTCTTTCTCGGACGACATGCTTTTAAACCAGCTCTCTTCAAAACTCTACCAACTGTATGTCGAGATACATTCACTCCAGAGGTGCTCTGTTCATCAACAATCTCCCCAACAGAGATCCTTGGATTTTGTTTTACTTGTCGAACAATTTTCCGTTCATCTCTTGGGGAAAGAATCCTTTTTCTCCCTCTACCCTCTAAACTCATAACGTGGCCTTGCGATTTGAACTTGTTTATTATGGCTCTAACAGTGGATTTGGGAAGGTTTAGCTTCTTTGAAATCTTATCATGGCCCTCCCCATTGGTATGGCATGCTACAACAAGCTTCCTGACGTCTTCGCTGTGTTCCTTAGTTTTAACCATGGCGACTGAAAATTATAATTTAGTCACTTATAATAGTTTAAATAAATCGCTATCTAAAAATTATCTGAAAAAAATTATTCACTGAATTAGCGTTAAACAAGCATAATATGGCTATAAAAAAGTTCAGAAAGCACGTAAACCGGAAATTGATTGATATTATACTGATACTAAAAGAAAAACAAAGCCGTTCCAATAATTTTGAACAAGGGTTTTTGCAACTATGTTTGTTGTTCCTTTGTTATTTATTTTTTCTAAAATCCGATTGCTGCATCGGAAAGGCCAGTTAAAAATACATAATATACTTTGTTATTTTCTTTAATTTAATCCCTTTTTTAGAATTTATTAGACAAAATTTAACTTTTATTTTACCGTGCCAATAAATATGATCATCACTGTATATATATATAGAACACACACACGCATATATATACACATACAACATACATATATATAACATACATATATACAAAACACACATACATATATATGTATATATAAATATATATATATATACATATAGTAAGTTATAAAAATATATATGGCAATTAAGCTACACAGAATATTCGCGTTTCGTCCAGGCTAGGATTCGTCAGGCTTATATGCATAAGCCTGACGAATCCTAGTGTGGATAAAACGCGGAATATTCTGTGTAGCTTAATTGCCATAAGACTGACGAATCCTAGCGTGGATGAAACGCGGAATATTCTGTGTAGCTTAATTACTATATATATTTTTATAACTTACTATCTAGCTCTACCTATGTATTGAGCACTCTTGAAGTAAATACTTCACGTTTACGCATGAAAAGAGCGACTTGCGCTAGTGTCCAGCTAAAAAAAGGGAAAAGGGAAGCGATAACTCTTCCGGTATAAAAATAGACTTGAGGAAATCCCTAGCCGGTAAAGTCTCTGCAAGTTTTAAAGGGGCTACATTAATAGACTCTCGCTCCGTTCAAAAACACTACTGTATTTGTTTATCTTGTGGGAATCACGTTTTATTTTACCTCGGTGACAAAGTATAAAAACCAAAGAAACGATATATCTCGTCAGTCTAAAATTAAATATTTAAATTTGGATTTAAATACTTACTCTAATTTAAAGATTAGGTCACAATATATATTCTAAATTTAGCATTGCCCTGACCGTCGAGTTTTAAATTTCTTCCATTTTTTACGCATATTTTATCTTTCTTTTAATACTATTATTGGAATTTAGTCCCATTTCCTTGTACTTGTTTCTGAATTATTCAACGGATTTCTGCCTTTTGGATTACTTTGGATCATCTTCCAATTACGCAATTCTATTGGATTTTACTTGTGCGAATGGAAACTTAACCAATTTTCTTGGACTCTGCATTTTGGATTTTACCGTCATTGGATACTTTACCCTTCACCAGACTATCCATTCACGTGAAATCGCTTTTTATCACCCTATTCCCTCTGCTTAACTTTTTGTTATCAAGTAAGATCTATGACTTACTTGTAGTTTCAGTTAATACTTTTGCAAGCAAAGTCCGGTCCCGCATTTTGCTAAATCCTACGCTCTGATGAGAAGGAAAGTATTTCTTGGAAACTCCGCGGATTAAGGACTATCCAATTATTTAGTGATTTCTTTTTAAAATTGATTTTAACTCTTTTTCAAAGTGTTTTTTAACTACTTGTGCTTATATATATATATATATATATATATATATATATATATATATATATATATATATATATGGGTTAAGAAATTCCAACCAGAGAAAGATGTATATTTAAATAAAGGGGTGGTCACTAACAATGTGTATTTTTTAACATTATTTTATTATTCCGTGTCTTGGTTTTTCATTGAAAAGTATGTTTAGATCATTGTAATAATGTTTTTAAATCATTGAAATCGGTTTTAACGCGTTTCAGATGTTCTGTGAAGCGTCCTCTTCATAAATTATTTAAAATGCTTAGAATATATTCAAGATGTGTTGAAGATGTAAAAAGAGAATTTTCGTAGTTCATTTGAAATGTTTCCGAGAGATGGAAACGTGTAAGTGAATCTACTTTTCATTCGAATGTTCAATTTTTATTACTGTTTTATTGGGCTGTGGTCACTGCTGTCTTTCTCTCTCTCTCTCTCTCTCTCTCTCTCTCTCTCTCTCTCTCTCTCTCTCTCTCTCTCTCTCTCTCTCTCTCTCTTACTCTCTCTTTCTGCGTGTGTTTTTATTTATCTTTCTCTGCTTTTTCTTATTTTTCCCCCTTAGGTAGGATGTGTGTGTGTGTGTGTGTGTGCATATATATATATATATATATATATATATATATATATATATATATACATGCATATATTTGCACGCCAGAGCGGGGATGTATGTGTACATGTGAGCGTTTCTTTAAGTATATATGTGTGTACGTGCGCATGTGTGTGCTCACACCCGTGGCCGCTAGCTAACCCTCTCCAAACAATTAACAACAAAATAAAAACTAAATAAATAAACCGAATCATAGCCCCCCTCCCCCGCCTCCAAACATAAGCGAACACCCAACAGGTCAAGACATACTTACCAAGAAATCATCTCACCAAGGAGACGCAAAAAACCTTAACATTAAGACCCGAATTTTAAAGTAACCCCCTCCTCCTACCCCCACATATTTCCCTTCCCCCTCCATGTATCCCTATGCCCTCAGCCACACCAGAAATAAACTTCCCAGACTCTCCCCCACAAGTTCTTTAAACTCCAAAGCTAAAACATTACCGACATACCAAACGCCTCCTCCCACCTTCCCCCTTGTTCCCTTCCTCCCTTTCTTCCGCCCTCCTCGCACTTCCCTGACCTCATTCAGTCTTTTACTCTTTCATCCCATAATAACGAACATTTCTGTAAAAGTCTGAGGAAGCTACAGACGGCCAAAGAAACGGCCGGGTAGCTGAAACAATAATGTAACTTAACAGAAAGATACGGTAATACAAAATAAAACGTATATATATATATATATATATATATATATATATACATATATATATATATAAGTGTCATAATAAAATTGATATCAGCATCGATTGTTGAACGAAGCTTGCGAAAGCCATTACGTTTAGTATCATTTTTGTAGGGTCGACGTAATAATCTCGCGAGAATACCACGGGGAAGCTTACGCGATTTTGAGTGCGGCCGAGGTAGCACTAGCTCGGCCAACTACACGTTGTGAGTTATTTCTTCCGTGACTTGTGAAAATATTGATTAGCACTTTAATCGATAAGATTCCATCGCTAATGCATACTTGGTTGAGTCGTCGGTAGGGGGCCCCTTTTTATGACTTGTGGGGGGGGCATAGATTACTTGTAAAAGCAAGAGACAGCATGAGAGCCCATAAAATAACGTGTATTTTTTTTAAAGTTTTTACGTATTTTATGACGATGTAAGAATATGAGTATTTACTGTATTTCTTCCTCCTTCTCTCTCTCTCTTTCATCTCTACCTCTCTATATTTATGTCTTCCTTTTCATTTCTTTCCTTCTTTCTCCCTTTTTCTGTATTGGATTTTACTCTATCTCTTTCTATCACACACTTTCGCAAGCTAGATGAAACAATA
The DNA here is from genome assembly GCF_053919585.1 of Euprymna scolopes. Lineage (NCBI taxonomy): Eukaryota > Metazoa > Mollusca > Cephalopoda > Sepiida > Sepiolidae > Euprymna > Euprymna scolopes. The sequence goes on from NC_136515.1 coordinate 77,982,078, forward strand.
CACATTTTTATGTATTAACTCTAATAAAAGGCGAATAATTAAATGCATTTCAATATCTGATTCTTATGTCCGCCCATCTCTGCAAAACAATCACAGCAAACACTCGTCTAACTTCAACTATTATCAACAATTTTCAACACATTCTATCTCCGACTAAAACTACATGGCATTTCTATTAGGAAAGTTTTAGAACTATTCGTTTATAGAGCACAATCCTACAGGAAGTGGAAGAGATGTTGCAATAATATTCTATTTATTCCGCCATGTGTGATTTTATATATATATATATATATATATATATATATATATATATATATATAGTCATTCACATACAGTAGTGTTTCGCTGTATCACAGCTCATCAGTGCGACTAGACAAGTAACTACCTCAAGCCAGGGTCGAAACGCGACCGCACAAACGACAGCTATTCGGCTGCTGTTGTGCGGGCAGTGAATTAACAATGTTTTGAAATTGTCCAAATGCCTAAACTCAATTTGTTTACACAAAGAGCATTGCTTAGTACGCTTATGGCAGTTTCCGTGTTACTTCCCAATATGCTCACCTAAAGATATATATATATATATATATATATATATATATATAAAAGTGAACGTGTCTGTCTGTCTGTCTGTCTGTGTGTCTGTGTGTGTGTCTGTCTGTGTACATTTCCCTACGCAATAACTCTGTCAATTTTTAGTCTATAGACTCGAAATTTGAAATACCGGGTACTGAGATTTGGGAAAATCGATGTGACGGGTGTCAGCCAGAAATTTGGCTGTTAAGGGGTCAAATTTCAACGATTTGACCTTTAAGAACTCTACCAAACTCCTCCGACAATTTTGGGTCTAGACACTTGAAATTTTAGATATAGGTTCCTTGAACCTGGATCTAACTTAATAAAGTGATTTGAGCCCGAAACTATAAATTTTAAGGGGTCATAATAGGGGTCAAAGTTTTAAAAAATTAACCATTTTTTTGTTTTTTTGCTTTTTTTGGCACAGCATACACCTCCAAACACCCGAGCAACGCCGGGCAC
>NC_136515.1:77988112-78038112 GCF_053919585.1 Euprymna scolopes
ATCTTTGACCTTGCTGGGGAACCCCCCCTAGAGATAATGTCTCGATAAAACTATCGGTGGTGGTGTAACCTTAAATTCACTAACTCCATTCATGGGAGAATGTCAAATCAAAATATTGAAAATAACGACGTGAATGAGGCTAGAACATCTTGTGATGGTCTCACGTCAGGTAGGTGTCCCAATGGTTAACCGGGTGGGTCCTGTCGTCATCATACAACTGTTCAAAATTCTGAGGATGTGGCTGGATATAGGGGGAGGGAGAATTGCCAGAGAGGGTCCCAAGACAATAAGGAGTTGGAACAGGGGATGTGAAAAAAAACGTGGACGGATGAGGAAAGAAGAGTACTGTGGGAATGCTTTGAAAGAAGTGGAAGCACCAAATCTGGTGGATATATCCGAAAAGTGAAGGAAGAATGAGAATCGAGAGGAGGAGGAGCTAGGAGTGTCGCGAGTTTGTATCCCAGTTAAAACAAATTAAAAATAACAACCTACTTTCAGTGATTGCAAGAGAAGAGATTGAATGAATGGGGAGGAATGAAATGAGTAACGAAAGTAAAATTGATGAAACTAGCTCTGATGAAAGCACTGGGAGAGTGAAAGTGCAGAAGGGAAATGTAAACGATGATGGGAGGTGGACAACTGAGGAGGTATGAAATCCTATGGTTAGGGGAAGTACTGAGAAAGAGTTTGAAGGATCTAAGGCAGATGAAATCATTGACTGAGACAATGGAGCCAGTGAAATGAGCAGATGTATGAAGAAGTGATGATAAAGTTCGAACTTTGACTTCTGTAGAAAAAGAAGTACTTCAGAAGTTAAGAGGTGTTATTCTTCGAGACGAGATCATAGAGATTCCAAGTATGAAGAGTAGTGATAGGCGGAAGGTGAAAAACGAGGTAAAAATAGTTCAAGGAGTAATTCACAACATCATAAGAAAGAACATATCGATTACCGAACTGAATTTAAATGCAAAAGATGCAAGGAAGTTCTGGAGTGGGATTTGGTCTGTCGAAGGGCGATATAATTAGAAGGCTAGCTGGTTGGGAAAGGTCAGAGAAAGGCTATCAGAAATGAAGCAGATGAAGAACATTGAGATAACCATCGATGACGTTAAGGATGACAAACTGGAAGGCACCTGGCCCAGATGAAGTGATGGGCTTCTGGTTTAAACAGTTTTCATGCCTTTATCCACCTATAGCTGCTGCTCTGCAAAGGGCTGTAGAGTCGGGAGATGTCCCTGATTGGCTTGTGAAGGGAAGAACAACACTGATTAGGAAATATCCTGCAAAAGGTACAGATGCCAACAATTATAGACCAATTACATGTCTGCCATTGATGTGGAAACTGTTGACTGGAATATTTGCGGAGAAAATTTATGAACATCTAGAGAGAAATGGTGTTTTTCCTGACGAACAAAAGGCTCGAGAGGTACTAAAGAGCAACTACTAATTGATAAAGCAATAATGCAGGATGTGAAGAAGAAGAAGAAGAAGAAGAAGAAGAGGAATCTGAGCTTAGCATGGATCGATTACAGAAAGGCTTATGAAATGGTTCCTCATTCATGGATACGTGAAACACTATTGATGATGAAGGTTGCTGAGAATGTGGTAGGTGTTTGGGAGACAAGTATGGCTCAATGGAAAACGGTGTTGACAGCAAACAGAGAGGAGATGGGGCAAGTTGGCATTAAACGTGGGATATTTCAAGGAGATTCGTTATCGCCACTTCTTTTTGTAATAATAATGATGCCACTGAGCATCCCCTTGAAGAGAGAAAAACTGGAGTATAACTTTGAATCTGGTGAAAGACGCCTCAACCATCTACTGTTTATGGATGATTTGAAAATATTCGGTAGAAATGAAAAGGAAATGGAGAGACTGGTAGATCTTGTGGGGACATATTCATAAGACGTTGGGATGGAGTTTGGGATTAGTAAATGTGCGGTGCTGCTGATGAAAAGAGGGGTAAAGGTTCATTCAAATGGAATAGTGCTGTCAAATGAAGAAATCATGAAAGAAATAGAAGATACAGGATATAAGTATTTGAGAGTGCTGGAGGGTGTAGGCATCATGAACAGAGAAATGAAGAAGAAAGCCAGCAAGGAGTATCTTAGAAAAGTGAAACTAATTGCAAAGTCGAAACTGTATGGAAGAAACCTAATGAAATCAGTAAATGCATGGGCAGTCAGTGTTTTGAGATACAGTGCGGGAATTTTAGAATGGTCTGATAAGGATTTGTATGCCATGGATATGAAAACAAGATAATTTTAGCAATGTTTGGTATATTTCACATTCGAAGTAGCGTAGTAAGGCTGTACCAAAAGAGGAAAGATGGACGGAGAGGATTGAAAAGTGTAAAAGATTGTGTTAGAACCGAGGAGATATCGTTGAATGAGCATATGATTAGAAGTGAGGAGTGGATGCTTAAGTTGTGGCCAATGAAGTGGAGGTATGTGAGACCAAGGCTGATTATGTGAAACGTATGGATAGAGAAAGTGCAGAGAGGCTGGCTAGGAAGAAAATACATGGAAGGTTGTTCCAGGGTATAGCAGAAGTGGCTGATGAAAGATCATGGCTCAGAGCTGGGTATCTGGCTAAGAGTACTGAAGCTTTTGTTTGTGCAGCACAAGAGCAGGCATTAGGAACACAATTGTTAAAAAAATTGGTTCTAGGAGAGGAAGTTGCTGCAGAATGCCGGATTTGTGGTAAGACCTCACAGTCAATTGCGCACCTTGCAGCAGGGTGTAGTGGACTGGCCCAGAGAGAGTACCGCAAAAGACACGATCGCATGGGACTCCGGATATATTGGGAGGTGTGTAAGAGGGTTGGGATGAAGTGTGCAGGAAACTGGTTTGAGGAAGTGCCTGATGAAGTGAGAACAAGTGAGGATGGCAAGGTAGAGGTATGGTGGGACAAAAGTGTCATAACGACCAAGCAATTGGAACATAATGGTCTGGATTTGGTCGTCATTGACAAAGTCTAAAAAAACTGGCAGATTGTAGACTTTTTAGTACCCTGGGACAGGAATGTGAGAGAGAATGAGAATGAGAAGTGGAGCAATTATGCTCCATTCGCCTTGGAAACACAAATAATCCGGGTGGTAGTTGGTGCACAAGGAGTAGTATCAAGTCGTCTGGAAGGACAATTGAAAAAACTACAAATCCCTGATGTTTTAGACGGCCTTCAAACCTCTGCAATTATAGGTACCACCAATATCCTTAAGAAAACCCTTGATCTTTGAAGCTCCTGTATTGTAAGCCGGGGTTAAGGGAAATCCTCTGGAAATGAATCCCATCCCTTTCCAGAAAGACGTTCATAAGCGAAATCAGAATTATTATTATTATTATTATTATTATTATTATTATTATTATTATTATTATTATTATTATCACTGCTGTTGTAATTGAATTTTTATTATTTTTATTATTATTGTTAATATGATAATAATGTTATTTACACAGATTTTCATCAGAGAATGATCACTGAAAATAACCGGTGGTATTCTCTGGAATTCGGATGACAACAAGTCTCTATAGATTTCCATTATTTCCACGTCCGTCGATACCTTTTTACAAATGACTTTGCATCATCGCATCGAGATTCAAGTCCTCTTTACTCAATTTAGTGGAGGTATGTTTAGTTGTTTCTCCTCCTCTGTCTTTCCATCCTCTTTTATTCTTCTTGATTATTTGATGTTGATGCCGACACTACGTGTTTTTTTATATTTTGTTGCGGAGAAGGTAACTTATAATTTTATGCGTTCAGTTTTCTTGATTTCATGTTGTGTGCCTTTATTTATTCATTTATTTATTCTGGTTCTGCTGCAGTTTCCCTTTGACCAGTTAGCATTTTGTGTATTAGTCTTCGCATTCCAAAGTTTTCCTTAAGAATTTTAGCCGATTTTATAATTAATATTCGTTGTATTTTAATGGTTGTATTTTAATGGTTTTATTTTAATGGTTTTATTTTAATGGTTTTATTTCAATGGTTTTATTTTGTTCCATGACTTTATCTTAGTGGTTTTATTTTAATATTTAAAAAAAATATTTTAATGGGTTTTATGGCTCTATATGAGAGGTTTAAATGATTTTAATGATTTTTTGCTTGTTATATCTAATGTGCTATTCACCCGCCATCTTGAATTGCGTTTTACGACATAGTCCACATTATTGAATTATACTATTATCTCGCATTAATAAGCTTTTGCAACTTTAGATTAGAGTGTGCATTCGAGGCCAGGAAGTGGCTCATAATCGTATTGTTAACAAACGCAATAGCAGATCGCTTAAAGAAAAGTGGGTTCTAGTTGTGAAGCTGCTATTAGTTGTTATATAGCATTCAAATTTGCTGCGTTTATTTAGTTAAATTATTTGGTAACAAATTCATATATCAGGTTGAACATACAGTCTTTGCGGTTTTTAACTTTAAAATTCAGATAAATTTATTGATCAAAATAAGTACCATCAGAATCAACACACTTGTGTATTTATGCCAGTTATGTAAAAAGCGTGCGTTCTGGTGGTGATTAAGTCGTTGAAGGCGTTTTTGAAATCACTTAAGCTTTTGAAGCATTTCTCACACATAAATTTGTCAAAATGCTTGAAAAAGTGGTAGTCGGTGTGTGACAGCCCTGGAGAGTATGGCGGATGAGGCAGAGTTTTGTAGCCTAATTTGTTCAACTTCTGTAGGGTAGGTTTAAAAACGTGCGATCGGGAATTGTTGTGGATAAGAACTGGGCTTTTCTCTCGACTAGTGCCGAGTATTATCGTCGAAGTTTCTGATGCAATTCATTCATTTATAGGTAGATGAGAGGCCCGGAGAATATGGCAGATGGAGCGGAGTTTCGTAACCCACGTCGTTCAATTTCTGCAAAGTCGGTTTAGAAACGTGCTGTCGGGCATTGTCGTTGGGGGAGGATAGAGTCGTTTGTGTTGATTAATGCTGTGTGTTATTGTCGAAGTTTCTGATGCATTTCATCCATTTGCTGACAATACTTGCCGGCCGTAATGGTTTCGCCTGCATACAAAAACTGTGATGGATGAGATCGGTCTCAGGCCACTAACAGTCAACATCATCGTCTTTTGGTGCAACTTTGGCATCGGGGTGTATCGTGGAGATTCTTTGGCGCCTAACCACTGAGCTGAGCATCGCTTGTTGTCGTAAAGAACCCAATTGTTATCGTAAGTCACAAGAAATGGGTCGTTATTGCTGCGTAAAAGAAGGCATTTTTTTTTTTTTTTTGGTTGTCGTTCAATTCGTGAGGCAACCATTTATCAAGTCTTTCCGATCTCTCTCAAGTATTTGGAAATTGTACGTGTAGTGTACGTTACACCTCATTCAGAAGACAGCTGTCGAACAGTTGTGCGTGGATTGACTTCGACTAAAGCTCCAAATTGATCGTTACAAACATCCGATAGCCAAACACTACCCTTCTCATCTTCAAGACTCTCATTAAACCGGCATTGTGCTGTGCGTTTAATAGTGGTTCCTAGACCAAACACATCGTTGATATCGCGAGCTGGGTTTTTTTTTACATAGGCGTCACCACTTATCAAGGCCGATAGGCCATTCAAGGATAAGGGTTAAAGAATGTACAGCAGTCAAAAGGACAATATAGTAATCGATAGTAATGGAAGTTCGGTAAATTTGTTAACTTAAGTGGAACGGCTCATGTTTCAGCAGCTTTTCGGCCTAGATTGAATTGAAATAAGAAATTGTGCCATTTTGATTTTTTTCCATTTTGTATTCAACGTTCTGAAAAGAAGACATAATGGTTTTAAAACGATTGTAATTTAAATGATTAGTTAGCGCAAAAAACCTTTTTTAAATGATATATAAAGTAAAGGTAGTATGACGAAAACTTATTTCAAAATACATCATTTGAAATCAACATTAACTTTATTCTCAACCCAATAATAAAAATCATACTTTCTCAGCAATGTCATGCTTTTTGATGTTATTTTGTGACAGGTCTCAAAATTTACATATGATTTGTCTTTTCTTACGTTCGAATAGATATTTAGAAAAGAAACATGTGGACCCGATCATCTTTTCTGCTAAATTAGAAAGATCTTTGATCCCTTTCTTCGGTAAGTCGTATTTTAAAATTCGAGCAATGACGTCATACCCCAAAACGTAATCCTAATTCTAAACTTTAATTTCTAACGCAATTTTCTATGTACATGCTTAATGTAACCTTATATAAGAAATATCGTTTTTAATATCATTTTTACATATCTTCATCCAATCTGAATAGACTACTGCAAAGTTGAGATCTCTAAGCAATAGGTTTGCAATAAATCGACATAAAAACGTTTTTTTTTTCATAAAAACAGACATTTTTTTTCTTTTTTAGAATAATGGTTCAGCCATCTTTTAATAATTAATAGTTTGTTTTGTAGTCTTTGACTTTCATTGTTGTGCTCTTTCAACAGATCCTTGTGGAATATTTGGAAAAAACGTTAGATCGATTGCAGCGGAAAATAAATCTGTATGATCGATTTGTTATTGTAAAGAGTTCACACGAACATTAGGTCACCAGATAACAACAATAATAATGATAATATATAATGCGCTGATGATAATAATAATGTGAATAATGATGCTGATGATAATAATGTTAATAATGATGCTGATGATAATAATGTTAATAATGATGCTGATGATAATAATATTAAAACTAATAATAATGTGGTAATGAAAATAATACTTATGATGCTTAATAATGTTGAGTATGATAATGATCATAATGATGTTGATGATGATGCTAATAATAATAATGCTTATAATAATAATAATAATAATAATAATAATAATAATAATAATAATAATAATAATAGACATAGTGAAGAAACTGAAATTGCAAGAAATCTTATGAAGTGTGTAATTCAACAGACAAGGCTGATGCCACAAAATAGGCCAGAAGGGTAAATAAGTCTTTCCTAGTGTCAGTAAGTCTTTCACGGGTGTTATTCATAAATATCAGTAGCATTACTTCTAATGCAGCATATGCATATATATATATATATATATATATATATATATATATATAGAGAGAGAGAGAGAGAGAGAGAGAGAGAGAGACATTGTTGAACAGCACGGAGTGTTTCTGCTTAATCGTCCTTTTTTTTGTAATTTCTCCATTTTCCGTGTGATCGCTCTAATATCTCGGACGAATTTGTGCAAGAAAGTTCCATAGCCATTTTCGTTTATCTGTTGTTGTTGTGTGAGTACTTTCGACTGATTTTCTTCAGTCGTCTTCTAGGCAGTTTTTTTATTACTGTTTCTTTTTTAATTTTGTGATTAAATATTTTTGTGGAGCAATTTTGCTTTCTAATTGGTAGATTGCAAAACGTGGCTTTATTTGATTAGTCCAAAAATAATGCCGTTTTTTGACGTATACATATCTGATAAAAATGACATTATTTTTGCAGCAACGTAATAGTTTGTTTACAAACTTTTGTGAGGTACAAATTAACCCTATTTTAAAACTAAGTGGAAGAAACCAGTCCTATGAATACCTCTGGTTTCAGAAGATAAATGGAGACATTCATACCATGTTTAACCGCATGCTACGAACTTTAGTGGCTCCTGTATTCTTTATAATAAATACATATTATATTTTATACACTTTACACTATTTGTGGTTTCTTTCATTTGTGACACCTAGCACGGGTCTACAACAACTGGCTGATGATGACGCTTCAAGAGCTTCCCGGAACAATCTACAATAATTGCTAACAACACCTGAACGACGAATATTTGGGCAACAAATTCACTCTATAAAACAGCTATTTCAAAACATTTGACCACCAAAAGGATTCAAGAAAAAAGAACACATGCGGATATTCGAAATAATTTTTTCCTACACTCGGGGGAAATTCGAAGATCCAAAAGTATTTATTTTTCAAAGGTTCGGTGAAGAACGGGAAAAACTACTTGTAAACGTTGGGACAAAAAAACAACAACATTCGAGCGTAAAAATCCACAAACACGTGATAAAGAACACTTCGAAAACAGGACAACAATTCTTGCAGAAAAAAGGATTTAAGAAAGACGTCTTCAAAAGCCTTATATTGCTGTTAAAATAGCTACTAAAGCATAAACGACGAAACAGAACTCATAAGACGAATTGCGTAGAGAATTATTACTACTAAATTAACGAAGCATATCTTGCTAATACATCTTTTGGTTAAAAGGCATTAGCGTTGGAAAAAGAAAAAAAACTCCTGCAAAAGTAAACGATAGTATGTTTTATTTTATTGGTTAAAGCGAGTATTTGCACAAATTAAATAAGACGTCGGGTTTCAATCCGATTAAAATAAACTTTTCACTGGTCGACGGGACTGCGTATCGAGGAAGAAAAAAAGACAATAAAGTGTTAACGAGAAAAGGACATTTTTTTTTCGCACAAAAATCGAAAAGAATAGCCAATATTAAATAAATGCTATAAACTCTCTTTCACAGATAAATTACTTCTCTTTTTAAAGAAAAAAGAGGAAAATAATGTGTATGATCAACAAGGAATTGAACACAAACAAACGGACGATGAGCTGCGCTTAAAAAGCAAACGAAGCATCGGGTAAAAATATATTTGCGACAGTGCTCCACCCAAAGAGGGAGACTCTTTAATACAGTAATGTTTCGTTGTATCAGTGTGACCATATATATATTTATTTTCATTGTATCAGTGTGGCCATATATATTTATATATATATGTACCTATATATATATATATATATATATATATATATATATATATATATATATATATATATATATATATATGTGTGCCTATATATATATACACACACACATATATATATATTTCAATTATCCTGAAGATGTCCTCTGAAACAGGGACGAAACGTTGATTTTTTAATAATTTCATTCGGTTTTTTCTATTTTTCTTTAAACATATATATATATATATATATATATATATATATATATATATATATATATATATATATACCGAAATTCTGGGCTTGATGGAGGGGAGACTAAAACTTGCTTCTATGGTTTCAAATGATGTGAAATAACAGCAAGGGGTGACTTGATGCCAAATATTTCTTATATGTTATATCTCCCCTCTTTTGGAAATAAGGTACCATTATGAATATCTTCAGTATCAAATAATCCTTATACATTGTAGTATTTACTTTATGTATGAAAACCAAAGAGGAGAGACAAAACATATAAGAAATATTTGGAATCAAGTTTCCCATTGTTGTTATTTCACATTATTTGAAACCATAGCAGCAAGTTTTAATCTTCCCTTCCATTAAATTCAGAGGTTTGGTGGAAATATCAGATATTTTGTAAGCCATATGCAAAAGTAGGAAAACAAATGACTATGATTGATAATATGCGAAAGGTGCAGTACCTTTCCATCCACGAAAAATCTTTTAAAATTACGACTATTATAGGTTTTCGAGAGTGATGAAAACGAAAATAACAGTAAAAATCCCCCAAAACGAGTATGTTTCAAGATATGAGGAAATTATGAAGTGGTGGATAACTTTACTATGTCAGTTTAACGTAAAATTAGAATCCACTTTATAGCAAAGATGGCCATAAAGTGGGTGTTAATTTTATGTTAAATTAATATAGAAAAGTGACCCCACTTTTTAAGACCGTGTTGTGTGACTAAAAGGCAAATGTCACACAGCCCACTACACAATTCTGGTCATTACCTTCCCAACGAGACTTCATTTGGTGAATTTGATCAGTTGTTTCTCGGATATAAAACTTTTAAAATTGCCTCCCCCCCCAAGAAAAAGTGGCACACACACACACACACATATATATATATATATATATATAATGTGTGTGTGCGTGTGTGTGTATGTAGTTAGGATTAATAAATGTTGACGGAATAAAGGCATTTTTTCCTCGTGGCATCCATGTTTAAAGTTATTTTCTGGATCTCTAAATAACCTATGAGAAGTGTGTTTTTCTTTTTATTATTGTGAGTTCGAGAGCACTCGACTTTGTTTTCCACTTTCAATCCTAAGCAATCAAAAATAGATGTCTTTTTCTCCTGACTTTATTTGGGTCTCTGATGAGTTGAGTTGGTCAATCTATACAACTCGACAAAATACGTATAAGTCGTACTACAAAACCAATAACATTATATGAATGGTATATAAACATACCTGTGGTATTGAAATTGTTTACTAACGATGTGTATACCCTGATAGTCCAAATCAATTTTCATTGTGAATTAAAAAAAACAATTTTACTGAATATATACGTTAAAAGTATATATCTTTTACTATTAAAACGTGTATATATATATATATATATATATATATATTTATATATATAATATAAAGCTGTGTGTGTGTGTGTGTGTCTGGTCACGAATAGGTTCCTATATGGTTGACTATTTAAAAAAACTGATTACATATAATCATAGATGTATCGAGACACAGAAATGGATATGTTTGATCTGGCAGAACGCTGGTTCATTAAAATTGTGGGTTCTGCGTTTGCATCTGGTCCACAAAGTATGGAAATAAAAAAATTAAAAATTAAAAAAAAAAAACGTTTACAACTGTTTCTGATATAGATGTACATAAGAATACTTTGATAAGTATGTTTTAACTTAAATAGGGATGGTATAATAAAATTGTGGGGTCTGCGTTCGCGCCTGGCCTCCATGGAATGGAAATAGAGAGAAGCTTTAATAAAGACTTTTCATATCTATCTGCATACGTATACTTTGATAATTATGTTTCAGTTTGAAGAAATATGGTATAATAAAATTATAGGGTGTTCATTCGCACCTGACCTCCATAGAATGGAAATATGTCACAAAGTTTAACAAGTTTTTTTTAATATAGATCCACAGAATATTGTGGTAAGTGTTTCAGTGTGAACAGGTATGGTATAATAAATTATGGGGTTTATCTATTTTATTTTTACTTTCATCATATTTTGCTTTGGTTTTTGATACCCCCAAATTCGAAGCTATCTCTTTACAACACTTCCTTGTCATAACTTTTCATACTTTCCTAAATAAGAGTCCATTTTCTGTAGGCTGTTTTTGAACCCAGTCAACGACGGGTACTTTTTTCTAGTATATATATATATATATATATATATATATATATATAAGCTACTTCATTTAATCACATAAATTAATATATGAAATTATAAATTTATACGTAAACTTTAAGCATTTACTTCAAAAGTGCTCAATACGTAGGTAGAGCTAGGTAGTAAGTTATATAATATATATGTCGATTAAGCTACACAGAATATTCTGCGTTTCACCCACGCTAGGATTCATCAGGCTTACATGTATGTATATGTATATATGTATGTATATATATGTATATGTATGTATATGTATATACATATATATATGTATATACATATATATATATGGCGGGATATGTGTAAAGGATTATTATCGTTTTGGGTAGACTAAGCAGTTTGTCTATTTGAGAATTATTAGCTGTTAACTCTATGGACATAAAAGTTGACTGGCTAGGTTGTCTGTTTTCTGGAGTGGACATAATTTTTGTAAAATTTCAAGTGGTTTGCTTTCTCAATATGGACCATAATTTACAAGAACCATCATTTATTTTAAAGGGGCAAACCAATTCCTCGAGTCGTATAATCAAATATGAAAAAAATGCTACGATCCCAAAGGGTTATGGGACTTAATCATCATCCGAAAATTGAGGAATATTTTAACATGTGATAAAATTATATACTAAAAAAATGTTTGGAAATAAAAATGGTTAGTATATTCTTTGTGTGTGTGTGTCTTTCTCTCTCCCCCCCTCTCTCTCTCTCTCTCTCGCAGATGTACCCGTGCTCTCTCTTTCAGGCATGTGTCTATATTCCCAGGTTTTTCGGAATCTATATATTTTTCTCGAATGCCACTCTGTCACTCCTTGGAAGACTCACTTTGAAATTCCGCGTCTAATAAGCAAAATAAAAAAAACATGGCTGACAGATAATCCAGTGCGAACAATAATTGCGATTGACTCGTTAAATTGGTTCGACTTGTTACTTTGTCCGTCAAATCAAGTAGGTTTTTAAAAGGTTGCAAAGACGGAAACTTTCTTGTTGGTTCTTCAAGCGAAGAAGAAAAAAAAAGATTATTTTTGTCAGAGAATAGTAGAGAACAAAGAAAAAACATGTTAATGCAGTCTTCATTTTTATTCTTCCTCCATTATTAGCCGCGTTAAATGAAGGGGGTACGGGAAAGGTTCGTTGCTTGTCAGGTTCGATCACAATCACGTTATGTGCGATAGTGGAACTGCCTATACGAATAAAAATAAAACGGCATTTAACACAGAAATAAAAAAAGGCTCAATTACAAATTATAACCCCCCCCCCAAAAAAAAAATTAGTTTTGAATTAAATATCGTAATGTAAAGAAATAAGATAAAATATTCAGAGTCCTCGGATTACTCGTTGTTGTTTTTTTTTGTTTTGTTTATTTATGTTTTTTATGTTTTTTTTTGTTTGTTTGTTTTTTTTGTATTTTTTGTTTTTTTGTGTTTTTTTTCGTGAAATTTTAACAATATTATTAGATTACAGCTGCTAAATATTTTCTTACATTTCAGCATCTTTTGGGGTGTTTTAAAGGGTTTTTTTTTTTTTACTGATAAGTCTCCCTATATCAAGGTTCGCCACTCAAGAATAAGAGTTAATTCTAAGGAAGGTGATGAAAATACGACATAATTACGTTGACACATAGATTCCTATCAGGTCACCAAAGTTAAGCAACGTTGACCCCGGTCATTACTAAAACGGGTGACCAATTTGAAAAGTTCAGCTGCTGTATGTAGAAGGACGTCGACAGCTCCCTGCAAAAGTTGCAAAAACCTAACGTCGTCATCTCCTCTAACGGAGGGTCCTGGATATGACCTTAAACTATATCCAGTGATGAGGCCCTCAGCTTGTGTGGAGCCACCCTTTAATTACCATTGCTCCCAGGTCCACTCTGACCTGAAGTGGTAGTACCTGTTAGGGTTCCAACTATGGGTTAAATAGAAACCGACTTCAAAACAACAAATATATTCTATTAAAAAAATTTTCTTCAAAATCTTTGGATTCGGCATTAAATAACCCGAAAAGGGTTGATATGCCGTAAAACAAAAACAACCAACCAACCTCTAACGGAGATATACATGCGTCTGAGGACCGCTTGTCAATTTCATACTCACATGGAATTTCCTCCTTTGGCGGTAGCCGGTTAAAGCTGCATAGGGTTAGTGCCGTTTTCATTCCATAGGTGATGAAAGAATATCAGTCGTGATGGAAATTAAATAGGGCTAGATTATCTAAATGAACGACTCAATAGGAATTTATTTCCATTAGATTTCTAGAGGGCCGTGTTATAGTCAGCTGGGAAGCAGCCAGATGATATTGCGTTCCACAGACGGGCAACTTTAGGTAATTAGCTGTGCTGGTGGAATTTTCGGTTTCTTTTGGACACAGTTAGAGCCTGAGTTAATTTGTTGGCAATTGTTTCATCTAGGCGTGTATTTCCTTTGAATCTTCTCCGGAAGGAGCTATAGATTTGAGTTAAGTCGAGCACCAACGGTAAAAATATCGACAGAGCAAAGACAGACTCGCAACGTTGGTTTTACGAGAAAGAGGTGGTAAGGAGATTAAATTGGCATTGCCTACTAAATTTGAAAAACGGTTCTGCATCCTGTCAAGGCGGGAAAAAGGTTGCTCTTGGATGCTCTACTCCAGATTTCAGATGTGCATTAAATTTATCCGTTGTCATTAGTTACCAATTAAATCTTTAAATAATTACCAGTCCTGACCAAGCAGAAGTCTTAAGTAATACACATTTGTATTCTTAGTATCGCCTGCACTACAAAGTGAAACTAGAACTGCGAGAAGAAAGTCAACTAGAACTGAATTCCCACTTAGTACTTTATCCGTAATGTTAATGTTCAAATAATCCAAATAGAACAAATTTTCAGTCTTCATTTAAAAAAAAAGTCCAGAAACATAATTTCTAATCCATATATCTATAAAAGTGAACGTGTCTGTCTGTCTGTGTGTCTGTGTGTCTGTGTGTCTGTATGTCTGTGTACATTTCCCTACGCAATAACTCTGTCAATTTTTAGTCTATAGACTCGAAATTTGAAATACCGGGTACTGAGATTTGGGAAAATCGATGTGACGGGTGTCAGCCAGAAATTTGGCTGTTAAGGCGTTAAATTTCAACGATTTGACCTTTAAGAACTCTACCAAACTCCTCCGACAATTTTGGGTCTAGACACTTGAAATTTTAGATATAGGTTCCTTGAACCTGGATCTATCTTAATAAAGTGATTTGAGCCCGAAAATATAAATTTTAAGGGGTCATAATAGGGGTCAAAATTTTAAAAAATTAACCATTTTTTTTTTTTTTTTTTTGCTTTTTTTGCACAGCATACACCTCCAAACACCCGAGCAACGCCGGGCACTCCTGCTAGTTATAAATAAAACAGAAAAAAAGGAAGGTCGATTAATCATTTTTATGTCGGCTATTTCCGGTAAGGATCGAAGTAGTTAAATTTTGGATATGGCGTTACATCTAAACGCCCGAATATTGGCCATAAAAATAGACTTGTTTAGTAATCTAATGAGCATACGTTATCGATTTTTCTAAAACCTAATATTGTCTCACATCAGCTGACAGACACATAGAATCCTCCGACAGTACGAGGATGGTCGTCGACTGACCAGGCATTCAGATCGATAGATAATATTTGTTTTGTAAAACGTCAGTCGGCCAGTAAAGCTATGAACTGTTGCACAGAAACTCGGATCACGTTTGGAATCTCTCAAAATGTGATAAGACGATATATATATATATATATATATATATATATATATATATATATATATATATATATATATATATATAATTTGAGGTTGCTATTTTCCAAAGGTAGGGTAACCAGTGAGATATAACGAGGTTGATACGAGAGTGCTCAATACAGGATTAGAGCGAGTTACATTTGTCTTTACATAAGCAGTAGTTTGTTGCTACACAGTCATGAGCATGTTTCGGTCTACTAGTATTTATTGACTAGAAACCTCTTCAGGCAACAACCCTTATTTTCGAAAACGGAATTCAATTCTTTTTTGAATTCCGTTTTCGAAAATAAGGGTTGTTGTCTGATGAGGTCTCTAGTTAGTAAATACTAGTAGACCGAAACATGCTCATGACTGTGTAGCAACAAACTGCTGCTTATGTAAAGACAAATATACATATATATATGTATATTACAAGGGGGTCATTTTTATCAAGGCCCGTAAGCTACTCGAGGAGGGGGGGGATCATTGAGTGTACGGTAGTCATCAAAACAACAATATAGTACTCATAAGTTGTGGGAATTTTTTCTAATTTGAATATTTAAGTGGACGGATCAGCAACTAATGTGTGTACATTAGACTTAAATACAACTGTATTGTAGTCAGCTGGAAAGTAGGCGAGCGGTACATAGCTCCACAAACAGTAATTTCTAAAAAAGAAGTTTAGTGTATGGAATCCACGATTAGATCCATGCAGAGATAAAGAGTGGAGGAAATTGTCGATGGTGGTTGTAGCTAGTCGTGTGTTTTTGTGAACGTTCGACTAGGGTGGGTTGGGGAGCATAAATTGGAACTCAGACAAGCAGGCGCCATGAAAATAACGATAGAGCAGAGAAAGACTAGCAACGTGTTTTCTGTTGGGAAATAGGTTGCGGAAAAAATAAACAGGCACCACTCACCAGGTTTCGAAGCCGGTTTCGAACTGTAAAGGCGGAATGGGGAGCTCCGAGCAGCTCCTGCCCAAATGTGGAAACAGTACTCCATTCTAGGACGGACTTTGCTCCTATACAGGTAGTGAATTACCGAAAGCCATTTATTTCAACTAGGTCCTAATGGGGTTCTGAGCTTGGATGGTGAAAAGAGAGAAGCTTGGGTTTAGATGCATTGAAATTAAGCAGCCACTCCCCCCCCATTGCATTGCGTGCTCAAGAGCAAAAAAAAGAGAATAAGTGGCCGTGGTTATTAGCCGCCTTTGAAGTGTTGCTTTAGATGGTAGTGTCGTCTCCATAGATGTCTTCGTATAATATAAGGAATGTTATTTGGGAGATCATTGATGAAGATCAGAAAGAGAGTTCGGCACAGGATGAAGAGATGCCAGCGTTGATACTATGACTTTCTGATTTCTTTCCATCAATCATTACTTTTATAAACCTATCACCGAGAAATGATTTAATAACTGAGAGGACATTTCCTGCAATTCCGTAGCTGGAGATCTTGTGAAGCAGACCGTTATGCTATGCCCTATCAAAAGCCTTTCATGTATCAAAAGCAATTGCTTTTTTTACACGGTGGTCACCACTTACCAAGGCCCAGAAGCTACTCATGGATAAGGGTTATTACATGTATAGTGCGTTAGTGTGGGGATTTAATAAAGTGTCTACTTAAGGGGGCGGTTCATCAGGAATTTGCTTACGTTGGACTTGAAGACATCCAGGTCGTAGTCAGGTGGGAAGCAGGCAGACGGAACAGAGTTCTACAGGCGTGCAGTTCTAAAAAAGAAGCTTTGTTCATAGAATCTGCGTTTTGATTTAGGCACAGATAAAGTGTGGGAAAAATTTTTAACAGTGGATTCAGCTAGATGGGTGTTTTTCGTAAAAGATTGCCGAGGGGGAACCAGAGATTGGAGTTCAGACGAGCACCTGCCATAGAAATAATGATAAAACAAAGATAGGCTCGCAACGTCTCTTCTGTGGGAGAGAGGTTGCAGGGAAGAGAAAAGGGCATCCCCCACTAAGCCACGAAGTCTATTTTGTACTCTGTCAAGGCAGGATAGGCTGTTTTAGCAGCTCCTGCTCAGATATGGCAGCAGTATTCCATCCTTGGACGTACTTGGCTTCTATATAGATAGAGAATTGCATCAGTAGTGAGATATCTTCTGGAGCGGTAGAAGGATCCCACCATCTTTCCAGTGACATTGGCAAGAGACTTGCTCTAGAAATGAAGCTCCGATCGAGATTCACTAATCCTGTGTGATAGTATTTTATATTTCAGCTTTCGATCTAGCAGAACGGAATCCATATTGTATGTCGCTGAGCGGGTTATTTTTGCTGAGGTGGTTGATCGCTTTTGTTTTACACAATACACACAAGAGACTGATTCGTCTGTACTGAGATGGAAATGAGCGATCTCTTTTTTTTTTTTAAATACGGTGCAGACTAAAGAGGTTTTCCAGGTGGTTAGGAAGCATTTCTTCGTAAGACGACGTTTAAACAGCTTTGTGTGGGAGCTAGTTCTGATTGCAACTGTTTGAGCACTATGACTGGAGTGCTGTCAAGGCTTTTTGCTTTACTCGTGTGAAGCTTGGAAACGCAACGCACAGGTATGTGTATGTCACATAGCGTGTTTTCAGTCACATAAGGAAATACTTGGTACAATGCCTTGTAAGCAAAGGGTAGAATTTGTCACAAAGTTCTTAGCAAAACGTTTAACTTTGTCAGATGCTGACGAGATTACTTTAGGTCCATTGATAAAAGACATAGCTCCGTTCAGGGCCCTGTTTGTCATCCGCCAAAACTTGTGAGAACCAATCTGCTGATAAGCAACTTTAGATTCGGGGGTCTCAGCATATAACTCTTTCGCGTTCTTTATTACACTTTTACAGTTGTTGCTGGCAGAAGTAAATGCGGCTTTAGTTTCACTACATTTTAAATACATAACTTTTTCCTATCCTTGCTTGAACGTCCGGGAGACTCACAAAAATCTAAACACGGCAATTATTTCGGAATCTAAACATGTAAAAAGTAACGACACGGAACCACCCCCACCCCCAAAGAGAATATACACCCTACCCTGAAACAAATAACATATTTTCCGGGTTTCGCTAAATATGCACGACTAAAAATTGTGTACGATCAATGTACGACTACTTGCGGAAACTCGGTGGTGATTAAGGCTAAAGTCTGCTATATTGAATAGATGTCTGTTCGACTACATAATCAAGTTAGTTTACTTGATATTGTCAATAAAAATTCAAAATACAGCTGCAGTGTTGTGTTTATTAGAGTGACACTTTTATCATTCCACTCTGTAAATAAAGTTAGAACTAACACGGTTCGGGGTAGAGATTAATGGCAGCTATGGCCGCCGAATCATGCTTATACTTTAGTAACAAAGTATTTGTAATACTATTTTTGTTTACTATTGTATTGTGTCTGTCTTTATTATTACCGGTCTTCAAGAATGCAGCATAAAATTAGGTATATTTATATATTTTTGTGTATAAGATAATCACCTAGACTAATTGACTGATCATTATGAAATTTAGAAAACAGCTGATTGGCATAAGGTTCGGCAATGTGGGATATAGTTTGTTTCATTTTGTTTTATGCAAAGGCAGCACGGTATAGGTGGAAACCTTTGGTCGAAATTCAGATGCCTCCCATTTCGTAAAATTTTAACAAAATAGTAGACTCCAATAAACATTTCCTAAATGTGTCTTTTTGGAGTATTTTAAAAACTTTTAGGAATAAAATTTGAGAATGCAAATATTTCAGATTTGCATTAATGACAGCAGAACTATGAGTCGTATCAAAATATGTTTTTAATCTCTACTAATATATAAAAGTCACTATGTATGTGAATTCTTTCCTCGTAGGTTCCGAAGCGGTTAAGCCTATCTTTTGTAAATTTCACACAAAGGTTATTTATATGGCTGGCAGTGTTCTTAGATATGTTTTGTACAGGACGTAATCTGAAATTAGGAAAAAACGTTGTACAGAACGTCATACTGAAAATTAACAAAAGAACCCTATTTTAAAAATAGCCCTTCTTTCTTCTAGTTAAAGAGAAGAACTTTTACAGGGGAATAATTTACGAATGAAATTTCAGCAAAACATTTCATTAAAAAGACAGAATTATTGACACTTGGAGATATTGCTTAGCTTTAGAGCATTCGAGTAGAGATCGAATGAGCTTCTGTTCAAGCCTCCGTTTACCTTACCATTTAATTTTAAAAAAAAAAATTATTAATGAGTTCAATTAACGATAAAAGAAGAAGAACCATTTAAAATCGCCGCAAATCATTTCTTCGTTTGCATATTTTAAAACTAAACATTAATCAGAAGTGACTTTTCCAGGGCATTCATCGTCAAGCCGAAATATCAGCTGACGTGATATTGTAAACAAACACAGACGGAATTTGATGAACGACATGATCAAATTATTATTTATTTATTTATTTATTTTGCAAATTAGTTACTCGGGAAAATTATTCCTCGTAATATATAATAATCAATAGATGATTGATTCTATAATAATACATACGCAATCTGCATAAATAAAACAGTAATGTATAAATGTATTCAACAACCGGGCAAAGCCGGGCTTCCAGCTAGTTTCAAATATAAATAATTAAATGACGTAAAGAAGTAAATACACATATAAGCTCACCTCACTATGTTTATGCAATAGTTGAAGTGAATACCTCAGTCGAAAATAAAACTTATCGAATATTCCAGAAAAATCAAAATGGTCGACATCCGCTTATTTTATCTATTGATGTCGTGTGCGCATGCGTAATGTCGGCGCCGTACCGACTGAGAAATATGACATGTTGACCCGTTGCTGGCTTGCAGTGGAAGTGACTTATAGACTTGGCGTTGCTTCGCGTGATAAAAATGGCGCTCGAAGGAGGAACGTCAGAATCGATTAAAGATTAAACAATCACAGCGGCCAATTGTAAATATGAGACTGCGAGCATTTTTATTTCTATCGTACTTGGGTTGAGTTTGTGGGGAATTTCAGTCGAATGACAACATTTGTTTTAGTTTGGTCAACGATAAATGCACTCAATATGTTCTCGGCGTCTTTTAAAAAGAAAACTGTGTGCTTAATATCTTACAAGTTTGTTTTTAACCCAACACGATGTCATAACATTTATTTTTTGGTTTATTCAGACAACTTATCTCATCTTGGATATTATTGCAGTATACGGTTGTAACCCGAATAATGGCAATGCTTTGGTTTATAAAAAATGTAATCACAGCTTTATTATGGGTTTTGGTTATAAGCGTCCGGCGAATAGAGGAGGATTGTGTGTTGGTTGAAGGAATGCGCACAATCAGTATGTGAGCGGATGACTCGGCCTCAAATCGCCAAAACAAAGAATAACTCTAAACTCAATCTAGGCCGCTTTTAAATAATCTCCTGTGACCTCTGACATCTCTCTCTCTCTCTCTCTTTTAATAATTGATTCCAAGCATCCATACGTTTCAGTTGCATTCATCATTGATTTATTAAAATTGTCCTTTCGAAATTTCAATTATTATTTGTGTCTGATGTTCAATTGTCATCTGCTTCATTGTTTTATCAAAATTCATTGTTTTATCAAAATTCATTGTTTTATCAAAATTCATTGTTTTATCAAAATGACCTTTTGAAATTTTTATTCATCTTGTTTGACCTCTGATAGTCGTTCGCAAAGTTTTAGATACAAATGACCTTGGTTAATTCAGCATTATTTTCACAATGTTTCTGGCGATATAACCTCCGATATTCAGATGTATCTTGGTGAATGTAGGAACCTACACAGAATTTCGAACAAAACTTGTTATTTGTGTTTGTAATCTCATTCTGGTGGTAATGACAGGATAGAAGTCTCAAGTAATTCGCAATTGTATTCTTAGTGTCGTTTGCACTGAGGATTGATATTTTTGTCTCAAGAAGATTATCATTTAAAACTGTATTTCACCCAGATTTTTATTACGTCACGTGTCGTTACTGCCGAAACGTCGCGAGAATAACACCCAAAATAAGAACAAAAGTCCGAATAATCTAAATAATACGAATTATCAATCCTTATCTCACAAACTCAGAAACAAAATATATAATTATTACAAATTAAAAAGCAGAATCGTTTTAGTCAACTTTAGGCCGTTCATTTCCGATCCGGTTCGAAGCATCCAAATTTGGGAGTTGGCTCTCGTACACTTTTTCCTTTAGATTGGATTCGATCGTTCGTATTATTTGGATTAGTAAGACTACAGTTCTAATCTATTATTCGTAAAACTTTTTAGCCTATGTAGCTTCCGACCTTCATCAGGTTTACCTTATTCAACTCGAGAATGTACACTAATATTTGAACGGAACGTTTATTTAGTCTATCGGTTAGCATGCTGTCGTTCCGTTAGCTATAACCAGGTAGAAGTCTTAAGTAATTCATAAATAAACTTTTCGTATCGCCGGTACCGATGATTGAAACGTCAATCTACAAAAGAGAGTCAGAGCTAAATTTTACCCAGTAATTTAACTATTACGCCACTAGTCCTTGGTTAGAGGTTGAACGTTCAATCCCTCTGATGGCGATACAAAGAATACAATTGCGAATAATTTAAGACATCTTGCATGTCATGGTTTATGGAGCGAGATTAAATAAAGGGTTGCGTTCGAAATTCTATGCACCTTGCCGAGCTCAGCAGAGAGATTCCTGAGTTTTGTCAGATACACTTGGTTTGTACGTTATATCTGTTAATCTCTGTTAAGATAGTTGAGTTATCCCCCTTTGTCTATCGTGAGGGGAAAGTCTGTTTGGAGTGATCTCCGCTTGAATTTTAGCCGTGGAAGTGAGTTTGGAGGAAATACTACATAACAATATCGGCCGAAAAGTTGTAACGAATAATACCCCGGATGAGAACAGTAGTCTGAATAATCCAAATAATGCAGTTTATGAATCTTCATCTGAAAAATATTCAAATCTGTAGCAAAGTCGTAGAATTATAGGAGATTTGTGCTGCTTGAATATGTTATGAAAGATAAAAATTTTATAAAATGAAAATATCAAATAAAACCTGATATTTAGTAATAAGGTCACAACACGAATATAAAAATATTAGAATAATATGTTTCTTATACAAATAAGAATAAGTTTTGGCATTTATAATTTAAACACAATTTCTACTGCTACATATAAGCAAAGAAAATAAGTAATAGGATTGAATCGCACGATTTATATGATTCTATTATAAGATTAGATTATAAGATTAGATTATATTATAAGACGATTTATAAAATTCATTTTCGTTAAGTTGTTTTTCCTCCAATGTAAATGAAATAAATTTGCACAATTTGCAAACCCTGTTCAGATATACTTTTCTCCATAATGGCTTGCCAAAACAAGCGGAACTACAAAATAAACGATAGTTTCCAAATTTTAATATGAAAATAGAGTTGCCAATTTAAAGTTCGCCATCTGTAAAAAATCCTATATATATGCATATATATGTACACACACATACTCGATATTGAAAAGTCTTCATATATTCTAAAAAAAGCTACGAATTATTTTTCATCTTCTTCGAATTTAAAATTAACTAATGAGGATCATATTATATTTTGAGAAAAGGCTGAATTGCTTTCTGCGGACCATTATTCTTGACGATTTCTACAAGTAGTTCCTCTGTTCCTAATTGACGTTCGGCCAATTGTTTTTCGTAATTCTGTGTGTTGGTCCTCTGTACATTGTTGGCGTTCGGCCGGTTTAATTTGCAGTTTAGTCAGACGTGCCAACTATAATTTTAATTCGTCCAATTTGTTTGACTGGATTTAGCAATTTGAAAACGTTCGTTATCTGGTTGGGTTTAACAAAAACGTTTTGATATTTTCTCAAAAAATATATTTATATAGGGAAGCAGTTCATGAAAAAATAAAGAAACGATTTACTTTTAGTAGAGAAACTTTTCCTTTTTTTTACAAAGTATAAATTTACATTTTAAATAGCGACGAACTTTTTTTTCAACTCCTTTTCGTTCCGTACTTATCTGTTTTTAAGATCAATTGACAGTTGTTAATGTTTTTGATTTCCGCGAATCCTTCAGTCGCAAGTGTTTCATAGGCGTGATAAACATTTGAGTCCAACGTCGTTAGTGTTTTCAGAATACTATTTTAGACGTGAGTATGTTTCTCGAAGCCAATGTCGTCAGTGTTTTTGGCACCACTATTTTCGACGTATGT
The DNA here is from genome assembly GCF_053919585.1 of Euprymna scolopes. Classification (NCBI taxonomy): domain Eukaryota; kingdom Metazoa; phylum Mollusca; class Cephalopoda; order Sepiida; family Sepiolidae; genus Euprymna; species Euprymna scolopes. The sequence continues at coordinate 78,011,120 of NC_136515.1, forward strand.
TTCTCGAATCCAATGTCGCCAGTGTTTTTGGGAACACTGTTTTCGACGTATGTTTCTCGAATCCAATGTCGTCAGTGTTTTTGGGAACACTATTTTCGATGTATGTTTCTCGAATCCAATGTCGCCAGTGTTATGGCTCGCAAATAGCCACAAGAAGAACAGAACAGCGGATAACAGTTTAAAACATTTATTACATGAAAACAACGGAAAGTGTTGGTGATTCAACGAGCATGCGAGGGCAGCTCTGGAATTAGATCCCCTCTCGGGATCCCTATGAGATATAGTTTATATGAACGATGGATTAGTTCATTTGGAGAACTGTTTCCCCACAACAATAAATGAACAGCCTATATAAATTCAGTTAACATACCTAAATATTTTTTCTTCTATTTCTGAGTTTAATATATTATGTTATACATGATAGTTTTCTATTTAATTTCGAAAATGGTATTTTTTTTTTAGTTTTTGGTCTTATTCATTACCATCCGTACTATGTCCTTACGCGAAAAAACATTTAAAAAATAACCTTGTAAAAGATATAAAGTTATATTCGCGCATGCGTACAAGAGCACTTAACACCTACCAAGTCCAATATTTTTATCAATCTATACCTCGTAGCAGCTATTTTTACAAGTTAAAGTCAAATCGAAATTATTCCATTTGGTAAAATTCCCAATAAATATTAATTCTTAAGTCTGTAGATCAAAATTGACAGAGGAGTCTTGTAGAGACCATTCGTCAAACAAGCAGATAGACAAATTCACTTTTATAAAAAGGGATACACCCGTCAAACATTGTCTTCTAAACTTCACAATGATAGGAATAGAGATGTCAGTGTAAGTAGTGTATTTTATTTCGTCGATTTTTCAACCGTGTCTAGACTGATGACTTTACACCGTAATTCAAGGCCTGAAACTTTCTGATTTTTCGATTCGTGAATAGTTGGAACTGATTCGGTTCCTGATAATTTCTATCTAAATGGACGACCACAAAAGAATTGTCCGGACCGGACCGTCACGGAGAATGTAAGGTAAGTTTAGCCGGCGACAAAGAGAGGCTGAAGCCAACAAGCTCTTGGCGACCTTTTTATTTGGCTCATTTCGATATTGAAGCAATAAAGCTAAATTGGAAAGGTTCTTGAGAGAATTTCTGGACACCGTCCAACAAGTTACCGGCTATCCCCACCCGTCTTCACTAGTTCATACACCTTAGGGACAAGAGTTTTAGTTGGCTGCATTAGGTCACATCAACAAATCAATATTGATTTATTACATAAGCTAAGGAACGTTTGGCATTCGGTTGGGCACGGCCAGAATTCCAATATGGCCGTCGGAAAAAAAGGAAGGTATCGCTAGTGGACACGTGAGCTCACTAACACCCGCAAGAATTACGTACAAATGTATTTTGAAAATGATCAATGATATTTTAAACATTAAAGCTATGTTGTCGTTTTAAGCATTTTTAGCAATTCAAAATGTCTAATTCAATTGTAATTCAGTATTTTCAACGTTTTACGTTCCTCATCGGAAATTGATCTAGTAAAAAGAAAATCAGGAAACTGTAGGTTTAAGCTTATGAAGGAAATGTTTTTATATTTTGCAAGGGAAGTTTATTAAAAAATAATTTAAAACACGTTTTAAATAAATAAGTTTTTTTTTTAAGACGAGAATATGGACACGGCTATTAACGAAAATAAAGTTTGTTTAGTTCTTTCACTGAAAGTATCTAATAAAATGTTTTTTTATACATTTTTTTAAAGAGAATGTCAATAAAATTATTATTTCTTCAACAATGAAAGTATAGAAACAACTATGATCGAAAACAGAATCAGATAAAATATATTTTTTTCTATTAAAGAAAACATCGTCTGCTGACAGCTGAGTATTGATTGACTAATCGCGTCGTGTTTTCAGACTGCTTTGTTGGCTATTTACTGTGAACTGCCGGAAGATGCCGACGCGATCTGCTGTCATGTTCTGGGTTGTTACCGGGTATTTTACCATATAATTTAAACTATAAACAAAGGAAAATCATTTATAGTCATGTTTTATCCAGAGTATGATGTGATGTAGTAGTCCAACGCGACTCGATCACTATTGTTCACTATCCGCACCGGTCATCATAGTTAATAATCTATTAGTTACCTCCCATTTTATTTTGTTTCTGTCAAATTTTCCTTTACGAAATAAAAACATGTCGGTAACTGCAGAGAAAAATACATATCTAAAAATACAAAGCAATGAAATAAAACGAAGAGAAACTGGGTCGTGTCTGATCGAGGCGGAATTAATTATAACATATTGACACAATGTCCCTTCTATTTTATGTAGCGTCATTCTAAGAGCAGAATCATTTTGTCGAAGATCAAACCTCGTTTTCGTTTGCACACAAGAGGGGGGAAAACATGGCCGCTAATTATTTGCACTTTACCATCGTTGTTATTATTTTTTTTCCGTTTTCATCTCCTCGTACCTGGTGGAAAAATCTAATTTAATTTAATTCAATTTTAGATATTTTTCATTGTTTCTGTTCGCTAATTACGTTCGACATTGACGCTGTTTGAATGCGTTACTTGACCCGTAAAAAAATTCTGGTAAATCAAGCTTCTAAAAGAAAATGCCATCAACTAGGAATGCTTGGCATGTAATTTATCAATTACACGTCGCTAGATTGAAAACGTCATCAAATTGCAAAAAGATGTCTGATCATACTTGATACGTTCAAAACGGTTATGTTTTACCCAATGTTTGGTTTTGACTAGCCATATTAGAGATATCAGAGATAATATTAGGTTGTCAAGAAAGTTCTTGCAGTTTTTAACTTTTAAACTCAGAAAAAACATATGTCGGCTCAAACAAAAATTTATTGATCGAAATAAACACCATCAGAATCAACAAACTTTTACCAATGCAAAGCAAGTATATTTATGCAAGCATCTTACAAAATCTTGCGTTCTGGTGGCGATAACATCGCAAAAGGTATTTTTGATATCGCTTAGGTTTTTGAAGCATTTCTCACGCAGAAAGTTGTCGAGATGCTTGAAAAATTGTTGATTGTAGGTTAGAGGTCTGGAGAGTATGGCGGATTAGGTAAAGTTTTGTAGCTTAATTTGTTCAACTTCTTTAGGGTCCGTTTATATACGTGCGGTCGGGAATTGTCGTTGATAAGAATTGGGCTTTTCTCTTGATTAATGCTGAGTGTTCTTGTCGAGGTTTCTGATGCAATTCCCATTGACAGCATTTCTCCACCGTAATTGTTTCGCCTACATACAAAAAAAACTGTAATGGATGAGACTGGTCGCAAAACATCACATTCGGGAAGTGTTGTGAAGTTTCGTTAGCGTCTAACCACTGAGCTGAGCGTCGCCAGTTATCGCAAGTCACAACCGGGTCAATAAACGGGTCGTTCTTGTTGTGTAGAGGAAGGGAATATCACAATTCATAACGTCGTTTCTTTTGGTTGTCATTCAATTCGTGAAGTTCCCATCTATCAAGTGTTTGGTCTTTTCAATTTATCTTACGCTGTTGGAAATCGTCGTATACGTTACGTTTAATTCAGAAGCAAGTTCTCGAACAGCTGTGTGTGGATTTGCTTCGACTAACGCTCTTAATTTATCGTTGTCAACGTTCGATGGCAAACCACCACGCTCATCATCTTCGAGAGTCTCTCGTCATCGCCATGAAATTTCTTAAACCACCATTGTTCTGTGCGTCAAGTAGTGGTTCTTGGGCCACACGCTTTGTTGATATCGCGAGCTGTTTCAGCAGCTTTTCAACCTAGCTGTCACTGAAATAAAAAAATGTGCGAATTTGCTTCTTTTTTCGGTGAGTTTGAATAGAAATGAGAAAAATGTGCGAATTTTTATTTATTTCTACCTTAGATACACCGTTCTGAAAATAAAACAATTGTTTTTAAAACAATTGTAATTTAAACGGTTAGATATATCGAAAAAACGCTCTTTAAAATGATATGTTAAGTAAATGATATTATAACGAACACTTTTTTTAAAATACATCATTTGAAATAAAAAAAAAAATCAGCAAGAAATTTCTTGTTTACCTAATAATAAACCATGTGAAGGGAAGTCGTCAATTATTTGTAGATCAATACATACTCCATAGGAATATTTACAAAAATGAATTCGTTTTTTTTTTAGTTTATTCTTTTTTTCATATAGTCATTGCTTCTCAAGGCGTGAGAGCCACTCAAGGATAAGGTAAATGGATGTCAGATGAGACAACACTGCGATGATCCGTCATAGTAGAAATTGTATAAGGGTTAATTCATTTTAGTTGACGGCACAAGAATTTGTTTATAGTTCGACTTAGAAACCACCAGGTTAAAGCCAGCTGAGAAGCAATTCTGTGGTATTATGTTCCACAGAGGGGCAGTTTTGGAAAAAATTATGTTCATGTAATCATTATTTATTCTTAGACACAGATAGAGAGTAAGTTAAATTGGTGACAGTGGTTGTAGCTAGTCGGGTGTTTTTCGCGATTGTTTACGTGTGTGGGGGCAACTTAGAATGGAGCTCAGTCGGGCTCTTGTCATGAAAATAACGATAGATCAGAGAAGTTCGCAATCTCTCTTCTAGATGTAGAAGACAGTAGACATGGACATTGCCCACTAGATTTCGAAGTCGGTTTTGTACCTCTTCTATGCAGAAATGGGAGATACATAGTTTGCTTTAATATGGATAAATGATTACATCAGAAATATCCAACACTTTTTCTCGGCGAACTTGCTAAGAAATTTAATGAACATGTTTCATTTTTAATCAGGAGTTACGGTCAGTTCTAGTATCTTGTTAAAGCAAGGCGCCTCTTTAAGACAAGAGCGATTTTAATTGGAGCAAAGCTATTAATCAGAACGTTGGTGATAAAAAAATGATGCTTGGCTTTAGATGCATTAAAATTAACAAGACATCTTTTCCCATCAGCACTCGTGCATAATAGACCTTACCACATCCTATCCCATAGTCTGTCATGGAAGAATCAGTAAATTTTTTATCATTATCGCATATAAACATCTATAAACATGTAAAATAACCTCATTAATGGAAAACGTGAAGTCATTCAGAACTGCATACACCGTCCAATGTTTATATTATCTAAACATTAAAAAAATCACTAATAAACAACGTGCATTTAAATAAACATTGATCATCTGTTTCTTATTACATACTAATACATTGTTGTTTTATTTATAATTTCAGCGTTCTCTTATATTATAAACATGTTTTTATTTAACCTATATCGATACTTATTTTTCCCCACTAACCAACAATCATGAGGTTGTTTGCTCAGCAACCGACACAGCTAACATGCTTACCAGTCGGTTTGCCTCAAACTCCACATTGGACCCTTCCAACCACCCCCTACCTGAATTTCTTATGCGGACAGGCGCCACACTAGACGACCTGAAAATCACCCCTGCTCATATGCATGCTATCATAAAAAACCTTGACACTTCAAAAGCATGTGGACCCGATCTCATCCCAGCTGTGCTATTAAAAATGTGCTCAGCCGAAGTAGCTCCAGTTCTCTCCAAACTCTACAACAAATGCCTTAACGAATCTTGCTTTCCGGGCTGTTGGAAAACTGCTTCTGTGGTACCAGTATTCAAGAATTCTGGCGAAAGAATTGACCCATTAAATTATCGCCCCATTAGCCTCCTCTCACTTTTTGCCAAAATATTTGAGACCTTAATTAACCATGCTCTAGTCCATCACTTACAGATGCTAAACTTCTGACTGACTAACAATATGGATTTAGACAAGCCCGTTCCACAGCAGATATCCTAACTGTAATCTCTGAATATATATACCATTCACTAGACAAAGCGGGGGAGGGCAAAGCGGTAGCTTTAGATATATCTAAGGCTTTTGACAGGGTATGGCATGAGGGTCTCCTCAGGAAAATTAGATCATACGGTATCACTGGTAGAATACTAAACATAATTAAATCCTTCTTAGATAAGAGAAAAATCCAGGTTGTCCTCGACGGTCGTACATCTAAACAATATGATATAAATGCGGGAAGGTGCCCAGGGGTCTATCCTTGGACCTCTGCTGTTCCTGATATTCATAAATGACCTCCCCGACAAGATTGCCTCTGAGATGGGTATATATGCTGATGACAGCACACTCTATAACAGGCACGACAGGAAAACAAATGAACACATATCTAAAGAAATGGCAGAAACACTAGAGGATGACCTCCAATCTGTAGTGGAATGAGGACAAAAATGAATAGTCACGTTCAATGCCGCCAAGACTAAACTGGTTTCATTCAATAATTACAAGAAACCTTCTCTACCACCTATAGCAATGGCCAACAACTCTTTATCTGAGAATACGTCTTTCAAACTCCTTGGCCTAACGTTCACAGGAAATATGTGTTGGAACAATTACATTGAAGGCATTGCCAGGGCCGCTGCAAGGAAGGTGGGCTCTCTCTAAAGGGCTAGAAAACTACTAACACCCGAAAGTATCCTGTACCTCTATAAGGCAACCATTCGCCCATGTATGGAGTATTGCTGTCATATTTGGGCTGGTGCATCTGCTACTAGTCTCTCGCTCCTTGACAAGGTTCAAAAGAGAGTCGCAAATCTGATAGGCCCAGAACTGGCCTTTAAGATTCAGCCTCTGTCCCATCGACGAAACGTTGCATCCCTCTGCCTGTTCTACAAGTATTTTAATGCCGAATGCTCTAACGAACTGCAAGCACTTGTGCCCCCACGACGTGAACACCCTCGACAGACCCGACAGGCTGAAAAATCCCACCCCCACACTGTAGAGATCCCTAGATGTAAAAGATCTTTCTACTCCAGTAGTTTCTTCCCCAGAACCGCTAGACTTTGGAATTCCATTACAGGTCCCTGCTTCTCCAACTCTACTGACGTGCAGAAGTTTAAGTGCAACGTGAACCGACATCTTGCTGCCCAAATCCCTACATAGTACCCCAGTAGTTGTTGCCCCTGATATTAGCCCCCTACACTAAAGTGGCAATGTGCCTTGTTTGGGGTGAAAATGTAATAAAAAATAAAAAAAATATTAGAAACCTGTAATCTGATTTTGATCTGTGTTATGCGAATTATAGTGGATAGTCGCATTGATCAGGTGGAACGCCTCAGGCTATCAACATTCAACCACATCGTCAAGGAAAACGTAATGTATTCGTCCGTTTCCGTCTTAGGGCCGAGCCCAACACTACTTCATTGCGACAAAGAAATCACCAAACAAGGATTTGGACTATTAGAAAGATAGCTATCCGAACCAAAACTTACAACTAGCGAATATCCTTTTTTAAATCTTTCTCACGCCAAATATTTAGAACGCGATGCTGTACTATTGGATAACATGTTTAACAGAGGATGGTGGGGAGTTGAGCAGCGAGATATCTGCTGCCATAACATTTAATTTGTTGCGTGTTAGTAGAGTCAGGGAATCAGAAAACAGGGATGAAATTTCAATGTCTCTCAGTTCTACTAGAGAAGAAACTATTGCAGTAAGAGTGGGAATATGCCACTTGTCAGATTAGTCGAGAGTTTGTACGTCGAAGGGGTAACATTGACGTTGTTCGACTGTTAGTTGATATGAAGCAACATTCCGTTCAATCAAACTTTTAATACAAGATGACATCAGTCAGGAGTGACTTTGATGCAATGAGTGATTCACACCTCGCCAAGCATGACATGTCATCAAATTGCAGGTAATGTCCGATCATGCTTAAGTCGAACAGAAAAGTTATGTTTTTACCCAACGTTTGTTTGTCTATATTGTCAACGTCCGGTTTTAGTCGCGTGCAAGCGACTCTATAAGTCACTCCGTCGGTCGGTCGGTCGGTCGGTAACACTTTTGTGCTTGGCATTTTTGGTTAAGATCAAAGGTCTGTTGTTAATAGATGCTGTTCTTAGCTTTTTAAGTTTTCTTGGCCAGGATCAATGTGTGGTATCTGTTCTGGCAGATGCTGCAAGCAGGGAGCATATGTGGGGCAGCCTCACATATAAGACCTTGGTCAATGAAGGGGCAACCCTTCATACCAATTGTCACTATCCAGCTCCCCTACTCCCCGGGGAGTTGGTCCCCATTTCCCCTTCACTCCTCACTTTAAAAATCGGCCTTGTGCCTAATTTGCTCGGTGGGGGAGCAAATAAATACCATCTGTTCCGGCAGATACTGCAAGCTATGACTAGCAAAGACCAGATGTGGGGGCAACCCCACATGCCTGACCATTAACCAGCTCCCATTTCCCACCTCTCGGGAGCTGGTCCCCTTTTTCCCTTCCCCCTCCCTTCACTCCTCACATTAAAAATCGGCCTTGTGCCTAATTTGCTCGGTGGGGGAGCAAATAAATACCATCTGTTCCGGCAGATACTGCAAGCAAAGATCATATGTGGGGGCAATCCCACATATCAGTTATTGGTCAATGTAGCGACAACCCTTCATACCAATTGTCACTATCCAGATCCCTTACTCCCCGAGAGTTGGTCCCCATTTCCCCTTCACTCCTCACATTAAAAATCTGCTTATGCCTAATTTGCTCGGTGGGTGAGCATATAAATACCAACCCCACATATAAAGTCCTTGGTCAATGTAGGGGCAACCCTTCATACCAATTGTCACTATCTAGCTCCCCTACTCCCCGGGGAGCTGGTCCCCATTTCCTCTTCACTCCTCACATTAAAAATTGGCATTGTGCCTAATTTGCTCGGTGGGGGATCAAATAAATACCTTTTTCTTGGCCTTTTGGCTAAGATCAAAGTGTAGTATCTGTTCTTACTACATGCTAAACTTGTGTTTGTTACTTTGTGATCACTTTTCTGTATCAATTTAATGTTAAATGATTACCCCCTTTACAACAAGTCAGTCTCAAAGTCATTCAAGTCATTCTCTAGATCATTCAAGTTCTTTTTGAAGGATTTCAGTTATTTTTTAAGCATTCAAGTCATTCTTAAGGTTATTAAAGTCATTCTAAGTCATTTACTTTTTTTTTATTTAAGTCATTTCAGCCCATTTTTCGGTTATTTTAGTTTATCTTTAAGAATTTCATGTCAATGCTACATTCACGCATTCATTCATTACACGAGAGCACGCGACTAATGGCTATCGGTCTTGTCGAATACCAAGCTACGTAAAAAATTGAAGCATTTCCAATCAAGACAAAAAAAAATGATCAAGTCTTGAAAGGTATAAAAAAGAATTCGTAGTATATGGAATAAGGCACCTGGTAACATTCAGATGTACGTTACACTTATCTGGGGGTTGTGGGTTCAATTCTCAGCAAGGGTAACATTCAAAATACAATGGCGAATTATCCAGGACATCTGCTTGACTACATCTTTTCACTGTTTGTTTAGAGCATACGTGTCTGTTCTTCTTTCGATGTAAGAGTTGAGTCTCTTAGTGTGAAAAGCATAACAACTTTTTTATTATTAAAAAAAAATCCATATTCCTAAGTGTAATTTATTTACAAAAGAACAATCGTACTACGAACTTAAGGTAGTTTTATTATATCGATTCTCGTTATACCTTCACTCTGTTCTGAAATGGAAAACATACATCAAATCCGTCTCCAATATCGCTGGGAAAATTTTTAGATCATTCTACCGCCCCAGTAGATATCTCACTGCCGATGCAATCTTCTACCTTTATAAAGGCCAAGTACGTTCTAGGATGGAGTACTATTGCAACATCTGGACAGGAGCTGCTCGGGGCGTCTTACCCTGCCTTGGAAGAATTCAAAACTGATTTCGTAATCTAGTAAGTTATGACCGTTACTCTTCTCTGCAACCTTCTTCACGCAGAAGAAACGTTGGAAGCTTGTCTCTGCTCTATCGTTATTTTCATGGCAAGTACTTGACTGAGCTCTAATCTATGGTTCCCTTTTGCCAATCTTTAACAAAAAACACCCATCTAGCCAAAACCACTATCAAAACTTCCCCCACTCTCTCTTAATGCCTACAATTAAACGTGGATTCCATGAACAAAACTTCTTTCCTAGAACTGTCCGATGATTTTCCGATGATTTTCTTTCCAGCTAACTACAATATTGTCGTCTTCAATTCTAACGTAAACAAGTACCTATTGGCCCATCCTCTTAAAAAAAGCAAAGTATCCTAAATTTCTTCTAACGATGACTATACTAATATCCTAATGACTACCATGGCCACATTAACTCTTATCCTCGAGTGGCTTCCGGAATTTGCTATGTGGTGACCCCTTTGTAAGTTTTTTGTGAATCAATAGGTCTGTCGGATTCTTTCCCTTCCCGGGTACCTAAGGGCACCTTATATAACGTTTTGATTAGATTACCCGACGCCATCTTTGGTATAAATGCATATGACTACATTCCAAATGACTGATTTCTCGAACTTTACCGTCATTTTATCATTATTACGTTCTAAAGTCATGGACAAGGGTTGTTTACGCTTTGTCATTTGTTACCAGAAAAATACCTTGTTCTTTTGGGTGCATTTTAGTTTGAAATTCTGTTCAGACAACTAGGGTTTGAAACTTGCGGAATGCAATATTTACCGTTATAGTGCACAGCATCTTTTCTCAACCCGTTAGAATATCATAATACTTTTAACTTGTTCCAATTTCGAGTGCCCGTTTTAAGAGAGCTGGCTTTACCCACACATAAAACAAACCCACCCTCGTATATACGCAAACATATTTAGACCTAGTATATTCATCACTATTTTTCCAACGATACTGCGTTGGTTCGTTTTGGGTTACGTTTTCATTTTTAGCGGAAGTAAAATATATTGCGTGAAGAAGAGTTCCTGTGTTTAGCTTTTAAAAATAGTCAGCGACTACTTTTATTCATTTATTTATTTATTCATTTTAGTGTCGATTCCAATGACACACCCCTCCAAAACTTAATTAATAAATAATTAGCTTAAAATAGTCAGAGACTAGGGGTTTTTGGTGGTGGTGGTGGTGGGGAGTGTCAATTCCTTTGACTCCCCCCTCAAAAAAAAAAATAAAGAAAGAAAGAAAGAAAGAAATAATCAGCTTAAAATAGACTTTTTTTTTCCTTTTGTAGTGTTAATACTTATGGTCAAAAGAAATCGAATCAATAAATAATTAGTTTGAGGGGAGTCGCGCTCGTAAATAGCACCTCCAACAGGACACTATTTGTACAAATAAAAACGGTATTTACTTTGGCACACTTTCAACAATACTTGTCCATAGAAAATAAATATCTCCACTTGTCATTATTTGTTTTATTGTTGTTGAGTTTTAATCTCAATGATAGTTGGGTCATTGGAAACTATGTATCATTTTAAATAAAAATTATTCCAAAATGATCAGCCATTAAGTATTCAAAAGGTTCAACGTGACTTAACTTCGGTAATTTTTCAGGAATGTTCAGGTGTATTGGTGTGATAATAACATTTTTATTTCTTTTGTCCTTTCGACAAAACGAGAGAACACGATGATTACTTGGTACGGTTTCGGATAGCAGCAACAGGATCGTTGGCAATCCCGTGTAAAACTGTATACTGAAATCAATAATTAAAGCTTGGACGACTAACATCTATAAACAGCAAATTTTTACTCCGTTTGCACATATGTCAATCACGCGAATAATTGTAAGCCGTTGGGACATACATTAACGATTCGTTGGATAAGTAAAAAGTGGGGTTTGTAGAGAATAGAAACGACCATTAAGACGGGACACACAAAAGAGTGACACTGTCGTCTGATTAGTAGTATATATAGAGCACGCACGCACGCACCGGTAGAAGAACGACGACTACGACGATAGTCGACTCGGAAACCTTACATGGCGCTACGAACAGGATTTATTTTTCAACATAATTTCTTTTGCACAATTTTTGGAGTATAATGGTGTCAGGACAACACGAGGACGGCTAATACATGCAGTTGATTCAACAACTAATAAATCTGCAAAGAGAAAACAATGAGCTTCGCGGAGGGAGTGCCTCGAGTCGGTCTAACACCAAGAAACCAGACCGGCCACGTATCGAACATGGATTCACCGACGCGGACTGGGCGCTTTTCATCGACTCGTGGGCCCGATACAAACAAATGTGCGGCCTTAACGACCCCGTGGAAATCCGCAATGAACTAAGGACAGCCTGCTCAAATGAGGTAAATAGACTTTTATTTGACTTAGTTGGGCCTGGAACCCTCAATTCTGTCACAGAGGAACAACTCTTAAGGCATATACAGTTCATTGCGGTGAAAGGTCTACACCCGGAGGTGCATAGACATAAATTTCATAACATCAGACAACAGACGGGGGAGGAACCCGCACAGTTCTTGGCAAAGCTTCGGTCCCAGGCACGGTTTTGCAATTTCACGGTTCTGTGCCCCAACGAGAACTGCCGGCAAGCCGTAAACTATTCGGAGGACATGGTAGCTGGCCAACTCGTAGCTGGTCTGGCAAATGCGGAGTACCAGTGTAAATTGCTGGCCGAAGCAAATATTCTAACCACTGTGGAGCAGAAGCTTCACAGGCTGGTTAGTTTAGAAACTACAGAGACGTCTGCTCCTCAGTTGCAACGAGGCTCAGAGGGACACTCGACTTTTGGCCTACTAACAACCGAGAAAAAAACATCTCGGAAGGAGCAGCCGCTCAAAACCCCTCAGAATAGTCCTTGTGAAGGGTGTGGGAGGACCTCACACCCCAGTGGGTAAAAAGGGATAGAGAACTGCCCGGCGAGGGGGCTAAAATGTTTTAATTGTGGCGTCACAGGCCACTTACAAAGAGTCTGCCGGAAACAGGAGAGGTCGACGGCGGAGTCAACAAACGATGCCACACGTCAATCGAATATTTTCGGCAGCAGAATGGAGGGGGCACCGGCATGTTACAATCAAAAAGGTAGAATAGCAGCAGTGCCACACCTTGCATGGAGCAGTGGTGGGTTCAGGAGAAGTCCCCCTGAGCCACCACCCTCATTAATGGTTGATGTGTCCCTGATACCAGAGTCTCAGGCTAAATTCGGGTGCGCTTTGGATAAGGGAGTAAGCCGTCGAAAACACCGCATCCAGGCCATTGCAGATACCGGTGCCCAGACGTGTTCGAGTGGCCCAGAAATATTGAAAATATTAGGGTGCACCAGCAGGATCCTGAAACCTACCACCCATGGCGCTGATTTATGGCTTGGAGTCTTGTAGGATGTTCATCCTGGGATCCCCAGACCTATTGGTCACCGTGGACCACCAGCCCCTAGTGAAAATTTTCTCGGATCAGATCCTGGAGAATATAAAAAATCCCCGCCTGTTCTCATTCAAGGAGCGGTCGTTGAAGTACAGGTTCCAGATTAAGCATGTTCCCGGGAAACTCAACGCAGCACCGGACTGCACATCCCGATACCCGGCGCCGTCAAGACACAGCAGACTAAAGGGCACTGACACTTCCCAGCAAATCGAGGGGAGTATACAAGCATCCATCATAGCTGCATACGCACATAGCCCCAAGTTCCGAGCGATCACCTGGGATAGGATAGTCGCAGCTGCAGCCACCGATGAGGAGTGCCGAACGTTGGCGTCATACATTCAAGACGGGTTCCCAAGGTCACGCCACGAACTACCACCAGAAATCCGGCAATTCTGGCCGATGGCAGACCAACTATATTGTCTGGAAGGGCTACCCATAAAAGGGGACAAAATTTTGATACCAAAACGGCTTAGAGCCGAGGTGTTAGAGGCATTACACTCCGCCCATCAAGGGGCGAATGGTATGTTGGCTAACGCCAGACAACGGTTATTTTGGCCTAGTTTAGACGCCAGCATCCGACAAACAAGGGCGCAATGTCAGAGTTGCAATTCGATCGCCCAATCCCAGCCTAGGGAACCATTAATGCCACCCATAAACCCGGAATTCCCATTTCAAAAGACAGTCACTGACTTGCTAGATATGCACGGGAAAAGTTACATGGTATACGCGGACCGATATACCGGTTGGATTGAGGTCGCACCACTACCATCAGGAAGGGCTGCAGCGGTGTGTAACGCCCTGAGGGTTTGGTTTTGCACGTATGGTGCGCCGGAGGAAATATCATCCGATGGAGGGCCACCATTCGATTCACTAGAATACAAATCGTTCCTAGAAGACTGGGGCGTAAAAAGGCGCATATCATCTGCACATTACCCCCAGAGTAATGGCCGAGCTGAACTGGCCGTAAAAACGGCCAAAAGAATGCTGATGGACTGCGTCGATGGCTACGGACACCTACATCATGATCGGGCAGCACGGGCGATGATGACTCATAGGAATACGCCCAGTCAGGACCTTGGATTGTCGCCGGCGGAAATGCTATATGGTCGAACACTAAGGGGCCATCTCCCCGCACTTCGCAAAAAATACTGCATCCACAAGCGTTGGACGGAGACCAGAGATTTGAGAGAGAGGGCGATGGCGAAAAGGCACGTACTTAACAAAGAACAGTACGACATACACAGCCGCCCCCTCCAACAGCTCCGAGTCGGCGAGTCTGTGCAGGTGCAGAATCAGGAGGGACCAAATCCACGACGATGGGCGAAAACTGGGAGAGTCGTCGAGACAATGGGTAACAGGCAGTACAGGATACGGTTGGATGGTAGCGGCAGGATCACATTACGCAATCGCCGTTTCCTCAGGAAAATCAAACCGGTCATGGATACGCCGGAGTATCCACCCACTCAACAACCCCATCAACCACCTCCCCAAACACCAAGAAGGGAGGACAGCAAACCACCGTGCAACATGCATGAGATGATGGAGGTGGAAGAAGCTGATTGTGACACATTAGAAACAGATATGGAGGTGGACCAAGATCCGATCAACCACAAGCCAATGCAGACGAGTCCGGTCCCACGACGCAGCATGAGGGTAACACGAGCACCAAGGCCACTTTCCCCTCAAATGCAAGGACCAACTCACTACTACACGGAATTCTCCAGTCACATGACCACAAAACGACGGTAGTGTGGTCACATGGTGGGGGGAGGGCATGTAGAGAATAGGAACGACCATTAAGACGGGACACACAAAAGAGTGACACCGTCGTCTGATTAGTAGTATATACAGAGCACGCACGCACGCACCGGTAGAAGAACGACGACTACGACGATAGTCGACTCGGAAACCTTACAGGGTTGTAAAGCCAGTGAAATAAAAGAGAACGTCGAAAAATGGCCTCTTTCTGTTTGCTATCTTTCTCCCATTAGTTCTCTCGCTTGCTTCAGAAATCGTTAAAGATTTTTGCCTGTCTTTAACTTCTGCCGCTCAATACAGAAAATGGGGTGAAATGAGGAGGTTTAACAGAAAAACAAAGCGCTGAAAGTGGAGTGAATACCTTTAACTGTTACTAAGTTAGAAAAAAGTGTCAAAAGTAAGACTTATCAACAGCGTATGAATATGAGCAAGATAGCAAATATGATAGAGTAAGAGAGAGAGAGAGAGAGAGAGGGTGAAAATGATAGACAGCATCTTAATAAATTATTAGCTATTTTATGAGTCAAATACGAATAAAGGTTTGTTTAAATAACAGTAAAATAAGATTTATGTTTCAAATATAATTCCATTTGAGTTAACCAATCAATCAATCAATCAATCAATCAATCAATAAGGGTTTTATCACTCAATGGGGACACCTTCCTCTGACTTTATGTGACATGATCGACTTGAGGGAACGACTTGGGTGTGTTTGGGTTGAGACCCCTCGGGACCTGTGAAAGACCGGGTAAATATGCTAAGAGCGCTAAATTTACTCCCTAATAACAACAGCGGATAGCGAAATATTTGAATTAGAGGATATAGATATATATTTTGTTTTATTGCCAAAGTCATAGATATATTTGTTATTTGAAAAATAGACGACAGGAAATGTTAGAATAATGACGATGACATTCGTCTGGCCTGAGGAGCACCAGCCAGATGTTCCGAGTTTTGGGCAGGGAAAATTGGCAGGCGTTAACCCCGGAGGTCATGGGAACGGAAGTCACTGTTGGTCCCAGGTTTCAAAACTCTAGACTATGACTGAACTGCACACACGAATTTAGGTATAGAAAGGCCCAGATACGTATCTTAATCTGATTGGCTGAGTGGACTATCCACCCCGACCCGACCCGGAATATATAAGGCCAGTACCGCTCGCAATTAGACAGATCGGAGACAGATTTGCGTGGAATCTCGAGATAATAACCAGCTCCCAACGCCTGACCCCTCCTCTCCATTCCGCCATTTTGCCATCTATGAAGAAGAGAGATTTAAGATTTTAAAAACGTGCTAAGAACTTACTTTGAAAATGTGCTAAAAACTGAAGTGTAAATATCTGTAAAAGTTTGTAATTTTTGTGAAATTAATTGTAGTAGAATAGAATAAAATTGTATGTTTTTCTTGATGGGGAATGCAGCTTTCGTTTGTCCGCTTCCAGAGAATTCTACACCGAGGCGTTCAGGACTTAATGTGATATCCTCTCCAGGAACTAGACACCACGAGCCAAATTCCAAAGACGATCAGGGGTAAGTTGTTTGACCTCACATCGAGGGGCGTGTCACATTTAGCCATCTATCTCTGTCCTGAGCTATTCGTTGCCATGTGGAACTCCATCTCGTTCTTGGTCTTGCCTTTGGCTTCTAATGTTCACGAGGTGCCCATTTCGTTAATAATTATTCAATAACTCTTGTTTGTTGGTGGATCCAGATCTTTGTTTTTCTGCCTTGTAGAGTGGTGCCTAACATTATCCCCTCCTCTTCCTTTGTGCTACTGCTAAGATTTCACTTTGGTGAGTTGGCAGGACCCATGTTTCGCTATCGTTGATCATCACAGGTAGTATATATTCATTAAATATCTTGTCTTTGATTGACATATTTGCTTTTCGGCTTCTCATATGCTCCACTTTAAAAAAAAAACTACCCATCCCAATGTTATCCTTCTCTTTACCCCTGGAAGGACATCATTTTTCGTTATTTTATTTTCCAAGTAGATGTAACTTTCTACTTCCCCAATGGTCTTTCTATTATAAATTATTGGCGACATGGGAGCGTGGTGATTTACCATCACCTTGGTCTTCCTAAATGCATGTTAAGGCCAACCGGTTTGCTCTGAGATGTTGTTTAAATGTCATTTACTTCATGAGTATGTGCCATCAGTACTATATCATCAGCAGATTTAAGTACTTTTATGTATTTTGAGTAATTTAATACATAAAAATTTAATACATAAACATTTAATACATAAAAATTTAATGCATAAAAATATAATACATAAAAATTTTATACATAAAAATTTAATACATAAAAATTTAATGCACAAAAATTTAATACATAAAAATATAATACATAAAAATATAATACATAAAAATATAATACATAAAAATGTAATACATAAAAAAGAAAATGTTAAACAAGTGAAGCATACATGATCCCCCTGAACGCACAATAAACAAGGCATAACAAAATGACTAAGTCCCCCCATCCATTTAGCCCCAAAGGTATCCAGGGGATGTCAAATCCTGGGGAAAATGAACAAATGGTGCAGTTTTACGCCTTAAAATTTTTAATTTGAGTTCTGCACTATGCAAAAATAGAAATGACTAAGTCCATCAATTGCCCTATCCCATTTAGCCCCAAAATTTCCCAATTTGAGTTCACCACCAACAAAACTGCTAAATAGACATATACAGAAAAAATTTGGACAAATATGGTAACCGCTGGGGTGGGTAACCGGAGTTTTTCTGTGAAATCTGTTCTGTTATTTTTTACTCATATCATGTTTAATGTTTGTGCAAAATTTCACAAAATTCCAAGGTGTAGTTATTGAGAAAAGGCGAATAGACGAACAGACGAACGGACGAACGAACAAGGGTTAATTTTCAGGTCCACCCTCCTTTTGTCGGGGGGGGGGGGAAACAAAGTTAATTAACGCAATTCTACTAATAAATATTTGATATTTGTCTATTGAAGATAAAACTCTGCTGTTGCCTCTATTAATGTCCAAGTATTTCATTACTAATTGGAAGCTCGGCATTGTCTAGCCAGTCAATACGCTTAAACATGATATTTTTATGCAGATTGCGTATATATTATTATGGAGTCAATTATCTATTGATTATTATATATTACGAGGAATAATTTCTCCGGTTGACTAATTAAAAAAAAAAAAGCTAACCAAAAAAAAAATAATGATAATGCCGTTCATCAAATTGCTCCTGTGTTTGTTTACAATTCACGTCAGGATTTAATGATGAATGCTCTGGAAAAGTCACTTCTGATTTATGTTTACTTTTTAAATATGCAAATGAAGAAATAGTTTACGGCGTAGAATCGTCGCAAATCATTTCTTCGTGCCACTGCTTTAATCGTAAGTTGGTACTTCTTTTATTGTACATTGAACTCATTAATAAGAAAAAATTTAAATAAAATGGTGAGGTACACCCAGGTTTAAACAGAAGATCAATCGATCTGTAGTCGAATTCTCTATCATTAAGCTATATCGCCAGATAATAATAAATCTGTGTTTTTTTTTTAATGGAGAAATGATTTGCTGAAATTTTATTATCTCCCTTGGCCAGTGTAACCGAAAATATTCCCCTATAAAAATTAATCTTTTTATCTATAGGAGAGAAAAAAAAAACTATTTTTAAGATCGGACTTTTCGATTTTCGATACCTATCGGATGAATTTCAAAAGATATCTAAAACCAATGCCAGACATATAAATTAGCTTTGTATGAAATTTGCAAAATATAAGCTCAGCCGTTTCGGAACCTATAAGGAAGGAAGCCACACACTGACAATGTGACATTTATATAATAGTTGAAATAGATGTTGTTTTTGTTTTAGCGATATGTTTTGAATGGATTCAATTATTTGCGAAAGTGCATTTTTACCTAAATGCGAGTTGGGAATAATTTTCCCTTTTACCAATTTGGTACCCCCCACATGGGGAGCGGTATATTTGTCATTTTTAAAATATAATTATCCACTGACACGTGTTTCGTCGTCTACGACTCATCAGAGTGGCTGAATCTAGAGAGATTCGAAATCAGGACACCAGATAGAGATATTTCAATGTAAAATTAAATGTACTATTTGATTTTCAGACTAATGTATTATTTTTTAATGCTCAATCCAAAGAAAAGGGTACCTGTTCTACTCTCATGGTACAAATCTACCAGGCCTTTTTGAGAAATAGATAGGGGCTAGGGTAAAACCGGTTCTGCTGTCATAGGACAGTCTTTTGATTATCTGGAGACCAATTTTCCAGGAATCACCACTTCGTTTGTTGTTGAGTAGTGTCATATACGCGGTGCCGTCTATACTTTTCTCGTATAAGTACTTTTATTTATAGTACACACATGAAACTATTGTCCCCGCTTGAAGTAATTTCCCCCGAATGCAACGCATTTGTTATACTGTTCCAACAACCTCTGGAAGGTCCCATGGAAGTCCTTTTATGTGAGAGTGTCAATGACCCTTGTCACAGCCCTTTTCATCTCAGCTGTCTCATAACGACAGCCCCAAAGGTTTTCCCTGAGGTTAGGAAATGACCAAAAGTCACAGGAAGCAAGGTCTGTGCAATAGGGAGCCTGGCGAATTGTCTTGATGTCCATCTTGGTCAAATAGTCTGTGACAAACTTTGCGTAAATCTTTTTCATCTTCAATTCCTCGCGAATAATTGTGTGTACAGTTCCCACATCAAAATCAAACTGTTCACTTGTAGTCTCTATAAACAAACGACGGTCCTTATTCATGAAATTCTTTATTTGGCCAATCAACACTGGGATTCTGACTTCCTTACTCCTCCTACAGCTCTCATCATTCTTCACAAATCCCCTGCGTTCTTTAAATCTCGTCTGCTACTAAAAAAACTAATGTTCGATTTATGCAAGATGGTCCAGAAGCAGTCTGAAGCATTCTCTACTTTTGTGTGGCATGTTTCCCAGTTCAAAACAGAATTTTCTTGCATATATTTTCTAACGTCCAGATTGCATTTTTGAAATTCACCAGCTGTTGCAGTCAAGCTTTAGTAGTGTGTATTCCAATCCCTGGTGTAGCTATTCATCGGAACTTGAAATCATAAAAAATGGCCAATCATCCCATAAGGTGTAAAGCAATAACATACTGAATTTTAATAGTCTACGACAATTTTGAATACCTGTAAAACATATCTGGAAACTTGTTTAAGGCACCGCGTACGTTTGCCCGTAATGATAATGTCATTCCACATCTTACGTCCTTAATTGGGAGCGGTATTAAAATGTCCGTGTTGTATTTATAGGTATCAAAATAATTATATGACATAGTCAAGATAAGAGGATGATATAGTTTGCTCTCGGCACCAGATTATAAACGTATAAATTGTATGTATTGTTGTTTCACAGAGGATATGATATCGACGTATAAACTGAGTCAATGTAGATACACAGAATTATCACATGGGTATATATTACAATTCATATTTACTTGAAGGTATTATTTTTTATAAGAAGAATAATATGTTTCATACCTTTCTTTCTTCAAGAGTTCTTCTATTTTCACTGCTGACCTCCGTGATGAAACATGAAATGACCAACACCATAACCAATTGAGACATCTGTTCTTTCTTCTTTTGTGAAACTACAGAACAACACTTCATATTTTTAAAATATAAATTTATTTCAGTTTTCTAAAACTGTCTTCACAAAGAGTCTGTATTTCGCCTCTACATGCTTGTTCTTCGCCGCCTCACTTTCTGGCTTGAAGCTCGTCGGTTCAGTCCCGTGACCAAACTCAAACTCTCGACCGACTAATCTTTCTGATCTCTTGACCTCAGTTCCGTTACGTCATCATTAAAAACCAGACGTCTTTCGATATGTGACCTCTCCACGTATGCATGCCGAATGTAACTTTTTTTAAATTTAATCTAGCTAATTTATGTAAACATCCTCAGCTAAAACCCATAGCTATACTTTAGTCTATAAACAATAAATAACAGCTATTAAAACCTTATAGAAAATATTATGTGTGCGTATGTGTGTAGCCCATCAATGACTGAAAGTAGTGGGAGAAATCAGAAAGGATAAATATTCTACTTCTAGGGAACAGAGAAGAGTTTCTATTATGAAGATGTACTTGATAAGTGACTACATTTGTAGATGTAGTTTAAGAGGACTGGTTTATATGTGGCTTGTAAGCGTTGAAAATTGTGTGCATTGAAGATACGTCAACATACAAGTTAGTCTTCTTGCCGATGCCGATAACCCATGGCTTGGAAAGAAGTTTAGTGGTCAAACAATGTTAAGAATCGGAATGTTGGCATATCATAACGAATGCCTTGCAGAAGTATATGTCCGAAGACAAATATGTGTGCGTATGTGTAGCGTATCAATTTCAACAAGAAATGAGGATACTCACATTTTATTTACAAGGAGACAATACATAAAATGATACAAATTGCATCTATCAGTCTTAGTCCGGTATTATTTGAGTTTGTGTTCCCCAACTATCACAGACAGAAGTAATATATCTTCATCTTTATTTACTCGGGTTTAAACTGGTTCATTCTCTGTCTCGTCCCAATCGTTTAGCCTCCACATGATAACTCACACAACAGACGTAAATAGGAGGAAAATCCGCCTGAAACAGAAAAGGGATCCGCTTCTTTTTCTTATAGTTTTTTTTTGTCCTAACAGTAGTTTATGTTCGTTCGTCGTGAGACCTACACAATTAGCTGGATAATGCAATATTTGCTGTGTTATCTATGGGCGTGTGTGAGGAATTCAGCAACAGCTTAAGGATAGCTGGTTAGGGAAAATATTCGCAGTAGTAGCCGTTAAAGCACGTATGCAAATTAGCAAATATGCGCAAGCTTGCGTCACAAAATAAATGCACCACGTGGTCGGAAAGAGAAGCAAGGTGGGACAGTAAAGGTGGACATGTATATACGAGGGTGATAAAGCGCTAGCTAGCATCAGCGTCAGGTGGCGGGGACAGAGACTTTTTAAAAGCACGTGTGTGTGTGCGAAAAGTCTTTGAAAAAAAAATGAAGTGCGTTCTTTAGGAAGAACCACGAACAAATGCATTTGAGTTGCACTTTTAAAAATGCCGAGTCGGATTTTTATTTCTTTTCTGTTTTATTAGTTTTTTTTCTTTTGCAACAATACTAGACAACGCGTGGGTTCGAGAGGCTTAAAGTGTAACGACACAGTTAAAAAGTAACGGTCACTTTGCAATCCTCCCATGCATTACCTACATAGTTGGAGGATAGTATCAGGTGTAATTTTTCCTTGTTTTTCAGAACCGTCAAATGGATTGTTAAGCAGAAAATAATCACATTCTCGACACCTCCTTCTTTTCGCCTTTAATCGAGGTCAAAAAAGCGTGTGAAGCGACCAAGGATATTTGTGCCGTATATGGAGAAAACGCTATAGCTGAGCGTTCGAGATTGCTTTACGAGATTCAGACACGGTAATTTTTACCTCAATGATATTCTTCGTTCCGGGAGAGCTATCAGGATAGCCGAAGACCAACTTAGATGTCTTTTGAAGGAAGATGGCCATCAGACATGTAGAGAATTGGGTGAAAAGATGCATTGTGGTTTTGCAACAATTTCACACCATCTTCAGTCGACGGGAGTCACACAAAACTTGGAGTTTGGGTCCCACACGAACTTACTTTTGTTGTTGAAATTCTTTCATTTTCTTAAAAAAAAAAAAAAAACGCGGGAACTTATACAACAGCCTAATATAAAATAGCTTTGATCGTTGTGATACAACTCTCCCCAGCATTTCCTCCTTATTTTTAGGGGTATAAGTATTTGGGTATTTGTTCTGTTGTCAAGAGTCTATGCTCTTAGGGATTACATTACGGGGGTAATAGAAAGAGGTCGCATATTCTTGCTAGTTAGTATAATAAAAATGATGAAGAAACGAAATGTTGTTCTTATTCTATTTGTATAGGCAAAAGATAGATAATGTGTCCAGACTTGTCAGGCAATTGGTCGCTTATTGCATCAATTGGTAGAGATGATGAATAGCAACGATATTAACTCTCATCTTTCAGAACGATTTTTTTTTCCAATTGGCCGATGACAGTCCAGTCGGCCGAGATATTTTCCCGTTTCTCCACGATTCTTCTTCTTTACATCTTATTTATTTTACATTTACGTATTAAACACTCACATCCTCATCTATTCCATGCTTACACATACAAGATGAAGAAGAGGAAGTAGCATCCGTGTCTGAATTCTTATTCTAGAGGCAATCGTACGTGAGCCGATAATAATGAAGCGCCATCTTTTTCCCCAACGAAATATATTACTGTCAAATGTTATAACTCCCATCAAATGATACAGAACACAAAGAAAAACGTTGTTTGTAAATTTGGCATGGCGCATAGAGGGGGGGGATCCTGGTCTACTATAATACTATTAAGTACTATATATGTTTTTTATGTTTATGTATATTTATATGTTTGATGCATCTTATCTATATTAAAAAATAGCCATATATGCATTAGTGATGGGATGATTCCAATATTTTCCCTGATTCCGATACAAATACCGATTCCGATTCCGATACTTTATAAATCTCTAATTATTTAACTAGAACATTGTTACCTGCCCCGATTATCGTTAAAACACATGTTAAATATGCCGATATTTTCCTAAACATGAAAAAACATTTTTTAGAGAGTATTCTATCGATTTTAGCTTTACTGGTAATTTAAAATGAATAAATATTTATTAATTTATCATTATTACGAGCAAGGGGAGATTTTACTTTAAATAAAATAAAATAAAAAAAGACAATTAAAATAATCGTTTTGGCATCGAAATATTTGCATCAGTTTTTCCGATTCCGATACCGACTCTGATACCTCCAAATATTCGGGTTCTTCTGATTCCGATTCTGGTCAATCATCCCAACACTAATATGCATATATATGTGTGTGTCATCACTCAGATGACGTCATCTTGCATCATGAATACACAAGACCTCCCACAGCAGCCGAAGCGGTACAGACCATCAATGAGTTGGGAACTGATCTCTAACCCTCCTCTAATTTGTTCCTTCAGAATTTCATCCGTGTGGTCCATTGAAAGCGTTCATAAGAGGCACGAAGTTTGAAGGGGACGATGAGGTCAAAAATGCTGTGAGTGACTAATTAAGCTATCAGTCCAAAGGAATATATATTGCTTGTACGGTGATACCTCTGTCTTAAAAAACAATCTGAAATTGATTGTACACGCTAGGCTTTTCTGCTTGTACGGTGATAAAACTTCTCAAATTCATTTGTGATGTTAGGTTGTATGAAAGGGTTGACTTCCTTCTTTAACCGTATTCTTCTATTATCGATTTTCGACACTTATCAAACGCATTCTGATACAAAACCTTCTTAAGAACGCTTTCAGACACACCAAGTTCCTTTACGTGTAATTTTTTTTTTAATCGGCGCAGCTGTTTCCAAGTCCATAGGAAACTAACCCATATACAAACAGAGACAAAGTTTCTTTTATATAACAGTGTCGAAAAAAAGTGTGTGCCATTTTTGGGACACTACGTTGAAAAAAAATAGGTTCTTATTTATATTAGAAGCTCTTATTCCGAAAAATTCACCTTATCTATTCGCATTAATAAACTTCGGTGGATTGATATTCACTGCTTTAAGACCGACCATGAAAAATACTTGCAGCTCTCCTCTCATTTCAAACTCGGGATTTGTATACTGGGCCTCAAATATCAGCAGAGATTGGACCATTTCTGTAATGATCGGGTCCCTGTTGATTTCGTGGTGGGAGTTTAGTTCTGTGCAGTTCTAGGAGGTCCACCCTCCCAGGCTGCCTTCTCTCTTTGAGAAGGAGTAAGTGCGTTGCTAATCCCCTGATGCGCCCTCATCAAGGAATACCGACGGGGATGTCCAGGCACGTTTTGCAGGTCAGAACGCCCGTTCTTGGGGGCGCTGACTTTTCCACGATACTAACGAGCACATCTACTTCCACAACCTTCTGCCCTCAGACAACGTTTCAAACATTAAATAGTAAACCGAAATCTCGCCTTCAGTATATTTTCAACCGTGTTTTATATAATACTAGCGAGGGGTACCCGGCGTTGCCCGGTTAAAAAAAGTAAGTATGAGGATCGAACCTGAACCGTTGAGGCAAAGTTGTTAAAAAAAAAACGTGCGACGTTAACCATTGCCCCAACGCAACATGCTTACGGAAACACATTTGAATTTATTTAATTAGTTGGATTTAGTAGGTGCTCGTTTTAATGAGTTAATGAGGTCAGTTTGACTGTGGGATTTAATTTACTGCTGAACGCTTTTTTCCTCGTCCCCAAGATGTTATAGGAAAAAGACTAACCCACATGCGGCGAGCGACAAATATTGAATATTTATCTTACCGAAATCGAGCAAATTAAATAGACAGGCGAGCTTCGTTGTTAACTGTGAGATATTACGATTTATATGTGATATAAAAAGTTGTAAAAAGTTGTGAACCGAGCGACCGCTTCTCTGAAAGAAGCCTTTTGTAGACACACAGAAAAAGCGAACACACATACATACATTTTCGCTTTTATATATATAGATTCCCATTCGCCTCCAAATCAGTTGCCAACTCCATGAACTTGGTGTCGCTTTGTTACGATAAAGTTTAGTAAACGAAATATATTGGTATCTGTTCTATCCACAGAAGCGATTACTGGGGATTAGTATTTAATGTATATATGGACACATGTTAAATCATATTCAACCATCAGATAAGCAATACGCATTTATTTACAGATAATTGGCTAAAAAGAGTGTTATGTGTCTATATATCTTTTACTCTATCTAGCTATTGATATCTCTTTCTCTTTGGATACTTAAACGTTTGGGCCGATTTTTTGGAAATTGATTACAAATGTACTTTATGTACCTGGTGGTGTTCTTAGATAGGTTTTGTGTTTGAATGTCTGCGATAATATCGATAATCGATAATCGATAATCGCCAACATCCGATGAAATAATACACATTCGATCTTGACTAAATTTTACGACTTATACAGCCTAACATCACAATTGCATTTGAGAAGTTCTATTATCGCACAAGCATAAAACCCTTGCATATAAAATCAACAGTAGGTTCTTTCATATGACAGGGGCTTGGTCGAAACGAATGTTTGTGTTTAGAGCACAATTGAAACTGGATACTTGACTATTGCATTTTAGACTGTAATTCAAGTTATTAGATATAAAAATATTTGATCTAATTAACAAGAGATTCTTTACAGTGCAATATAAACTACAATTTTATGTAGTCACTGCGGGGAGGCATATAAAGCTTCCTCCCTATGCACTGAGCTGGGTCTCTAACTAGAGCAGGCAATTAATGGATTTGATTGACAAATGGTCGATTTATCAATTTAAGGTACAATAGAGCGTGAAGCAATCTTTGATCCTCATTCAATTCCGGAAAATGCCGTATATATATATATATATATATATATATATATATATATATATATATATATATATATATATATATATATATATATTAACACCATATGAAAACAACACTAGCGAATAAATACTGGGAACTCGAGGAAAGCGGACATTCGCCGGTAGTCGAATGGAAAATAATAAGACAAGCTACCACGTGTAGGGAACTAGACGACCCATGTAGATTATGCATTTATGAAAAATTTGCTATCCTGTACTTAAAAAACCCGAACACCTATTAAACTGTAGAAGAGAAATAGCAAACAACTGTGTTCACAAGATAAAATTTACTCGAGGAGAGCGATACAAAATAGTTGTAAAACAAAAAAAATAGAAAATAAACAAATAAATAAATTAAATAAACATGAATATGCATAAACGATCAGACATATATGTATGTATATATATATGTATATATATATATGTATGTACACATATATATGCATTTGTATATAAACTAACATAAAAAAAACACTAACCTAGATTTAAAACAGATCAATAAACTAAATATACAGGCTAAATAGAGCACACACAAAGGAACGGGTCAACCAGAGGTTAAATAGGCCTTT
>NC_136515.1:78043112-78118112 GCF_053919585.1 Euprymna scolopes
AAGGTTCTTAGGTCATCCGCGCCAATACGCAACGATGGGAGAAGAAGAGAAACAGCGACCACGGGGAAAAGAGGACACATTACTCTCTGTCATCTTGCAAACACACTCCAACTCGAGACCCCTTTATGCTTCCGGGCCCTGATAAGTGGTGACTGCCATGTAAAAAAAACTCTCGAGATACCTTTATGCTGTCAACTATTGTCACAAGAAAATAAATATTATTTTCCCATCATTCTTGTTACTTATGATCTGAAAAGTGACAAATACTTTGTGTTTATGTCTATTTTGGAGGTACACCTAAGTCATACAGATTTCAAAAAGATGCTGATTAGCGATCCGGCTAGTTTTTTTTTGTTTTATTTTAACACAACACTTCAAGTTATTAATTATCTATATATAAATACGATAGAGTGTGTGTTATTTTCTGTATCACGCTTACATCCGTTCCTGTAATAAATAGTATTATCAAGAATTTTTCGTAAGTTTTGGTTTCAGTTATAACTGAAAGAACTAAGTTATATAAAGTTATATAAAGTGATATAAAGTTACACACACACACACACACACACACAGATATATATATATATATATATATATATATATATATATATATATATACAGGGTGTCCAAAAAGTAGCTGATGGATTTTAAATTTGATTAACTTTCTCAATATTTAAGTTACGCTTCCCAATATTCATATGTAGGTAGATGAGCCTCTTCGTATGTTTTTTAGATATAGTAACATATCATAGTATACTTATCCTAATTCTATTTACACAACTTAATCTAGAGTATGTTTTTTATACGGTCTAATTTTAGTGATGAAACATGATGTTATTCAAATGTCCACCATTTTCGTTTTTCCACTCTTGTGCTCTTTGCAGGGCATTGCCCAGCACATCGCTTTATGTTTCAGGGCTTATGCCCCTAATTTCCTCCTCTATGTTGTTTTTTAGGGCATTTATTGTGGCTAATTTGTTTGCGTATACCTGCTCTTATAGGTAACCCCAAAGGAAGAAATCTACACATGTGTGATCTGGCGAGCGGGGTGACCAATTTATCTCACAGCCACGAGAATTTAATCGGTTGTCGAATATGCTCTGGAGCAGATTAATTGTTTCTCGTGCCGTATGCGTCGTTGCACCGTCTTGCTGGAACCACATTGATCGAGAGACTCCAATTTGATTTGATCTCCTTTTTACTGATGTGGATGGATCCTCGACTACACTCTCTGCTAATCTCTGACGATTCTCATCACTTCTTGCCGTACGGGGTCTACAATATTCAGGAAGGTCACATACAGACCCTTGCTCATGAAATCGAGCCACTATATCTTTTATTACATTGGGAGTAGGGGAATTTCTTGTGTTGAAGTTTCGTCGAAATTCTCTTTGAGTTTCTGATATTGACTCATTCAACCCAAAATACGATTCTATGATAAATATCCGCTCCTCAGTTGTGTAATGTCTCATGATCACCTTGAAAGGGTTACTCGAGATGATCTGAAAAAAATAAAATAAAAATATAAAAAATTAAGAAAGTTATGAATTTTCTTTAACCATCAGCTTTTTGGGGACACCCTATATATATATATATATATATATATATATATATATATATATATATATATATATATATATATATATATATATATAAATTTGGGATTCAGTTTTGGTTCAAGTTGATGAACCCAAGTCATATATATAGATATATTTTTTATTTTGAAATCGCAACTTTATAATATAATAAAAATCGATAGAACATTAAATCTATAATAATATATACGAAATTTGCCAAAATTAAAATATCGTATTTAAGCGTATTTTATGACCTGGCTACATCGGGAGTCCCTGCTAACTTGTTTTAACACTTTTAACAAAAGAGCTACAACAATATCCAGGCGTCTCCATTTACGTTGAATATGTACAGGATTCCAACATCAATATGTTACATATGAATCAGTCGCCTGTGGAATTTCCTCAGGTCCAACTAGCTTTTGTTATTAAAGAAGATTAAGATATTTCTGAATTTTGGAGATAAGCTAAGTTCTTCGTATTATTTGAACTGTTGTGTCCATTTCATAACGTTTATCTTATAATAATATACATCTATCTTTACATACATAAAGTTTAATTGTCACACTGGCATTGATATTAAAAGCCTATTTTCTATTTGAATACAAATTTCTTATATACTTAATCGTACATATATGAGCGACATCAAAGAGAGTAACTAAGTCACAACTTTTATTAATTCATCGTTCGTTTTTTCCTGCTTTCTTATGGGATGATTAGTTTCATTTTATTATTACGCAAAATTCTATTTTTTCATATTTTCGACAGTGTGTATAATTGTACATCATTTTGAGCTGCATTTCGAATAAATCACTATCTATAGCCGTATATGTGTGTGAAACGGTATTTACCAAACTACTCTATCAATGTTTAGTCTATAGACGTGAAACTTGATATATGGGATATTCGGAGTTGTGGAACAAAATTAATTTAGTTTTTAGCCAGAAAATCCTCCCATATCTCAAGCCAACATTTATTGATCAATATCACCAATCAACATAGTGCAACACAATTACATTAGCACACCGGTTCTTTAACCCATAATCACCAAAGTTAAGCAACGTTGAGCATTGCCAATGCAAAGTGGGCGACCAATTTAAAATACCAAGCGCTATATATAAAAAGACGTCCACATCTGTTTCGTCTGCCTGCTTCCCTCCGGACTACAACTTGGTTGTCTTCAAGTCCAATGTTAACAAATTCCTAATGAACCGCACCCTTAAGTAAACATTTCAGCAAATCTCCTCACTAACGTAATGTACTTGCAATAACCCTTATCCCTGAGTGGCTTCCGGGCCTTGATAAGTGGTGATCACTATGTAAAAAAAAACAAAAAAAAACATCTCTCTGTAAGAGCTACAAAATCCTAACGTGGTTATCTCCCCTGACGGGGATATACAAGTGACTGGATACTGCTTGGGAATTTCATAAACCTTTACGGAAGCTGGTTTAACCCACTTCGAGTGAAGGTCGATGCACACACAAAACCAACCCCATCATTATCGTACAGACAGCTTACACATGTACATCCACACCTGAACCTCTGAAACGTGTTTGCAAAAAATAATTTATTACCTCCACCATGCCACAACAAACCCACAATACACCTATATTTCTTCATATATAAAAAGAGTCGTCGTTGTTAAATGGAGAAATTAAAATAGGATACGGTTGGATTTTCTAGAAAGAGATTCTATTGTAAAATGGGAAAATTAAATTACGACTCAGTTGGACTTTACGGATAGTGTCGTTGTTAAATGAAGAAATTAAAATATGTTCGGTTGGATTTCATGAATAAGCGTCAGTTTTAAATGGAAAAATTAAAATATGTTCGGTTGGAGTTCATAGAAAGAGCTGTCATTTTTTAATAAAGAAATTAAAATACGACTCGGTTGAGTTTTATGAAAAAAGCTGTTATTGTAAAACTGTAAATACACACACACACACACACACACACACACACACACACACACACACACACACACACACACATATATATATATATATATATATATATATATATATATATATATATATATATATATATATATATATATATGATTTGATTGAATTGTACAAACGGTGTTGTTGTTAAATGAAAAAAATACGATTCGGTTGGATTTTATGAAAAGAATCGTCATGATTTTGAGTGATTTAAATACAATTCCACCTGGATTTTTTTCACAATTAGTGCTGGGGAGTAGTGCGTAGTGAGTGTTAGCTGCATCTAGCCGAGTAGTGAGTGTTAGCTGTGTCTAGCCGAGTAGTGAGTGTTTGCTGTGTCTAGCCGAGTAGTGAGCGTTAGCTGTGTCTAGCCGAGTAGTGAGTGTTAGTGGTGTCTAGTCGAGTAGTGAGTGTTATCTGTGTCTAGCCGAGTAGTGAGTGTTAGCTGTGTCTAGCTGAGTAGTGAGCGTTAGCTGTGTCTAGCCGAGTAGTGAGTGTTAGCTGTGTCTAGCTGCGTAGTGAGTGTTAGCTGTGTCTAGCCGAGTAGTGAGTGTTAGCTGTGTCTAGCCGAGTAGTGAGTGTTAGCTGTGTCTAGCCGAGTAGTGAGTGTTAGTGGTGTCTAGTCGAGTAGTGAGTGTTAGCTGTGTCTAGCCGAGTAGTGAGTGTTAGCTGTGTCTAGTCGAGTAGTGAGTGTTAGCTGTGTCTAGCCGAGTAGTGAGTGTTAGTGGTGTCTAGTCGAGTAGTGAGTGTTAGCTGTGTCTAGTCGAGTAGTGAGTGTTAGCTGTGTCTAGCCGAGTAGTGAGTGTTAGTGGTGTCTAGTCGAGTAGTGAGTGTTAGCTGTGTCTAGTCGAGTAGTGAGTGTTAGCTGTGTCTAGCCGAGTAGTGAGTGTTAGTGGTGTCTAGTCGAGTAGTGAGTGTTATATGTGTCTAATCGAGTAGTGAGTGTTAGCTGTGTCTAGTCGAGTAGTGAGTGTAAGCTGTGTCTAGCCGAGTAGTGAGTGTTAGTGGTGTCTAGCCGAGTAGTGAGTGTTAGCTGTGTCTAGTCGAGTAGTGAGTGTTAGCTGTGTCTAGTCGAGTAGTTAGTGTTAGCTGTGTCTAGCCGAGTAGTGAGTGTTAGTGGTGTCTAGTCGAGTAGTGAGTGTTAGCTGTGTCTTGTCGAGTAGTGAGTGTTAGTGGTGTCTAGTCGAGTAGTGAGTGTTAGCTGTGTCTAGCATAGTAGTGAGTGTTAGTGGTGTCTAGTCGAGTAGTTAGTGTTAGCTGTGTCTAGCCGAGTAGTGAGTGTTAGTGGTGTCTAGTCGAGTAGTGAGTGTTAGCTGTGTCTAGCCGAGTAGTGAGTGTTAGCTGTGTCTAGCCGAGTAGTGAGTGTTAGCTGTGTCTAGCTGAGTAGTGAGTGTTAGCTGTGTCTAGTCGAGTACAGAGTGTTAGCTGTGTCTAGCCGAGTAGTGAGTGTTAGCTGTGTCTAGCCGAGTAGTGAGTGTTAGCTGTGTCTAGCTGAGTAGTGAGTGTTAGCTGTGTCTAGCCGAGTAGTGAGTGTTCGCTGTGTCTAGCCGAGTAGTGAGTGTCAGCTGTGTCTAGCCGAGTAGTGAGTGTTAGTGGTGTCTAGTCGAATAGTGAGTGTAAGCTGTGTCTAGTCGAGTAGTGAGTGTTAGCTGTGTCTAGTCGAGTAGTGAGTGCTAGTCGTGTCTAGTCGAGTAGTGAGTGTTATATGTGTCAAATCGAGTAGTGAGTGTTTGCTGTGTCTAGTCGAGTAGTGAGTTTTAGCTGTGTCTAGCCGAGTAGTGAGTGTTAGTGGTGTCTAGTCGAGTAGTGAGTGTTAGCTGTGTCTAGTCGAGTAGTGAGTGTTATATGTGTCTAATCGAGTAGTGAGCGTTAGCTGTGTCTAGCCGAGTAGTGAGTGTTAGCTGTGTCTAGCCGAGTAGTGAGTGTTAGTGGTGTCTAGCCGAGTAGTGAGTGTTAGCTGTGTCTAGCCGAGTAGTGAGTGTTTGCTGTGTCTAGCCGAGTAGTGAGTGTAAGCTGTGTCTAGTCGAGTAGTGAGTGTTAGCTGTGTCTAGCCGAGTAGTGAGTGTTAGTGGTGTCTAGTCGAGTAGTGAGTGTTATATGTGTCTAATCAAGTAGTGAGTGTTAGCTGTGTCTAGCCGAGTAGTGAGTGTTAGCTGTGTCTAGCCGAGTAGTGAGTGTTAGTGGTGTCCTACCTAGTAGTGAGTGTATGCTGTGTCTATTCGAGTAGTGAGTGTTAGCTGTGTCTAGCCGAGTAGTGAGTGTTAGCTGTGTCTAGCCGAGTAGTGAGTATTAGCTGTGTCTAGTCGAGTAGTGAGTGTTAACTGTGTCTAGACGA
The DNA here is from genome assembly GCF_053919585.1 of Euprymna scolopes. Lineage (NCBI taxonomy): Eukaryota > Metazoa > Mollusca > Cephalopoda > Sepiida > Sepiolidae > Euprymna > Euprymna scolopes. Next base: position 78,048,966 of record NC_136515.1, read on the forward strand.
GTAGTGAGTGTTTGCTTTGTCTAGTCGAGTAGTGAGTGTTTGCTGTGTCTAACCGAGTAGTGAGTGTTAGCTGTGTATAGCTGAGTAGTGAGTGTTAGTGGTGTCTAGTCGAGTAGGGACTGTTTGCTTTGTCTAGCCGAGTAGTGAGTGTTAGTGGTGTCTAGTCGAGTAGTGAGTGTTAGCTGTGTCTAGCCGAGTAGTGAGTGTGAGCTGTGTCTAGTCGAGTAGTGAGTGTTAGCTGTGTCTAGTCGAGTAGTGAGTGTTAGCTGTGTCTAGTCGAGTAGTGAGTGTTAGCTGTGTCTTGCCTAGTAGTAAGTGTTAGCTGTGTCTAGCCGAGTAGTTAGTGTTAGCTGTGTCTAGTCGAGTAGTGAGTGTTAGCTGTGTCTACTCGATTAGTGAGTGTTAGCTGTGTCTAGCCGAGTAGTGAGTGTTAACTGTGTCTAGTCGAGTAGTGAGTGTTAGCTGTGTCTAGTCGAGTAGTGAGTGTTAACTGTGTCTAGCCGAGTAGTGAGTGTTAGCTGTGTCTAGTCGAGTAGTGAGTGTTAACTGTGTCTAGCCGAGTAGTGAGTGTTAGCTGTGTCTAGCCGAGTAGTGAGTGTTAGCTGTGTCTAGTCGAGTAGTGAGTGTTAGCTGTGTCTAGCCGAGTAGTTAGTGTTAGCTGTGTCTAGCCGAGTAGTGAGTGTAAGGTGTGTCTAGTCGAGTAGTGAGTGTTCGCTGTGTCTAGCCGAGTAGTGAGTGTTAGTAGTGTCTAGTCGAGTAGTGAGTGTTAGCTGTGTCTAGCCGAGTAGTGAGTGTTAGTGGTGTCTAGCTGAGTAGTGAGTGTTAGTGGTGTCTTGTCGAGTAGTGACTGTTCGCTTTGTCTTGCCGAGTAGTGAGTGTTAGCTGTGTCTAGCCGAGTAGTGAGTGTTAGCTGTGTCTAGCCGCGTAGTGAGTGTTAGTGGTGTCTAGCCGAGTAGTGAGTGTTAGCTGTGTCTAGCCGCGTAGTGAGTGTTAGTGGTGTCTAGTCGAGTAGTGAGTGTTAGCTGTGTCTAGTCGAGTAGTGAGTGTTAGCGGTGTCTAGCCGAGTAGTGAGTGTTAGCTGTGTCTAGCCGAGTAGTGAGTGTTAGCTGTGTCTACTCGAGTAGTGAGTGTTAGTGGTGTCTAGTCGAGTAGTGAGTGTTATATGTGTCTAATCAAGTAGTGAGTGTTAGCTGTGTCTAGCCGAGTAGTGAGTGTTAGCTGTGTCTAGCCGAGTAGTGAGTGTTAGTGGTGTCTTACCTAGTAGTGAGTGTTAGCTGTGTCTATTCGAGTAGTGAGTGTTTGCTGTGTCTAGCCGAGTAGTGAGTGTAAGCTGTGTCTAGTCGAGTAGTGAGTGTTAGCTGTGTCTAGCCGAGTAGTGAGTGTTAGTGGTGTCTAGTCGAGTAGTGAGTGTTATATGTGTCTAATCAAGTAGTGAGTGTTAGCTGTGTCTAGCCGAGTAGTGAGTGTTAGCTGTGTCTAGCCGAGTAGTGAGTGTTAGTGGTGTCTTACCTAGTAGTGAGTGTACGCTGTGTCTATTCGAGTAGTGAGTGTTAGCTGTGTCTAGCCGAGTAGTGAGTGTTAGCTGTGTCTAGCCGAGTAGTGAGTATTAGCTGTGTCTAGTCGAGTAGTGAGTGTTTACTGTGTCTAGACGAGTAGTGAGTGTTTGCTTTGTCTAGTCGACTAGTGAGTGTTTGCTGTGTCTAACCGAGTAGTGAGTGTTAGCTGTGTATAGCTGAGTAGTGAGTGTTAGTGGTGTCTAGTCGAGTAGGGACTGTTTGCTTTGTCTAGCCGAGTAGTGAGTGTTAGTGGTGTCTAGTCGAGTAGTGAGTGTTAGCTGTGTCTAGCCGAGTAGTGAGTGTGAGCTGTGTCTAGTCGAGTAGTGAGTGTTAGCTGTGTCTAGTCGAGTAGTGAGTGTTAGCTGTGTCTAGTCGAGTAGTGAGTGTTAGCTGTGTCTTGCCTAGTAGTTAGTGTTAGCTGTGTCTAGCCGAGTAGTTAGTGTTAGCTGTGTCTAGTCGAGTAGTGAGTGTTAGCTGTGTCTACTCGAGTAGTGAGTGTTAGCTGTGTCTAGCCGAGTAGTGAGTGTTAGCTGTGTCTAGTCGAGTAGTGAGTGTTAACTGTGTCTAGTCGAGTAGTGAGTGTTAGCTGTGTCTAGTCGAGTAGTGAGTGTTAACTGTGTCTAGCCGAGTAGTGAGTGTTAGCTGTGTCTAGCCGAGTAGTGAGTGTTAGCTGTGTCTAGTCGAGTAGTGAGTGTTAGCTGTGTCTAGCCGAGTAGTTAGTGTTAGCTGTGTCTAGCCGAGTAGTGAGTGTTAGCTGTGTCTAGTCGAGTAGTGAGTGTTAGCTGTGTCTAGCCGAGTAGTTAGTGTTAGCTGTGTCTAGCCGAGTAGTGAGTGTAAGGTGTGTCTAGTCGAGTAGTGAGTGTTCGCTGTGTCTAGCCGAGTAGTGAGTGTTAGTGGTGTCTAGTCGAGTAGTGAGTGTTAGCTGTGTCTAGCCGAGTAGTGAGTGTTAGTGGTGTCTAGCTGAGTAGTGAGTGTTAGTGGTGTCTTGTCGAGTAGTGACTGTTCGCTTTGTCTAGCCGAGTAGTGAGTGTTAGCTGTGTCTAACCGAGTAGTGAGTGTTAGCTGTGTCTAGCCGCGTAGTGAGTGTTAGTGGTGTCTAGCCGAGTAGTGAGTGTTAGCTGTGTCTAGCCGCGTAGTGAGTGTTAGTGGTGTCTAGCCGAGTAGTGAGTGTTAGCTGTGTCTAGTCGAGTAGTGAGTGTTAGCTGTGTCTAGCCGAGTAGTGAGTGTTAGCTGTGTCTAGCCGAGTAGTGAGTGTTAGCTGTGTCTACTCGAGTAGTGAGTGTATGTGGTGTCTAGTCGAGTAGTGAGTGTTATATGTGTCTAATCAAGTAGTGAGTGTTAGCTGTGTCTAGCCGAGTAGTGAGTGTTAGTGGTGTCTTACCTAGTAGTGAGTGTTAGCTGTGTCTATTCGAGTAGTGAGTGTTTGCTGTGTCTAGCCGAGTAGTGAGTGTAAGCTGTGTCTAGTCGAGTAGTGAGTGTTAGCTGTGTCTAGCCGAGTAGTGAGTGTTAGTGGTGTCTAGTCGAGTAGTGAGTGTTATATGTGTCTAATCAAGTAGTGAGTGTTAGCTGTGTCTAGCCGAGTAGTGAGTGTTAGTGGTATCTTACCTAGTAGTGAGTGTTAGCTGTGTCTATTCGAGTAGTGAGTGTTAGCTGTGTCTAGCCGAGTAGTGAGTGTTAGCTGTGTCTAGCCGAGTAGTGAGTATTAGCTGTGTCTAGTCGAGTAGTGAGTGTTTACTGTGTCTAGACGAGTAGTGAGTGTTTGCTTTGTCTAGTCGACTAGTGAGTGTTTGCTGTGTCTTACCGAGTAGTGAGTGTTAGCTGTGTATAGCTGAGTAGTGAGTGTTAGTGGTGTCTAGTCGAGTAGGGACTGTTTGCTTTGTCTAGCCGAGTAGTGAGTGTTAGTGGTGTCTAGTCGAGTAGTGAGTGTTAGCTGTGTCTAGCCGAGTAGTAAGTGTGAGCTGTGTCTAGTCGAGTAGTGAGTGTTAGCTGTGTCTAGTCGAGTAGTGAGTGTTAGCTGTGTCTAGTCGAGTAGTGAGTGTTAGCTGTGTCTTGCCTAGTAGTTAGTGTTAGCTGTGTCTAGCCGAGTAGTTAGTGTTAGCTGTGTCTAGTCGAGTAGTGAGTGTTAGCTGTGTCTACTCGAGTAGTGAGTGTCAACTGTGTCTAGTCGAGTAGTGAGTGTTAGCTGTGTCTAGTCGAGTAGTGAGTGTTAACTGTGTCTAGCCGAGTAGTGAGTGTTAGTGGTGTCTAGTCGAGTAGTGAGTGTTAGCTGTGTCTAGCCGAGTAGTGAGTGTGAGCTGTGTCTAGTCGAGTAGTGAGTGTTAGCTGTGTCTAGTCGAGTAGTGAGTGTTAGCTGTGTCTAGTCGAGTAGTGAGTGTTAGCTGTGTCTTGCCTAGTAGTTAGTGTTAGCTGTGTCTAGCCGAGTAGTTAGTGTTAGCTGTGTCTAGTCGAGTAGTGAGTGTTAGCTGTGTCTACTCGAGTAGTGAGTGTTAGCTGTGTCTAGCCGAGTAGTGAGTGTTAGCTGTGTCTAGTCGAGTAGTGAGTGTTAACTGTGTCTAGTCGAGTAGTGAGTGTTAGCTGTGTCTAGTCGAGTAGTGAGTGTTAGCTGTGTCTAGCCGAGTAGTGAGTGTTAGCTGTGTCTAGCCGAGTAGTGAGTGTTAGCTGTGTCTAGTCGAGTAGTGAGTGTTAGCTGTGTCTAGCCGAGTAGTTAATGTTAGCTGTGTCTAGCCGAGTAGTGAGTGTAAGGTGTGTCTAGTCGAGTAGTGAGTGTTCGCTGTGTCTAGCCGAGTAGTGAGTGTTAGTGGTGTCTAGTCGAGTAGTGAGTGTTAGCTGTGTCTAGCCGAGTAGTGAGTGTTAGTGGTGTCTAGCTGAGTAGTGAGTGTTAGTGGTGTCTTGTCGAGTAGTGACTGTTCGCTTTGTCTAGCCGAGTAGTGAGTGTTAGCTGTGTCTAGCCGAGTAGTGAGTGTTAGCTGTGTCTAGCCGCGTAGTGAGTGTTAGTGGTGTCTAGCCGAGTAGTGAGTGTTAGCTGTGTCTAGCCGCGTAGTGAGTGTTAGTGGTGTCTAGCCGAGTAGTGAGTGTTAGCTGTGTCTAGTCGAGTAGTGAGTGTTAGCTGTGTCTAGCCGAGTAGTGAGTGTTAGCTGTGTCTAGCCGAGTAGTGAGTGTTAGCTGTGTCTACTCGAGTAGTGAGTGTATGTGGTGTCTAGTCGAGTAGTGAGTGTTATATGTGTCTAATCAAGTAGTGAGTGTTAGCTGTGTCTAGCCGAGTAGTGAGTGTTAGCTGTGTCTAGCCGAGTAGTGAGTGTTAGTGGTGTCTTACCTAGTAGTGAGTGTTAGCTGTGTCTATTCGAGTAGTGAGTGTTTGCTGTGTCTAGCCGAGTAGTGAGTGTAAGCTGTGTCTAGTCGAGTAGTGAGTGTTAGCTGTGTCTAGCCGAGTAGTGAGTGTTAGTGGTGTCTAGTCGAGTAGTGAGTGTTATATGTGTCTAATCAAGTAGTGAGTGTTAGCTGTGTCTAGCCGAGTAGTGAGTGTTAGCTGTGTCTAGCCGAGTAGTGAGTGTTAGTGGTGTCTTACCTAGTAGTGAGTGTACGCTGTGTCTATTCGAGTAGTGAGTGTTAGCTGTGTCTAGCCGAGTAGTGAGTGTTAGCTGTGTCTAGCCGAGTAGTGAGTATTAGCTGTGTCTAGTCGAGTAGTGAGTGTTTACTGTGTCTAGACGAGTAGTGAGTGTTTGCTTTGTCTAGTCGACTAGTGAGTGTTTGCTGTGTCTAACCGAGTAGTGAGTGTTAGCTGTGTATAGCTGAGTAGTGAGTGTTAGTGGTGTCTAGTCGAGTAGGGACTGTTTGCTTTGTCTAGCCGAGTAGTGAGTGTTAGTGGTGTCTAGTCGAGTAGTGAGTGTTAGCTGTGTCTAGCCGAGTAGTAAGTGTGAGCTGTGTCTAGTCGAGTAGTGAGTGTTAGCTGTGTCTAGTCGAGTAGTGAGTGTTAGCTGTGTCTTGCCTAGTAGTTAGTGTTAGCTGTGTCTAGCCGAGTAGTTAGTGTTAGCTGTGTCTAGTCGAGTAGTTAGTGTTAGCTGTGTCTAGTCGAGTAGTGAGTGTTAACTGTGTCTAGTCGAGTAGTGAGTGTTAGCTGTGTCTAGTCGAGTAGTGAGTGTTAACTGTGTCTAGCCGAGTAGTGAGTGTTAGCTGTGTCTAGCCGAGTAGTGAGTGTTAGCTGTGTCTAGTCGAGTAGTGAGTGTTAGCTGTGTCTAGCCGAGTAGTTAGTGTTAGCTGTGTCTAGCCGAGTAGTGAGTGTAAGGTGTGTCTAGTCGAGTAGTGAGTGTTCGCTGTGTCTAGCCGAGTAGTGAGTGTTAGTGGTGTCTAGTCGAGTAGTGAGTGTTAGCTGTGTCTAGCCGAGTAGTGAGTGTTAGTGGTGTCTAGCTGAGTAGTGAGTGTTAGTGGTGTCTTGTCGAGTAGTGACTGTTCGCTTTGTCTAGCCGAGTAGTGAGTGTTAGCTGTGTCTAGCCGAGTAGTGAGTGTTAGCTGTGTCTAGCCGCGTAGTGAGTGTTAGTGGTGTCTAGCCGAGTAGTGAGTGTTAGCTGTGTCTAGCCGCGTAGTAAGTGTTAGCTGTGTCTAGCCGAGTAGTGAGTGTTAGCTGTGTCTAGTCGAGTAGTGAGTGTTAGCTGTGTCTAGCCGAGTAGTGAGTGTTAGCTGTGTCTAGTCGAGTAGTGAGTGTTAGCTGTGTCTAGCCGAGTAGTTAGTGTTAGCTGTGTCTAGCCGAGTAGTGAGTGTAAGGTGTGTCTAGTCGAGTAGTGAGTGTTCGCTGTGTCTAGCCGAGTAGTGAGTGTTAGTGGTGTCTAGTCGAGTAGTGAGTGTTAGCTGCCTCTAGCCGAGTAGTGAGTGTTAGTGGTGTCTAGCTGAGTAGTGAGTGTTAGTGGTGTCTTGTCGAGTAGTGACTGTTCGCTTTGTCTAGCCGAGTAGTGAGTGTTAGCTGTGTCTAGCCGAGTAGTGAGTGTTAGCTGTGTCTAGCCGCGTAGTGAGTGTTAGTGGTGTCTAGCCGAGTAGTGAGTGTTAGCTGTGTCTAGCCGAGTAGTGAGTGTTAGCTGTGTCTAGCCGCGTAGTGAGTGTTAGTGGTGTCTAGCCGAGTAGTGAGTGTTAGCTGTGTCTAGCCGCGTAGTAAGTGTTAGTGGTGTCTAGCCGAGTAGTGAGTGTTAGCTGTGTCTAGTCGAGTAGTGAGTGTTAGCTGTGTCTAGCCGAGTAGTGAGTGTTAGCTGTGTCTAGCCGAGTAGTGAGTGTAAGCTCTGCCTAGCCGAGTAGTGAGTGTTAGCTGTGTCTAGTCGAGTAGTGAGTACTGGTTGTGCCTAGCCATGGAGTGCGCATTATCTGTGTCTAACCGAGTAATATGGGTTGGCTGTGTTTGAAATCCCATGACATAGGTTTATGCGAAATAATCTTTAAGGATCATGGCGAAGTGTTGTTTTATTGAGTTATCAATGAATTAGTAGCCCTAAAAAGTCATTATAAAATGAACAGGGGAAATTGTTAGCACGGAAGATATGAGAAGCGGTATGAAGTCGTGCACGTATTGGCAACTATTAATTTTTTCATAATTAAACCAACGTCAGATCGGTTCAAAATACCAACAACAGAATAAAATGCTTCAGGAAAAACTATCAAAAACATACTAATAGGTATCGGCTTAAAATACCAACAAAAGACAATATGTCTAAGTTCAAAATATAAAATAGATCAATAGTAGGCGTCAACTCTAAATACCAACAACACAACAATATGTCTCAGCTCAAAATATTAGCAACAAAATAATAAGCCTCTACTCAAAATACTAACAACATAACAATATTGAACATATTCTGGGTACGTATTTTACTAGTTAAAACACTAGAGGATGACCTCCAATCCGTAGTGGAATGGGGACAAAAATGGATGGTCACATTCAATGCTGCCAATACTAAGCTTGTTTCCTTCAATAACTACAAGAAACCTTCTCTACCACCAATAGCAATGGCCAAGAACACATTGCCTTAAAGTACTTTTTTAACTCTTCGGTCTAACGTATACAGGGAACATGAACTGGAATAGATCTATTGAGAGTATTGCCAAGGCTGCTGCAAGAAAGGTGGGCTCTCTCTACCGTGCTAGAAAATTACTTACGCCTTAAAGTATCCTGTACATCTATAAGGCCACCATTCGCCCATGTATGGAGTACTGTAGTCACATTTGAGCTGGTGCATCTGCTACTTGTCTCTTACTCCTTGATAGGGTTCAAAAGAGAGTCACCAACCTGATAGGTCCTGAACTGTCATCTGGGCTTCAGCCTCTGTCCCATCGACAAAATGTTGCATCCCTCTGCCTGTCCTACAAATACTTTAATGGTGAGTGCTCTCACGAACTGCAAGCACTTGTGCATCCTCGACGTAACTCCCCTGACAACCCCGACAAGCAACTAAGTCCCACCCCTTTACAGTAGAGATCCCTAGGTGTAAGTAGCCTTTTACTCAAATAGTTTCTTCCCCAGAACTGCAAGTCTTTGGAACTCCCTTCCGGGATTCTGCTTTCCCAACTGTACTGATATGCAGAAGTTCAAGTGTAATGTGAACAGCATCTTTCTACACATCTCCATTCATAATGCCCTCCGCAAATTATTAATTGAAGTGATGGTAGATTGGATCTGGTGGATTGCGAAGGAAACATCAATTCTGCTAAATATGTGTGAATATTACACGAATGACTCCTACCAATATTCTCAAGTGGTGAAACAAACCAAATTAACACCCTATTTATCGAAGATGGAACTCCTTGTCAGGCTGCAGGGGTGATACAACATTGGTTGCCTCAAAATTGGATTAATATACTTCCATGACCAAAGTCAGTCTCTGGATATGAACCAAACTAAAAACCTTTGTGGCATATTAAAACGGAACCTTCGCAAACAGAAAAGAAACCAAATTCTAAGCTTGCGCTTTTAGCATTATTGCGGCGGACTTGGTATGAACTTCCTCCTAGTATTAAAAATAGCAATGAGAATGTCAATCAAGTATTATTTATCGAATTTATGACCACTTATGTTTGATTTTGTTTTGTTTCTATCGGTGTCATACCTGTGAATATAATATCCGATATGGAATTACCTCTGGAACAATAAATACGAAAATTGCATGAATACAAATATTTTCAACTTATTTCACAAACGAGTAACAGTAACATAATAAACACTAAACTTCCTTGATATATCACAGAATTTAAATGAAAAAAAAACCCTTTAAATAGGATACTACATTAGATGATATTACAAAACTACAGAAATTAGGAAGAAATTAATTTATAAAGTAAATAAATAACAGCAAATTATTTACATGTACAAATAGAGAATCAAAATGCATATCCACTTTAACCGATAAATAATATGAAACTGTTATAATGGAATGACCTAGCACTCCTCCACACAATAATATGCAGACAATGTAGATATACTCTTCGGGTAATCAGAGAGCTCCACGACACCGAGAGAGACAGACTCTCGTCTTGTATCCCCTTTGTACATATACCTAAAAAAGAAAACCGGTATATTAGAAACAAATTGCAGTTGTAAAAAAAATGTAAAGACGCGATAAAATTGATATGGTCTAATCCGCCATGCAGTAAACGCGTAGTGATAAACATTTTGATATATTTCAACCGTAGAAAATAAAATTTTCCTAAGAATATTAGATTACGGTAGTTATTAATAAAATGCTGTAAAACTATCAAACACAATAAAAAAGCAGCTATAATAGCATATAGTATGAGTATTATTATTATTATTAGTAGTAGTATTACTAGTACTACTACTACTACTACTACTAGTAGTAGTAGTAGTAGTAGTTATAATAATAATAATAATAATAATAATAATAAAAATGGAGAGACTTGTTGTCACTCAGCTTCCACAGGCTGTTTTCAGGGAACGATTCCTGAAGACCTGTATGAAAGCTTCTTGTGAGCCAATGATAAAAATATGAATTTAAAAATTGAAATATTCAATAATAACCCTAGCACGCATCATCAATGCAATTGTAGACAACTAAATGAATATGTATTAAGTGCAAATGCATATTTTACGAATATAGTTTATGAATATCGAGTCATGGAAAGAAATAGAATATGCGCTAACTCAAAAGTTATTTAAAGAAAGATAATTTGATTGTTTTATAGATTATTCAGCATCTAACTCGGAGATAATATGCGATGTGAAATGAAATCGTCTGTTATTCGTATATTTAAACTAACTTGATACGAAAACTTTAGAAAAATTAATCTTTCTTAAAATATTATCACATAATGACATCGAGATGTACTATAATTAATAGAAACCGTGCAATCATACAGAACTGTTCGCATCGTTAGAAAATTCTGTGTCTAGACATAAATAAAATCATCAGTTACTAAATGCAACGTAAACATTATTTAAGCTATATCGATAGATATATTACTGACCCAGGGCTAAATTTCGATTTGTATAATGCTCATTATAGTGTATAGTCGCATTACACGGTTGGAACATCTTAGTCGATCGATAATAAACCATCTCTGCCGAAGAGAACGTAAAGTCTTTGGCGTTTCTCACCAAAGGAACGATCCTAATTACAATTTATTCCGACAAAGAAAGCTCCAATGATCCACTTCAGGCTACAGAATGCTAGAATAATACACAGCCAAACCAAGTGTTGTATGCAACTATCCAAGTATGCTGTGTGTCCAGTCAGTACGGATACCTTGTAGTGCTCTACTTTTCATATTTCGTCATCAATATCTCACGTGAACTCGTTATAAAAAACGTCCAGACAAACATGAATATAAATATTATCTTGAGGTAAAATCCAGAAATGGTTTTATTTTTACTAGAAACGTATTCCCATTCTATTTAAAAGACTTAATCGATAGTTATATGAATAGCCCATAATCTGACATAGATCTCTATAAGGAAATATCTACATTGTTAATTATATTAATGGCCGTGAACCTGTCTTTGATCTATACAATGATTGATTTGGATTGTTATTGTATTACGAACCATTAACCTAACTTTGATGTTCATAATATTAAAAAATGGAATGCGTTCAGCTTACTGTTATTATAGCGTAGATATGAACGGTGTATCAGGTTTCATGATGAGCAGAATACCCGCGAAATCGGGTAGGGCAATACATTTGGAATAATGCCAAGAAAAGTTACCGTTTCAGTTTTGTTTTCTTCCTTCATCAGGATCACGCCTAAAAAAAATTGGAGTTTTGTATAAACAATACATGAATGAGTCCAGTGTGTAAACATATTACTTTACCTAACAAAATATCACAGAAATATTTACTCACTAGTACAAAGAAAGACCAGCTCACATACAAGCCAGTACACAGACACACACGCACACACATATATATTAATATATATATATATATATATATATATATATATATATATATATATATATATATATATATACAGGGTGTTTCGAAAGTCTTGGGCCCATTTCAAGTCCTCATATCTTCATAACTCTGAATAGTAGAAAGATGAAAGTGGTATCATTTTAAAGCTAAATGCATTGAGTTTTTTGTAAAGCTTTTGATGTTTTTCATTTCTTTTTAGATCCAATATCTTAATAGTTCTTAAGATATTCAATGTCAAAATGTGCCCAAGACATTGTGAACACCCTGTATATTAATTCCAGGATGACAAACGAGGTAAACACGCAATGCTGAATCTCCTGTGCTAAAATGTTTTTTAAAAGGGTATGCGCATAAAAAGAGTTGATAGTTACATATATTTGATTGTTTCTGTGGAACGAAACAAACGAACTTTTGAAATGCTGAAAGACTTTGATAATAACAAATATTTTGAACTTGAAATGTTGTAAATGTGCATATATATATATATATATATATATATATATATATATATATATATATATATATATATATATGTTTAATTCGAAAAATTCAAAATAAATATGATTTCAAAGTTCGAATTGAATTCCAGAAATAAATATGCAATTTACTTCATATGGTTTACTTAAAATCAGTTTTTATTCTTTTAATAAATGTGATTACAAGATGTTAGAATTGAAATTGATCTGCTACCAGAAAAAAAAATTATTATTTGTTACTCTCCCGTGCTAGAGAATTACTGATGGCACCAGGTACCTTTATTTTAACTTTGAAATCACGACTCTATAATAATATATACGAAATCTGGACAAATAAAGATATCATATTTAAGCGTATTACGACTAGTTAAAACTGTAACCCCCCTCCCCAAGCTAGAAATATATAAAATGCGATATGTCTTTATTTGACTCTATCCTATTTATACCCCATCCGTCTAACTCTCCTTTCCGAAACAAGTCACAATGCGGCGCTAGGGGTTTAAATAATTGGATATTTTATAGACCGATTTTTAATGGGTGTTTAGCCGGTTAAAATAATTTTTAAGGGATTAAATTGAAAAGATGTTGTATATTAATCTAAGTTTATTTTTAATTTTTACTTGGCGTATATGCGTATGACGTTAGAACAGTTGTAACGTCACCAGCCTTGAATGCTACAGTTTTGCTTTCGATTTCGATTCTAGCAGATGGCACCCAATTTTGAAACCACGATTCTATAACAATATTTGCGAAATTAGGACAAATTAAAATAGATTTAAGCGTATTTTACGCCTGGGAAAAGCCGAGCGCCCCCCCCCCCGCTTATATATATATATATATATACATATACATATATATATATATATAAAACTCACCATGTTTGTCTGTCTGTCTATTTAAATATTTTACAACTCTATCTCTACCGAAACTAAATCCGCAGAGCGGCGCAAGGGGTCTCAGATAATTAGATTCTTTACATACCGTTTTTTTCATGGGTCTTTAGCCGGTTAAAATAGGTTTATAAAAGATCAAAAAGGTGTAAAAAAAAGTTTTTTTTAAATCATCAAACATTTTGTCGATTCATTTTTCATTTTTTATCAGTTTGTATGCGTGCCACGTTGGTACAGTTGTAACGTCACCAGCTTTAAATGTTACACTATTGCTTTCGGTTTCGAATCTAGCTAATGGCACCCAAATACTTTTATTTTTTTACTTTTGAAATCACGACTATAATAATATATACGAAATCTAGAAAAATTTAAATATCATATTTAAGCATATTTTACGACCGATCAAATCCTGGCGGCCCCGTCCCGTAATAATATATAAAGGGATATACGTCTGTCCGTTGTCTTCATATTTTCATACTCTATTCTTCATATTCATGATTGGATTTTTTATGGCCCATTCTTTTATGGGTCTTTAGCTGGTACAAATAGTTTCTGAGGAGTCCAAAAACGTCAGAACTGAAAAAAATCGATATCTATTTTGTACGTTCATCTTAATTTATTTTTAATTAAAATTTTTTAATCGGATCATATGCGTGTCACGTTGGTACAGTGGTAACGTCACCAGCTTTGAATTATACAAATTGCTTGCGGTTTCGATTCTAGCTGTGCGCACCAAAATACTTTTCTTTTTTTTTACTTTTGAAATCACGAATCTTTAATCTTTAACAATATTTACGATATCTGGACAAATTAAAATATCATATTTAAGCGTATTTTACGACCGGCCAGATCCTCGAGTCCCCATCCTTACTAGTATATATATATATATATATATATATATATATATATATGTATAGATTCTTTGATTAATTCAAAATGAGAGAGTTGCACTTGATGACATTTTCTGGCGATTTTATTAGATGAACTCATTGATAAATATGTTTAGATAGAAATTGAGTGCAACTTCAAACTTCTCATCTTAATCTCCCTTTTCTTTGTCTATTACTTTCACACTGTCCCACTCACTCTCTTTATCTCTCTCTTTTCTCTCTCTTTCTCTCTCCCTCCCTCCTATAAGCCTCCGAGTTGGCTTATCGAATAACCAGCATCCTCTCCGCCTTTCTATTTCCTTCTAGGTTTATCCATCAAACTTGCATCAGTTCGACTTCATGAATTTTCTCATGATTTTACTTGATGAACCTATTGATAAATAGCAAAGGGCGCATTGAGATGGAAATGTTTGAGCGGAAGTAAATTAAATTACTTGAGTTCCGGTCATTGATGTCCTGTCTCTTTTGCTGGCGAGACTTAAAGCAGAAAATAAGTGTCTAGGTAGTGTCTCCGAACAAGACAGCGCACACATTTTTTCTTGGTGTAGTGAGATGAGGGACAAGTCTATCTATCCACCTGAGTTTCTTCCAGTCTCCTTCACTTTCAGGTGTTTTCATCTCACTGTCTCTTTTTTTGAGTAAATCTTTCTTTTTCATAAACAACGATGGATTTATCAGAAAATGAACAGAACATGAGAATATAATGATTTAAGAATTAACATTAGCAATGCTATACAGGAGCGTTATCACGAGAGATAAATTGTTGCAAGCAACGAGAAAATCTCTGATTTAGAAAAAAAAGATATATAGTTATGGGTTATAATTGATCCAAATCTATATACTGAAGTAAGCGTTCAGATAAGCACACACACACACAGATCGCCCGAAAAACTAAGATAGTTACCTAAATTAACAAGTGATGCTAACTTTTCTATACGTTCTTTCTGACATTATATGGGCATGCTTATTTCTTTCCAAGAAACAAATTCTGTTTATTTTCTTATGAGTATATGTAGGAAAAATTTATTGTTGCTATATAAATATTGATTATTTTTGCGTAACGAAACAGATCCATGAAATGTAGCGAAGTTTGTTATGTTAAAAGGAATGATTGCTAAGATATACAAAACCTTGGAATTAGTAATATAGCTATATGGCTATTCATATATATATATATATATATATATATATATATATTTGTATATTTTGTCAGCAAGTCATTATTAAAGTACGTCTGATTGAACACGACAGAGTTATTGATTTCCGATTTTTCTGGATATCTTTTCAATTTGCCGAGCTGTCTTTTTTTATTTCAGCCGGCATGTTGTATATAATGGCGCCCAAAAACTGTTGTGCAGCCATATTCTTCTCAAGCGCTTTCTTTCAGTTCATCCGATCGTCAACGATCATTTTTTCTCTCCCTTCTCTCGCTCCGCTGTGTCGTCACATCGCTCACCGACTTGGTTATTTGCGTAATTCTAAAATACGTTTATTACTTTTAGCTAAGGAGGATTATAAAGATTGGTTGAGGGAGATAGAAAGATAAGGGGAGATAGACTGTTTGTGTGAGGGTAAGAGAAAGTGAGGGTTACGTTAGCGAAAGTAAGTGATAAAACGAATGTATTCTTGAAATCTGCGGATCTATTCTCGCTTTAGAAAGAGATGTAAGAGAGATCGAATGTGATATATGAAGAGAGAAAATGATATAAGAAAAGGAGGGGAAGAGTAAGACGGGGAGGGAGAAGAAGAGAGATATAAAGTGAGAACATTGTGCGCGGGCGAAAGAGATAGAGGGTGAAAAGAGAGTGAAAGAAATAACGATTGAAAGGGACAAGACAAATTTATTCCCGTTTAAAAAAACAAAAAACAACTGTTTATTTCTTCATCTCGCTCGACGGCCATTTTAGAATGCCAAACATAATTTAGTCGCTTCTTTAATCTGTTTTTGTCCTGTTACAAATATTTCTTTTTATTTCTCGTTTAATCTGATTCAATCTTTCCCTAATTCGTACTTGTCAGCGGATTAATTCTTTAACACATCACGTGGTATCACACAATCGATTTCGCGGGAGAAAATAAATTGGACTGTCCATTTTTCAACAAACAATACTTTCTACTCATTGGATATACGTGTGATGTTCTCGATTACGCGTGACGTGATAGGTTCATATAGTCATGAAACTAAAACAGTAGAACCCCGGGATACGGTGGTGCAAGAATACAGTTTTTTTCAGGTGACGATGTGGAATACGATGTTTTTCCGGGCCCTGGTTACAGTATTTTCCCCGCCTTACGGTGTTATTTTTAATGTTATTTTATTATATACATTTATATTATATGCTGTACTGTATTTCGTTACTAATTTTTAGTATTTACTGTATAAAATCTTGCTTATGCCCCGCCATACGGCAGTTTCATCTTTCGATCCCAATCCTGGAACGGATCAGTGCCGTATCCCGGGTTTCTACTGTAGTGAAGTTGGAGAACTACTTGTAGTTATTGTTTATTCGTTTGTTTGTTTGTTTTTTGTTTTTTGTTTGTTAAGTGAATCGGACTTTTAAATAGAACTCATGAAGATCGTGACTCAGGGTTGTCTGGCCTCGATGAAGTGATTCACTTTAGTCGTAACTATTTGTTAACCTGATTTCATTTACTGAATTTTGCTCCCAACGTTGGATAAAGCAAAACTAAGTAGCTCCATACCAATTCAGGAAAGGTATTACACAGAACACTACAAAAAAATGGCATAAAGGCACTTTCACTTTGGTGATTTGTGCTCCCGACACAATTTTACTTGTCACACATAGAGACGAGTGTCGATGAAAGAACGGTGAATGCTGATGACTCTTCCTTCCCAGAGCAATTTTCTCCAAGTTGCGGCCAAAATACGGCTTTGTGATATGGATCCCCGCCTTGGTTCCCGTGCCAGAAACTGGAGTTCTAGATGGAATAACCCTGGCGCTACTTATATACCATCTCTTTTACCACGACGATGAGCGGATCGATTTTAATATTGTTGAACGAATCGGGCTTCTACGCAGAGCCCAATAAGATTGTCGCTTAACGTTGAGTGATGGGTATGACTTTTTACTAAACAGATAGCACTTATCAAGGCCAATATCCACTCAATCCTACAGCTTAATAGACGGATAGATTATTAGTAGGATGATGAAGACTATTATTAGAGGATTGAAATAAGGACTGTCATCAAGACAGCTGAATTACTCTTAAGGAATATGTATGACTAGGGATGTGACAACAGCATATTCTTTTCGTTGTTTTGACTCTCGAGTATATAGTTAGACTCAGTTAATCAACCGAGAACCACATCACACTATATAAAAATATATAAAATATTAACTGGTATATACTCGAGAGTCAAAACAATAAAAAGAATATGCTGTTGTCACCGTCCTATTTATGAGACAATACTAATATCACTTTATTAAATCTGCCGAAACAAAAATTAGATATGTAAATATAAACTTAAACACCAAAATACAAAAGTGACCAGCCCGGTTATTTGAGAGATTAGATCTGAAGACGAACATATTGTAGTTTACAAAGAAGAACAAATATATAACTTGACAGTAAAACTGACAGAGCAGCCATTTTGTTTTATGAAGCAAATCTATGACAAAATACGTATAATTCTTGCTCAGAAACAAGCTGTCAGAATAGTTGTTAGTTAATTGGTGGAAATTGGGCTTAGCACCATGGCTTAGGTTAATTAAGGGCGCATTGGTTTATGGAGGAGTGAAAATAAAACATTGTTTTCTGAAAAAATATTTTCTTCATCCACTGAACACTGTTAATAAACGCTGATCTCAATACAAGAAAAAATATATGAAACAATATAAAAATTAGTAATGATTACTTTGGGACCATAAAACTCAAAGATATCACAGAATCGATCGTCATTATGAAGTAAACCAGATCAGACTCTTTGAAGGTAATAGCTTCTTTTATCCATTGAAGCATCTGTCACGAAGGACCTTGCAGCCAATTCCCCAGCTCAGAACACTGTTAATCAGTTTTGTCATGAAGCCAATATCGATCGAGGAATTTGAATGCCACGCGTGTCAGATTATTCAAGAGATTTTCATGGAGGATTCCATAGCTTCAGCTGTCACGCAGTTTTTTTTTGTTTTTTTTTACATGGGGATCACCACTTATCAAGGCCCGTAAGCCACTCGGGGATAAGGGTTATTTTGTGTACAATAATCAATGGGATAATATCGTAGTAATAGTTGGTATTGGAGATTTGATAAAGTGTCTTACTTAAGGGGGCGATTAATCAGGAATTTGTTTATGTTGGACTTGAAGACATCAAAGTTGTAGTCAGGTGGGAAACAGGCAAACGGAAGAGAATTCCACAGGCGTGCACTTCTCAGAAAAAAGCTATGTTAATGGAATCTACGTTTTAATTTAGGCACAGATAAAGAGTGGGGTAAATTACTGACAGTGGTTTTAGCTAGACTGGTGTTTGTCATGATGGATTGGCGAGGGGGGATCAGAGATTGGAGCTCGGACGAGCACTTGGCATGGAAATAACGATAAAACAAATATAGTCTCACAACGTCTTTTCTGTGGAAGCGAGGTTGCAGGGAAGAGAAGAGAGCATTCCTCACTAAGCCACGAAGTCTATTTTGTACTTTGTCAAGGCAGGATATGCTGTTTTCTGAAGCTCCAGCCGAGATGTGGCAGCAGGACTCCATGCTTGGACGTACTTGGCTTTTATAGAGATAGAGAATTGCATGAGTAGTGAAATATCTTCTGGAGCCTACCATTTTCCCAGCGGCTCGGGCAACAGACTTTATATACGTGTTCCATTTCACATCAGGAGTAAAGGTCAAACCCAGGAGCTTGTCAAAACATGAAGCCTCCTCAAGACGAGAGCCATCCATTTCAATTGATGTTAGATGAAGAACAGAGTGTTGAAAATGTAAAGCTTGGTTTTAGATGCATCAAAAGTAACCAGCCATTGAACCACGCACTCAAGATCAGAGGAGAAGGAATCAGAGAGAGCTTTGTCATTTACGGCCTTTGATGTGTTTCCGTAGATGGTCGTTTCATCAGCATAGATGTCAACGAATGAATTAAGTATGTGTTTTGGGAGATAATTGATGTAGATCAGGAAGAAAAGTGGGCCCAGGATAGACTCCTGGGGGACTCCAGCATTAATACTGTGAGCCTCTGATTGCTGCCCATCAACCACTACTCTTATGAACCTATCAGAGAGAAATGATTTAATTATTGAGAAAACATTTTCAGTTATACCGTAGCTGGAAATGTTGTGAAGTAGGCCCTTATGCCAAACCTTATCGAAGGCCTTTTATATGTCAAGAGCAATTGCCCTAGAAAGGAAGCCTTTGTCGAGAGATTCACTAATCCTATGGGATATAACTGTTAGCAGATCAGCTGTAGATCTAGCAGAACGGAAACCATATTGCATGTCACTAAGGAGGTTATTTCTGCTAAGGTGGTTGACTACTTCTTTATTTGATACGGATTCCAGTAACTTACTCATAACACATAAGAGACTTATTGGTCTGTACTGAGAGGGGGATGACTTATCACCTGAGTTCTTAAATACAGGGCATACTGACGAGGTTTTCCAGGGTGTTGGGAAGCACTTCTCCTTAAAGCAATGCTTAAACAGTTTTGTAAGTATGGGGGCAAGTTCTGGTCGAAGCTTTTTGAACACTATAATTTGAATGCCGTCAGGGCCAGTTGCTTTACTGGAATCAAGGTTCTGGATTAGTTTGGCGACCTCGTGCACAGGTATTTTTATGTTGGATAAGGTATTTCTGTTGTAGGAGGAAATACAGGGAATTGATGCCATTCGTCGCATCTGTTCAGGATCCTGTTTGCAATTTGCCAAAACTGGTGGGAATCAAGCCGCTGCTCAGCTACTTTGGAATTGAAGGACTGAGCATATACCTCTCTTGCATTTTTTATTACTATTTTACAGTGGTTGCTGGCAGTCCTGAAGGCAGCTTTAGTCTCAGTACATCTATTACGTTGGTAGCTATGGAAAAAGTGATTTCTGTGCGCAATGGCAGCGGCACATTCTGGGGAGAACCATGGCTGGCTGTTAGGTTATGTTGGAATATTTTTTATGGTATGAATCGGTCTATGCCTACAATTAACCATTCGGTAAGATCTGATACTATAGAGAATATATCCTTTTTAAACATGGAATGCAGAGGTAGATCAGATATGAATGTACGGAAGCTATCCGAGTCAGCCATAGAATATCGATATACAGTACGGTGGAGAGGTACATCTGAAGACTTATTGAATTTCATTTTTATCTTAACTGATATAACTGTGTGATCGGAGGATCTCAGGGAAGATAGAACGGAACATGAACATAGCTCAGTTGTGAGAAAAAGGTCTAGAAGTCCTGCATACTGACCAGTAGTATCGGGCACATGGGTGGGTTCAGGAACAATCTGAGTGAGGTCATAAGCAATGGCAAAATCATAACAGAACCTCCCCTCACCATCTGTCTTATCTGAGTGGGTCAGCCATTCTAAATTATGGACATTGAAGTCACCGCAAATGTGAATGGTAGCCGAAGGATGAGCAGATAGGATGAGGGCAATTTTCTCAGATATACTCTTAAGGACAGTAACCCCGCTGTTGTGGGGGCGATAGAGAACGAATATGAATGCGGTGGTGTAAGAAAGTGCCACCCAGAAGCACATATAAGGTAAATTAGGGTCTTCCCTGGAGATATCTCTACCACACGGGAAGCCATCTTTAATGTAGGCGCATATTCGATGACCATGGCGATCTTGGGAGTCAGATTTAGATGTTAAGTTAGAGTATCCTTTTATTATGAAATCATCTAGGGAAGTGGTGGGCCCTATGCCAGTTTCGCTTAGAAAGAGCAAGTCCAGTTTCGTCTCCTGTAATTGGGTTTCAACCTCTGGAAGATTGGAACGTAGACCCCTGATGGTGGTGGTAATTCAACAATGCTTTTGTTTTAGTTTTGTTGGATTTAACTACCCCGATAGAGAATGTTCGAATTGTTTTAAATAGCATTTTTGTCGGTCTGTCATGCTTCAACTAATAAATATGATCTATTTCAGTCTGTGACACTGATGTTAACATAATATTTTCGTTGCTCTGCCATGCTAAAATTTCAAATTGCAGTTTTAATTCATGTGATGCGAAAGTAGGATGTTTCTAAGAATCCTTATAAGGGATTTTGCTCGTCAATTGGTCTGTAACACTTATGTTTAAAGTGCCGTTTTTGCCAGTCTTGAATGTCAAAATTTTAAAAAGAATTTCTATCGGTATGTCCTGATAAAATTTGAAATGATATTTTCATCAGCTTATCATTAAAAAGCTTTTAAAATATTTCGATTAATGAAATATTTAAAAGGGCAATTTAATCGGCCTATCAAGTAAGATTTGAAATAGCATTTTCGTAAGTCTGTCATGCCAGCATTTGAAATAGTATTTTCGTCAGTCTGTCATGCCAGCATTTGAAATAGAACTTTCGTAAGTCTGTCATGCTAGAATTTGAAATAGCATTTTCATTTTCATCAGTCTGTCAAGCAGAACTCGAAATAGCTTTTTTGTCTCTTTGTTATGGCAAATTTGGAATAGCATTTACATCGGTCTGTCATACAAAATTAAAAATAACAATTTCATTGACGGCCATGTTAAAATTTGAAATAGCATTTTGAAATAGCATTTTAAGCTGTGTGTAATGCAAATGTTACGCAGCATTTTATATCGCTATGTCAAGCTAAATTTAAGAAAACATTTCATCAGCATGTAACGTGCAATCTGAAAAATGCATTTTCTGTCAGTCTGTCATGCTCTACTAAAAAAAAAAAATTAGTCAGTCCGTTATGCTAAAATTTAGAATGGACTTTTCGTCAGTCTGCTATTCTAAACCTGTGAAAAGCATTTTCGTTAATCTGTCACGCCAAAATTTAAAATAACGTTTTCATCGTTCTGCTATGCAACATTCAAAATTTGACTTAGTTTGTCATGCTTTAATTTGGAATATTTTGCTGAGTCTGTTATGCCAGAAAATGAAATTATTTGTTTGTTAGACTGCCATGTGAAATGTGAAATGTGAAATACGATTTTCATAAATCTGTTTTGCCAAAATTTGAAATAACATTTGCGTCAGTCTGTTATACAAATATTTTAAATACAAGTTTGACAAGAAGATTCTTTCGGTTTTTAACTTTTAAATTCAGATGAACTTATCTCGGCCCAAACAAAAATTCATTGATCGAAATAAGCAACATCAGAATTAGCACACATTTTGTCACCGCGAAACAAGTGTATTCATGCCAGTAACGTAAAAAGTCTTGCGTTCTGGTGGTGATGTAGTTGCTGAAGGCGTTTTTGATATCGCTTAGGTTTGTGAAGCATTTCTCACGCAGAAAGTTGTCGAGATGATTAAAAAGGTGGTAGTCAGTAGGGAAGAGGTCTGGACAGTATAGAAGATGAGGCAGAGTTTCGTAGCCCGATTCGTTACACTTCTGCACGGTCGGTTTAGCAATGTGTGCTCGGACATTTTCGTGGGTGAGAATATGAACTTTTCTGTTTACTAATGCTGGGTGTTGTTGTCGAAGTTTCTGATGTATTTCATTCATTTGTTTACAATACTTCTTCGCTTTAATAGTTTGTCTCTATTCAAAAAACTGTAATGTATAAGACTGGCATACGACCACCAAACAGTCAGTATGATCTTGTTTTAATCCAACTCTGTCCCCGGAAAGTGTCGGCGTCTTACCAGTGAGCTGTCGTAAAGAATCCACTTTTCATCGCAAGTCGAAACCTGGTCGAGACAAAGGGTCGTTCTTGTTGCGTAAAAGAAGGGAAGGTGTCATTTTATAACGCCGTTTCTTTTGGTTGTCATTAAATTCGTGAGGCACTCATTTATCCAAATCTTTTGTCTCGCCAATCTCTCTCAAGTGGTTGGAAATCGTCGCTTACGTTATGTCTAATTCAGAAGACAGTTCTCGATCAAGTGCGTTGAAGGCTCTTAATTAATCATTGTGAATATCCGATGACCGACCACTACGCTCATCATCTTCAAGTCGCCGCCAGGAAATTTCTTAAACCACTATTGAGCTGTGCGTTTACTAGTGGTTCCTAGGTCAAAGGCTTCGTTGATATCACGAGCTGTTTCGGCAGCTTTTCGGCCTAGATTAAATTGAAGTAAATTGTGCGAATTTGCTTTTTATTCGTTTCGTATTCAACCTTCTGAAAAGAAGACATAATTGTTTTAAAACGATTGTAATTTAAACGATTCGATAGAGCGAAAAACGCTCTTTAAAATCATATATAAAGTAAAGGTATTATAAAAAAAAAACTTATTTAAAAATATATTTCGAATTCAAAATTAAAAATTCCGCAAAAACTTTCTTCTCAACCTAATTGCATTTCCGTGAATCGTTCATGCAAACATTTTAAAATTTATTTTGTTAGTCTGTCAGAAATGAAAAACGAGATTTGGTTTACCCCGCTTAAATTTCAAACGGCATTTTCCCTGGTCTCTCACATTTTACTAACTGGCTCCACCCCCTTCCCCAACCCAGCAATGTGCTCTGATGAACTTGTTGTACCAGTGCCTGTGGATGACAATCCCGCCACCAACCCGACCATTAGCCAAGTCCCATCCCGTCATTGTAGAAATCATTAGACGGATGTACAACTACTTTCTGATTTAATAGCTTGTTTGGAATTCCATCCCTGCTCATTGTTTCATTGACTGTACCTAAATGAGTAAATTAGTATCTGATATGAACAGACATCACGATGCACTGCACTCAATTGCACCTAGGATGCACTTTTAAATATGGCCTCTAAATCACAGTTACCTGTTTAAGTCTTATACGGTATAATCACGTGGACTTACTGGTTGTCGTTCGATCACCAAAGTTAAGCAACGCTGAACTTGGTCAGTATCAGATGAGTGATCATTTGGGAATACCAGATGCTGTATGTAGAAGGATGTCTACATCTTGCGAGAGCCATAAAAACTTAATGTTGTTATCTACTCTTGATCGGTGTATGCAAGCGACTGGGTACCGCTTGTGAATTTGATATTGCTATTAATATGGAGGGAGCTGGTTCAATCCGTCTAGTGGGAATGCAGCTTCGGATCTCAGTAACAATGTCCTTTGGTTGGAAACGAGCTTAAAAATTGTTGGTATTTTTTAAATTATTTTCCTCGCTAGATGTGTAAACTGAATCCACAAATCACAAAAATGTTGTTTATGTCGCGTGCTAAATCAATATTTTATTGCTATGCAATTTTCGACTTATTGCCCGCAGATACGGCATAATCACGTTGACACACCGGTTCCCGCTGGATCACCGAAGTTAAGCAACGTTGAACCTGGTCGATACTAAGTGGGTGACCATTTGGGACTCCCAGGTGCTGTATGGGCTCTCCGCTTATCTCTACATTGTTTCCAGTCGTCCTGGACTTCACTTGCCACTGGACCCAAACAGTGCCGATTCAGGAGGTGTGGTTAGGGATTGCGCAGTCTTGCCTCATAATTACACACGCAGCTGCCCCTATAAGGGGTATCATTTGTCTTTCGAGGCATAAGGCATCAGCTACCAGATTAGACTGCCTAAAGTTACCGGCTTCCTGAACTAATATGCATCGACATCTTATTGTTGTTTCTCCATTTTTCTTTTCAAACTCAATCATGTTCTGGAAAGCCCAAAATAAAAACAGTAATCTCTCTTTCTCTCTCGCTCTCTCTCTCTCTCTCTCTCTCTCTCTCTCTCTCTTCCTTTCGTTCTAGCTTTCTTTCTACTCCACTTATGAGAATAACACTTTGTTATAGTTGGCAATCTGTGACACTTAAGAACAGGATATTGGTTGCTGGCAACCCATAACATGAATATGCACACTGCAACAATCCTGAGAAATTACTTGGACCAGATGGGCGATTCTAACCCGATCCGATCAATCGGCTGGTCATTTAAAGCCTACTAAAAGCCTTAACAACAATGTTCGTTTCAGGAATAAATCCTCCAATTATTTTTTTAACGCAAAAAGTCGAAGAGCGATAAAGACGTGAGTTGTAGCATTAAATTATTTTTATTTTTCTACATCGACGAAAGCGACCCGACGACGGCCCGAGGACCGCCGACGAAACCACCACCGCTGCCACTACGTTCGCGATGAACGATGGCTGTGCATGATCGTACGGAGCGTGCTTTGTCATAGGAGAGTCATTCTAAAAGTAAACACTTCTGCTGGTGTTAAATCCCAAAAGTCGAAGAACTACGAAGATCGGAGTGGTATCATAATAACAAGCAACCTTTTAATCTATAGAGTTTAATTTTCTACATAGTCACTTAACGCACTTTTGCGAGGAATTAGCAGTCGCATCTCTGCTTTTGACGCACATTTATGACACTGTGTTCACACTGTCAATATTTGCAACAGAGAGATGGAACTTTCAACTCATGAATGCATGATAACAATGCAATTATACATCTCCTGTGATCTGTAACAAAGCCGCTGACGCGTATTTAGCAGCAGCATCTGTAGGACACGTATGCAAATGAGCTTGCTGGGGAGAGAGCTGAGGTTAAAGCGGAGGAAAAGTAGGGAAAGAAAAGCGGGGAGAAAAAATGACACACGTGGGCGGCAAGCGATAGAAAAGCACGAAAAAAAAGAATTGTTATGAAGTTATGAATTGCGCAAGGCAAAATAGAAAAAAGAACGTACTATCTTGATGTTTATAATTCCAGGTATGTCGATTTGTGACTGTATAAGAGAAAAAATAAACAACAGTAAACAGAAGAGAGCAGCAACAGTGATGAACGTGATTGACATCGTGACACTTCTCCGTCGTCGAGGATAGCAACAAAAGAATTGTTATATATATATATATATATATATATATATATATATATATATATATATATATATATATATAGTAATTTATAAAATATATATGGCGATTAAGCTACACTGAATATTCCACGTTTCATCCACTCTAGGACTCGTCAGGCTTATACGCATAAGCCTGAGGAGTCATAGAGCGGATGAAACGCGGAATATTCAGTGTAGCTTAATTGCCATATATATTTTATAAATTACTAACTAGCTCTACCTACGTATTGAGCACTTTTGAAGTAAATACTTAAAGTTTATGCATAAATCTATACTTTCGTATATTAATTTTATGTGAGTAAATTAAGTAGTTATATATATATATATATATATATATATATATATATATATATATATATATATATATATATATACATTCGATAAGACAACAGAAACACTTTGAAGGGGTTCGTTGCTGAAAAAAGAATGCTTATTGCCATAATGTTTTATATTGTTTTATTTTATTTATCAGCTTTATTCGGCTTTATTCGGCTTTAGTTGATGTAGTATGAGCTACTCTTCAAAAAGCAATTACAATCGAAGATGTTTTGTCAGCTATTTAAGTTTATTAGATAAAGACACTTTTTTTTTAAATGTAATTTCATTTTTTTATTTTAATTTTTAAGCACAAGTGGCGTTTTTAATTTTCGTTTGACGTCATCAATATGATCTGACGAGGTTTTGTTGCTTTTGGTCCTTGAAGTTATTTAAAATCGGTCTTATGAGAAAACACGTCGCTCAATCTTTTCTAGTTGCGTTATTTTTGGCGCGAATTCAACGATAGAAAATTTAGATCAAACGAAAACAGGACTTATTATTCGAATTGTCCGTCCATTTAATTTGCGCGTTAAACACAATGGACATCACGCAGATTTGAATTTTATAAAAAAGAATCTTCAAAGAGACGTCATACTTTCCTTCTAGGTTCCATGGCCCCTTGGCTTGGCATCACAAACAACACAAGAAAAACATAGTCTTCGATGATTAGGGAGGGTTCCATCAATAGACACTGAAAATATTTAATTTATATATATATATATATATATATATATATATATATATATATATATATATATATATATATATAAACTCTTTTTTTTTCATGAGCAGTAATATGTTGCTACACAGTCATGAGCATGTTTTGGTCAGCTAGTTACCAGTAACTAGAGATCTCTTCAGGCGATACAGCTTATACGAAAGTAAAGTATGCAATTAAATAAATATATATATATATATATATATATATATATATATATATATGAACAAATGATTAATAAAATATGTTAAAAGACATCTTGAAAAAGAGTTAAAAACATATTTAATTTTAAAAAAGGAAGCACAAGATAAGTGGATAGTCCTTAATCCGCGGAGTTTCGAAGAAATACTCTCCTTCTCATCAGAGGGCAGGAATTAGCAAAATGCAGGATCGGATTTTGCATATAAAAGTATTTAATGAAACTACAAGTAAGTCAAAGATCTTACTTGGTTAAAAAAAGGGTGAGGTAAGGGGAACAGGAGGCAAAAGAAAAATAATAAAAATATTTCACATGAATGGATAGTCCGGTGAAGGGTAAAAATCCAAAAATGGTAAAATCCAAAACGGTCGAATTTAAAATTTCAATCCACTGGGTAAATTCCAAATGGTCCAAAATCATCATTTATTTATTTATCAGAAAGGATAGCGCGTATTTCATTTATATATATATATATATATATATATATATATATATATATATATATATATATATATATATATAAACTCTTTATTTGTTTTTTTTTTCATAAGCAGTAATATGTTGCTACACAGTCATGAGCATGTTTCGGTCAGCTAGTTACCAGTAACTAGAGATCTCTTCAGGCGATACAGCTTATACGCAAGCAAAGTTTGCAATGATATCAGGTTTACCTCGTAAAATGTCATTGGTTACTTCACCTCTGGAAAATAATAACCTCTGATTATATATATATATATATATATATATATATATATATATATATATATATATATATATGTATATACTAGCATGGGTACCTGGCGTTGTCCGGGTCGACATAAAGTTTTCATTCGTGGGCAACGTCGACACCCCCCACAACCATTTCAAAGATAAAAGAACGGATAAAAACATGTAAATGTAGTTGTAAAAAAAAAAAAAAATGAAAAAATAAATACGTGATAACCTCTCGACCAGATATTTAAGCCGAGGGATTACAAAGAGAAGAAGCTATTATCAGGATATTGAATACATTTTGTTGCTCGTGCGATTGACCCCCCCTCAAATAAAATAAATAATTATATTTTTACGACCTGCCCCAGCGTAGTATAATACCCCCAACCACCCCATGTTGGGAACAGCTTTTGGAGTAACCACTCCCGCACCCCCCCATGTTCGAGGATGGGGGTAGTTTATTCCGAAAGCCGTTCTTAACATGGGGAGGTTGGGGTATTTATAATAAGCTGTGGCATGTCTTAAAAAATTACCTAAAAAATAAATGAATCAAACCAATTTTTTTTTCAATAAAAATAGCAGCGAGTGCCGGGGCGATCGGAAAAAAAAAAGAATACTCATGTACGTAGACTCCAATCTGAAACGCGAATAAAGCGAAAATCTAATCTGCAAACTGCCCCCCCCCCGTAGAAATAAGAACGTTTATAAACATAAATGCGTTTGAAAAGTTTAAGAACAAAATGGAATTCTTTTTATTAGCTTGTTTTTGTTTTGTTTCTTGAAAAGGCATTTTTTTTTCGCTGGCTTTTTTTTTTTTCGTAAATGATGGAAACTTTCGACTTGTTTCTTTTTTTGGTGGGGTTTCAATTCGCGGAACGCTCAAAGATTCTGTATAGTCGTTTCAAAATAATTCAAAAAACAAATGAGATCTTTTCAGTTTAAAAAGCACATCAGTGGAAATAACTATAATAATAATTCCAAAAATATATAATTGTTATTTAAAGTTGATGAAATAACAATCTTAATAGAACACTTAAAACAACTCGCTCGCTAGAAAATAAAACTTTAAACAACTTTCTCGCTAGAAATTCAAACTAACATACAGCTATTTAGTAAAATCGATTATCCTTAATATAATATGCAAATAAGATGACCTCATAATCGTATATTTTAAAAGAATCATACTAGATATAGAAATATATGGAATATTAAATAATAGTCATTTTGTATATATAATCAAATTGTGAACAAACAAACAAACGGACCGAAATAGGAATATATATATATATATATATATATATACATATATATATATATATATATATAAGTGAACGTCTCTCTGTGTGTGTAAATTTCCCTACGCACTAACTCTGTCAATTTGAAGTCTACAGACTTGAAATTTGATATACAGGGTACTGAGATTTGGGAAAATCTTTGTGATCGGTTTTCAGCCAGAAATTTGGTTGTTAAAGGTCAAAGTTCAACAATTAGACCTTTGAGAACTCTACCAAACTCCTCCGACAATTTTTGGTCTAAACACTTGAAATTTTATATATAGGCTCCTTGGACATGGATCTAACTATATAACTTGATTTGAACCCAAAACAATATATTTTAAGGGGTCATAATATTGGTCAAAGCTGTTTGTTTGTTTTTTTTGTTGTTGGTGTGTTTTTTTTTTTTGCTATACATACACCTCCAAACACCCGGGCAACGCCGGGCTGCAATGCTAGTATATATATATATATATATATATATATATATATATATATATATATATATATATATATATATATATATATATATGAGGAGACCCGACGTTGCCCATAATTGATTGAGGATCAACGAATGTTTTATGTATATCATCGAAATTGGTGAAATCCCTCATTTTTCAATCAAATCGATTAGTTGCTTAAGTTGGGGAGGAAGCTTCACGTGCATGTAGCTGAACTCGGGAATCTTTCTGGAAAATTTCGGGAATTAACACTTGATTAAATGCTCTCGTTTCGTCAGCAATGATTGGATAGAGGTCCTAAGTAATTAGCAATTGTATTTTCGGTTGGCCACATCCCCGAGAATATCACTTATAATCGAATCTTTCAAGTGCTTTAACCACTGCTCTACACGTCATTGCGGCTAATTCCTGAGGTATATACCACTACTTATTGCTGCATATTATTTCTCTGCGTGTGCGTGTGTATCCGCGTGTGTGTGTGCGCGTGCGTGTGCGCGCACGCGTGTGTATATAAATAATTGCCTTATATATTACTTTATATAATATCTATTATTAATAATTAACGGTTTCGGTATCGTGTTAAATTCTATACTAGGTCTACTTAATAATCCTCGCTCATCGTATGTGCTGCTACTTTGAGTCATATTACTTTTCACCGTTCTTCTCTGTCTATATTTTTTTACTTCGTCCCATAAAGGTAATTGTTTTTTCTTAAATTTCTCTCCCTATGCGTTAAGCACTACACGACTTATTAATTTCTCCACGTATTACGGCTTTTCGATGTTTTTCTAATCTTACTTTTATTGGAGCGCATATCTTACCTTAGTATTGTTTTTCACATTTATATGACATCTTATACACACAGCTCTTAGTCACGATTTTTGTCTGTAAGATGCTTGATTCGCGCAAGCTGTTTCGTGAGAGTTGAATCGCTTCTTTATACTGTCTTGATGTCATATGGCTTATATATTCTTTAAAGTTTTTTGACAACACCTTCATATTGTTTATAAACTGTCGTGTGTTTTCATATGGTGTCCTTTGGTGTTTTGTTCAGATTTCTTGGAGCTGATTTTATGCTCTCTGGATAGTTGATTCGATGGAGTGCTTCTTTGAAACTATCCACCTTCTCTCGATATATTATGTTGGCAAGAAGCTTCTTGCTGAATTTTAATTTCAAATGATTAATTCCCAAAGAAGTTTTCGGTTATAATAACTTTACTTTATGTATGATTTTAAAAAGTGTTCTTCGCTCTATCTAATCTTTTAAATTTATCCAATCATTTGAATCTATCCAATCGTTTAAATTTATCGTTTAAATTACAAATCGTTTTAAAACAATTGTCTTCTTTTCAGAACGTTGAATACAAGATGGCAAAAAAGCAAATTAGAACTATTTTCTTATTTTAATTCAAGCTAGGCTGAAAAACTGCGGAAACATCTCGCGATATTAACGAAGCTTTAGGCCTAAGAACTATTACTGAACGCACATTACAATGGTAGTTTTAAAAATTTTGTGGCGGCGACAAGAGTCTTGAAGATGATGAGCGTGATGGTCGGCCATCGAATGCTGATAACGATCAAGATTAAGAGCTTTAAAAAGAGTCGAAACCAATCTACGCACAAACGTTCGAGAACTTGCCTCTGAATTGGACATGCTGATTACATTGATTTCCAACCACTTAATACGGATTGAAAAGACAAAAAAATTGAAAAATGGGTGCCTCACAACAAAAAGAAACGCCATTATGAAGTGTTATTTTCCCTTCTTTTACGTAATAGTAACGACCGGTTTTCCGATCGGATTGTGACTTACGATGAAACGTGGTTTCTTTACGAAAACCGGCGACGCTCAGTTAAGTGTTTAGACACCGACGAAGCTCCACGATATTTCCCGAAGCTAGAATTGAACCAAAAGAAGATCATGCTTACTGCTTGGTAGTCTGCGACCAGTCAAATCTATGACAGTTTTTTTGAATGCAGACGGAACCATTACGGTAGTGATGTACTGTTAACATATGAATGAAATGCATCAGAAATTTCGACAACAACAGCCATCATTAGTCAACAGAAAAGGCCCAATTCTCCTCAATTACAATGCCCGACTGCACGTTGCTAAACCGATCTTGCCCAAGTTGAACAAATTGGGCTACGAAACTCTGCCTCATTCGCTATACTGTCCAGACCTTTCACCCATCAACCACCACTTTTTGCAAGCATATCGACAACTTTCTGCATGAGAAATGTTTCAAAAACCTAAATAAAAGTGTTCATACACGCATATACAAACACAACCACACATACGCACACACACACACATATGTGTGTGTGTGTGCGAGTGTGTGGTTGTGTTTTTGTTTGCGTGTATGAAAACACACACATATGTGTGCGACGAATATCAGATGTACTAGTATATATTTCAATATTATATTCCTGGTTTTAATATGTTCGTTTCTCGATGTTATATCCAAGCATCGTCTCAAGACGAAACTATAGATCTATTGTTTTTTTTTTTTTGTTTTTTTTTTCATTCTGGTTTGATCAAATAAATTTTTATTTTTATGGCTATTAACGTAACTGACGGAGACGGCCTTTTATCAATCAAAATGTGGCGGATGATGCTCTTCTTTTCATTTATATTAATCCGCATTAAAAACAAAATCAGGAAATAATTATTTGAGGACACAATTTTGATTGGTTTCTCAACTGGAAAATAACGCTTCAGGACAAACAGAAAATTTATGATTTTATTAAGAGCTATGGAACGAAGTAGAACGGAAAAGGGGAGGGGGGGTCGGACGCAGTTGGTTCAAGAAGTGAGAGGAAAAGAGAATGAAATGAAAAATTAAAATTAAAAAAAGAAAAAAAGAACAAAGAAAGAATAAAGTAAACGAGAAATACGAGAGAAAGGAAAAAAACACGAAAAAGAAAGACGAAAAGAAGGAAAGATAAACGAATCGATATAAGAGAGAAAAAGAAAGAGAGAGAAAGAGAAAAAGAGAGTGAGAATGAGGTGAAAATGCAATAAACGTTATAAGGGTGTCTTTTGTAAAAGATGCCCGCCACAAGCAGAAACATGATTTTTCACCCTGTCCCCCCCACCCACCCCCAAAAAAGACCCTGTCAATCGATACATACACGCACTGTTGCATCCCTCTGCCTTTTCTACAAGTATTTTAGTGGTGAATGCTCTGACGAACTGCAATCACTTGTGCCCCCACGACGTGAGCACCCTCGACAAACCCGACAGGTTGCTAAATCCCACCCCCACACTGTAAAGATCTCTAGATGTAAAACATCTTTTTACTCCAATAGTTTCTTCCCCAGAACCGCTAGACTCTGGAATTCCATTCCAGGTCCCTGCTTCCTCAACAGTACTGACGTGCAGAAGTTCAAGTGTAACGTGAACCGACATCTTGCTGCCCAAATCCCTACATAGTACCCCAGTAGTTGTTGCCCCTGATAGTAGCCCCCTACACCAAAGTGGCAATTTGCCCTGTTTGGGGTGAAAATGTAATTTTTAAAAATTAAAAAAAAAAAAACGCCATGAACCTACCTTTCAAAGTATTATCTAAAACAATACTTTTTAACCAGTCCAGAGGTTCCGCAATTTCTAAATTCGAAGAAGGAACAAATAAATAAAATGTTCAATTCAATAATGGAAATTTTATTTTATCATTCTATGCATATTTTAAAGAATATATTGTTTAAATATACTAAATTTTACATAATAAAACTCGCTTATTATTTTTTACATATATGTGAAAAATTAATTTGTCTTGCCACTATTATTAAGCTTGTTTTCATATATTCTTGCGAGAATTTCAGCCCGGCGTTGCCTGGATGCTTGGATGCGTATGTTGAGCAAAAAAGAAAAGTGGTAGTAGGAAGGCAGGCTCGAACCCGTACTGTGAAGGAGGAAAAGAACGGGGGAAAACGTGACGTCTTTGCTGTTACGACCACCGTCAAACCGGGAGTGACGTAGGTTTTAATTAAGACTAGACAATCGAAAAGAGGGGATGACTTTCGAAAATATCAGCGAAAAAAGCGACCCATCCCTGTAGAAAAGTGAGGGTGAAGAAACTAATGTTTTAGTCAACTTTTCGGTATTTGTCGTCTAAATAGTCGAGAATCAAACGATACTGATCTTGTGAAAATCCATCGACTCTGTCGAAACCTTGCCCTATCTCTGAATACCCATTTATGTAAAATTCAAATGTGTAGACCAGAAATTGTCTGAGTAATTTGGTAGAGACCGCACAGGTCATTTTTTTTTTAATTTAACCTCTATTATGACCCCTTAACATTTATTGTTTTGGACTCAAATCAAGTTATTAAGTTAGAGCTATGTCCAAGGAACCTATATCTAAAATTTCAAGTGTTTAGACAACAAGATTGGCGGAAGAGTTTGATAGAGTTCTCAAAAGTCAAATCGTGGAACTTTGACCCCTTAACAACCAAATCTCTGGCCGAAAATCAATCACATCGATTTTCCCAAATCTCAGTAGCCTGTATATCAAATTTCGAGTCTGTAGACTTAAAATTGACAGAGTTATTGCGTATGGAAATGTACACAGACACACACACATAGACACTTTCACTTTTATAGATATAATAGATAGATTATACAATCAACGCGAAAAGAATCACAAGAAACGAGCACAATTGTTGTCACGATCCAATCTTTAAGAGTTGTGCAAGAAAAACTAAGCTCAAGTTTCCATTGAGATTTTAATTAGAATAAATATGATTTATTCAAATATGTATATTGTTTCATTTCATCTGCAGTCATTTGAATATAAGTATTTCATTTAATTCATTCATATTTTTTTTTTGCATAAAACAACTAGATTATTGCATAGGGATTCTATGAGTCAGTGAAATGTTCCCATGGGGTTTCGCTCCAGCAAAAAGGTTACAGAACATTATTCTAGAAATATTGTCAAGTTTGAGTTAGAGCTAGGATAAGATATAGTACTTCATTAAATGCAGAATAAACACCACCATGGAACGAATCGAGGAATAGTAGACAGCTGTTTGACTACGTTTATAAACGGTTATTTAATGTAAATATCGAATGAATTTAATGAATTTCGACTACTTTTAATATTTGATATAAAATTTCGAGTCTGTAGACTGAAAATTGACATAGTTATTGTGAAGGGAAATGTACATAGACAGACACACAGAGACAGACAGCAAACACACACTTTCACTTTAGGTAAGAATGCAATTGAATTCATTCAAAACACGCATTTAGGTAATAATGCACTTTCGTAAATAATTGAATTCATTCAGAACATATCGCAAAAAAAAAAACAAATGAAATATAATTAAATCGCGATTATCGAGACAGTCGGCGAGATAGACCAGCGCTTAAGGAGGTCGGGCTAATTGCTGTGGGTCCCGATTTCGAATCTCGCTAGATTCAGCCACTCTGATGACAAAACACGTGTCAGTGGATAATTATATTTTAAAAACAATATATATACCGCTCCCCATGTGCTGGGACCAGATTAGTTAAAGGGAAAATTAACTTACATTTAGGTAAAAATGCACTTTCGTAAATAATTGAATTCATTCAAAACATATCGCAAAAACAAATAATATATATATATATATATATATATATATATATATATGATGATGATGAGAATAACGGATGTAGTATTCCGACGAAATAGAGAAACGAAAAGAACCAAACCGATATATGTTTCTGAAAATTTTAAAATATTTGTACTGGTGTTTTTCTTTTCTTAATTACACACACACAGATATATATATATATATATATATATATATATATATATATATATATATATATATATATATAAACACACACACATATATATATTTGAGACATTACACGACCGGTCGCCACAATCGATAGAAAATTTCTTGGGCGACTAAAAGTCGTAAATCACTCGCCCGCCAGTCGATAAAATTTCTTTAAATAAAGAAACAGGAAAAACTTATTTTTCGACCCTCAAATATGCGGTGACTTAGAATGACCTATGTCTCATCATTTGTGAATTATTTCATATCTAGCTGTGAGACCGTTGGAATATTGTATTGAAAAAAGAGTGGTCACGCTAAAGGTAAAAAAGAGATCAAATTTACACATTCGGCCTGTAGTCAAAATGTCGCCTTCATTTAGCTCTCTGATTTTGAAATTCATTTGGAAAAAATTCTTCAACGCTACAACTACATACACTTCATGCTTACAAAAGTAAAGACGAACATTTGACAGAGGAAAAAAACGCATCGTTCCGTCAAGCACGCACCGAAAATTAAATTGTACAATAAGTAAGTAATCATATTTTTCTCAATTATATAAATTCAGATATTTTCATGCTCTTTTTTGCGCAACTTTCAAAAAATCATCGATACCCAGTTTTAAAAATAATATTCTAAATTTTAGAATGTTGTTCCGAGGTGAATTCTTTGTTTTAATAGAAACAAAAGAGACTAATTTTTGTTCTATATCAAAGATTTTTTTCAATAAAGAAAAATTGACCGTTTAAATTTTAAAAAGATATTAAACCAAGTAAACCATGCCGATTTTCTAAGAAATCTAGTTCATTTCAGCTAAATGGTATATTGTTTTTGAATATCGGAGATTTCGGGCCACGGAGATCTCGTACCTGGTGATTTCATTCCACAATCGTGAATACTCAGAGATTTCGTAACGATTTTGGCTAGATATTTTAATTTTTGTATGAAATTTTACAACATAATTTGGGTATCGGAAAAATAGTTTGTTGATAGTTTTATTAAGAATAAAGATGAAAAAAACCTTTAATTGAATAATATTTCGGCCAACACATTTTTCACAACCTACGGTTTAAGTCTTTTTCGACATCCATAGATGTTGAAAAAATGTGTTGGCCGAAAAATCATTCAATTAAAGTTTTTTTTTCTTCTTTATTCTCCTGATACGAGATCTCCGTGGCCTGAAATCTCCGCCTACCATTTTTTTTTATACACGTGTGGATTTTTAAAGAAAGAGGATTTTTGTAATTCTGGCTATCTGTAATGTACATTTTCAACCAAATTTAAAAAATATCGATGCGTTTTGTTTTCTTTCTTTCACTTTTTGTCTCTTTTTGTATTTTTTTCAAATTGACAAAACGTGTACTTATAATGATTTAAACTCTTCGAAATTATATTAAAGATGATTATAATAATTTCTTGATTTGTTGTAAAATTATTTACTATTATTGACTGAAACAAAGACATAAAGTCGGACGAGTAAAAATATTTTTGGGCGAGTAAATTTTCCCTCACAATCGACCGGCGGTCGAGTGATATTTTTTTTCAAATCTCAAAGGCTGTATATATATATATATAGAGAGAGAGAAAATAGAAAGGAACAAACCGCATTATGTGTTCATCAACGTTTCGTCTTTATTTCGAGATGTCCTCTGGATGAAATAAAGAGGAAACGTTGATGAACACATAATACGGTTTGTTCCTTTTTATTTTCTCTATTTTGTCGGAATACTATTTCCATTATTTTCATCATATATATATATATATATATATATATATATATATATATATATATATATATATATATATATCGTCTAAAGAAGCTTTACGTAAAGAAAATGTAGAAATAAAAATAAAGAATGCAGTTGAAATTGCCGGATAAAAAAGACAACTAAATTTAACCTAACGCAAACCAAGCACCTTCACAATCCGACTTCTAAAATGTTTATAATTACAACAGAAAATTCATTTATATAAGGATGAAAAAAGGCGTTAACTAAAATTGTTAAATATAAATAGATTTAGCACTCAAACGTTTTCAATTATAAAAGAGAATTTAAGTATATAAAGATGAAAACTAAACCTTACCCAAGATTTTGTAAATAAAAAAAGGGGTTCTAAGCTGCGTACCATGTAGCTGTTTCGGAGATTTAATATATATATATATATATATATATATATATATATATATATATATATAGAGAGAGAGAGAGAGAGAGAGATGTGTATTTTATTTTATTCAAATTAAAACAACGTTTCTATATGAACTCTCACCCTAGACGTTATTCTCGCGTTGCCTAGGTACAGTTCAAACATTTCAAAATAAAACCGCTAGATACAACGCACGGATCTTTGCAGACAGACGTCTTTATCCAACGTTACAACATGACAAGGAAGAAGAAAAGGAAAAAAAGCACTCTGAAGATGGATTATACCTCTGAAATATATTTGTTATAAATTTCAACAAGTAAAATATTTGTTTATTTTCCTATTATTACGTTGTGATTTGGCTTTCAAGCGCACTTGATGCGCATTTATATATATATATATATAAATATATATATATATATATATATATATATATATATATATATATATATATATATATATATATATATATATATATGGAGAGCTATGTATTTAATAGCTGTCCTCCGAAACAGCTACATGGTAAGCAGCTGATGACCCCCGTTTTCTATTTACAAACTTTTAGTTAAGCTTTTCTCTTTTCATCATTATGCAGTTAAATTCTGTTTTAAAATTGAAAACTTTTGCGAAATCGGCTTATGCAAATGCTAAGTCTATTTCTATTTAACAATTTTAGTTAACGCCTTTTTTTTTTCTTCTATAAATGAATTCTTTTTGTCATTATACACTTTTTAGAAGTCAGATTATGTCGGTGCTTAGTCTGCGATGGGAAAAATTAAGGTTTTCTTCTTCCGGAAATTTAAACTGTATTCTTTATTTTTCTTTTTCCATATTTTTAATCAAGGCTTCTTTAGACTATATATATATATACATATATATATATATATATATATATATATATATATATATATATATATATATATATATATATATATATATATTGGGTGTTTCAAAAGTCTTGGGAACATTTTTTCAATACCTAATAGTTTTTGAGTTATTAAAAATCGTTATGTTCCCAAGACTTTTGAAACACCCTATATATATATATATATATATATATATATATATATATATATATATATATATATATCAAGATATTGAAATGAATTAGTTTACAGGTTAGAGAATCTAGTCCTACAAATATTGAAATATATATTTAACTATATGAATATTAAACTTGATAATTCCATACTTTTTTTTACATGGATGTCACCACTTATCAAGGCCCAGAAGCCACTCGAGGATCAGGATTATTTTGTGTACAGTAATCAATGGGATAGTGTTGCAGTATCCATTAGTATTGGAGATTTGATAAAGTGGCATTACTTAAGGAGGCGGTTCATCAGGAATTTGTTTATGTTTAACTTGAAGACATCCATGTTGAAGTCAGGAGGGAAACAGGCAAGCGGTAGAGAGTTCCACAGGCGTGCAGTTCTAAGAAAAATGCTTTGTTCATAGAATCTACGTTTTGATTTAGGCGCAGATAAAGAGTGGGGAAAATTATTGACAGTGGTTTCAGCTAGACGGGTGTTTATCGTGAAAGACTGGCGAAGGGGGACCAGAGATTGGAGCTCAGACGAGCACCTGCCATGGAAATAACGATAAAACAAATATAGGCTCGCAACGTCTCCTCTGTGGGAGAGAGGTTGCAGGGAAGAGAAAAGGACATTCCCCCACTGAACCACGAAGTCTATTTTGTACTCTGTCAAGGCAGGATAGGTTGTTTTTAGCAGCTCCTGTCCAGATGTGGCAGGAGTATTCCATCCTTAGACGTACTTGGCTTTTAACAGATAGAGAATTGCATCAGTAGTGAGATATCTTCTGGAGCGGTAGAAGGATCCCACAATTCTTCCAGCTACCTTGGCAACATATTTGATGTACGTGTTCCATATGTATTTGGATACCAATTATCACATTTTTGCTTTCAAAATTCATGTCCCTTTAAAGCATATAATCTTTAATATCTTCTCTGCATATGCTATTTAGCAAAATAATATCGAACCAATATTAATATTTTGCTAGAAATGTTGCGTTTGAGATGTACTTACATTAAAAATCTATGGATTAAGGAAATCAATTAAAACATTGTATTCTTTGGGGCAAACAATACATTTTTTATTTAGAAAAGTAATTCTTTGTAAAATAAATTTGAATAAAGGAACCCTGCTATAATTTTTAAGTGATCGATTTTGTGCTACGAAACAGATACTGGCAAGAATTCTGTCAACTTGATTAAAGGAATAAATTATAAGAGGGTCAGCATTATGTAATTTGGTATAGAGACTTTTGTTATTCACTTATTATATGCCCTGTAATTACATTGAGCTTCTTAAATAAAGAAATAGTATATATAAAAAGTGAAATATAAGTCAATAAAGAATATTCCCAAGGAAAATATATATATATATATATATATATATATATATATATATATATATATATATATATATATATATATAATATTTCCACAGAAATATATATATATATTTCTGTGGAAATATAGTATGTATATATATATATATATATATATATATATAT
The DNA here is from genome assembly GCF_053919585.1 of Euprymna scolopes. Lineage (NCBI taxonomy): Eukaryota > Metazoa > Mollusca > Cephalopoda > Sepiida > Sepiolidae > Euprymna > Euprymna scolopes. Next base: position 78,088,220 of record NC_136515.1, read on the forward strand.
ATATATATATATATATATATATATATATATATATATATATATATGTAGACTTGTTTGTAATCCGAATTTTACTGGGTTTGTATAATTCAGTAAATTTTCATACACAACGAATTTTAAGCCAAAGCTTAAATAAGCTCTTGACAAAGATGCGTCCGGGATAAATGCTTTCGTATGCTTTAATTCCTTTAAGGTAAATGTCTTTACATATTGTTCTATTGTTAAAGTGTTTTTTATTCAATAAGTTTGAAGAAAGGCTATTAATATGAAAATTTTCTAACGCCATAATGTTTGAATTTGTCCAATTAGTCTTAAAACAATTGTAACTAACAATGAAATACACTTTTTCTGCTATCAATTCTTTTTTTAAAGTCTTGGTTTTGTTAATACAGTATATATATATATATATATATATATATATATATATATATATATATATATATATATATGATTGCAACGTCTTCTCAGACGATTACCACTCCCTCAAACTTAAAGTCCATGATCCCAAATGCCTGAGGGAGTATCTATACAAATATGATGTTACAGAGTTTTAGCTTTGTCCAACAGCTAAGTCTCTCTCTCTCTCGGTGCAAAATGTTGAGATCCAGCAACAAGCAAGAGCAAGATAACGAGCAACAAGTTAAACTGCAGACCAGCTTAATGCGGGTACTGGTCTCTCGCTTTATGGTTTTTTAAATCAGAGATTTGCTTCTTCTAGAAAGGTTGCCTTCACCACGGCTTACGGGAGCCCTCTCCACCCCAACACATCTCTCTCTATATATATATACATACAAATATACACGGTGCTAGTTGGCCGTTAACCCCGAGAAAGGGTTCATTCGCCCTTTGGAAGGTCTTGTTTTTTATCCTTTAGGGAGACTAGCCACCCTCCTCACCAAACAAGTCTGGTGGGGGGGGGGACCAGTTTAGTCACCGATGACCCGACCATGAGGCAGGTAGTACTGGGTTACATGGTACCAGTAGCACATGGCATGACCTGACATATATATATATATATATATATATATATATATATATATATATATGCATTCCATTTTCCCAACCAGCAATACAAAGCAACGATAATGATGTCGTCTGAACGTGTTCATACAGCATTATAAGATCTTTGCTTTCCATCTTTTATCTGATTCAGACGCCATTTTTCTTCCTTTTTTTTAGAATTTCACTCATAACGCCTTCCTGAGCATTTTTTTTTTTTTTTTACAAGAAAGTGTCTCACTGATCGGTTTCAAAGACAACCGCTTCTTTAGACTTGGTTACTTACCTGACACAGAGGTCAACATGGCATAGTGACACATTTTTTGTTAGGTTTTCCTTATCATTACTTAAGTAAAGCGAAATTTTCCAGGGCGGTCCAAACGGGGAATGCTGGTGGGTTTGACACATTTTGCAGCCGTATATGAGTAGAAGTTGTAATGAATAATCACAGTTAACCTTGCTGCAGTGGAAACTTTTCTAGATAGTGCAAAAACATTATTTTTTTTTACAAAAAAACTAACATGCAACAAATATGAGTTTATTAATATTTCTATGAAAATAGTGTCCTTTGTATTTTAAATATAGAAATGACTCAAATGAGATTAATAAATACTCAGAAAGTAATATTGTGCTACATAGTTCAATACAAATAATAAAATTGATTTGTAAGAGACGATATTTAATTTATTCCTTCAGTCCAACACCTCTTGGCAAACATTGTTTTTTCCTATTGTTATGAGGAAAGGTTAAACTAGGAAGGTTATAGTTACTATAGCCTGTGACGAATATAAACAACATGGCTGAAACTTGTAAACCTATCAAGTAAGAGTTAAAGCTCAAATAAAATAACACCTTATTGTAATAACTATTATTGAAATGACTATGCAAAAACTGGAATCTTAAAAATACATCCAACACCTTTATCATGTTTATTTAATATTTTTGAATGTTAAATAAAAATGATTTCTTTCTCAACAACTAAATTTTACTTGACTATTAATTCTACTGTATTCTATAAGTTAATCCTCTCCTAAAAACTAAGTCTACCCTACTCCCCAAGCTGCTACTAACACTCATACATTACACACACTTAATATCAAGTCATTCTGTAACGCGTTATCCTATTCCTAAGCCAACATATAAATAAATAAATAAAAAATTAAAAAATTATAAATTTAAAGGAAAAATATTAAACCATATCTTAACTCTTTTCAGCTAACATGTTGCAAATATAGCTGCTTCCACTGCATTAACTTTTACTCACCCCTCCTCCAGTAACAATGTAATAGCAATGTCACTTAATCACTTTGAGGAGTGTAATTTCTCAGTAGACATAACATTTACATACTAACCCAGTAATATTAACTACCCACGCGGGGTCGCAGAAATACCTGGACTAAGACACAGGTGCGGGGTAAACCCTCTCGGTGCTGGTGGACTCGTAGATCTTCCCAGGTCATCTGTCTAGGAGAAGGAAAACTCTGAAGCTAAACCTAAGGGGAGAGATGCCCCTCCATTCTTGCATGACATTTTTACCGGTCTGCAAACCTAAACTGCTTAAGAAGTATATAGGCACTGTCTATCGCCCGGCTTCCATACTCCTTCTTTGCCTATTAGCCAGGCGTAGAGAAGTCGAAGCACAGGGATTCGACAGAAACACTCAGTGGTCGATCTTGTTTCCTGACTAGGGCAATGAACGCCGATTTCCCCCTCTCCCGACACATCCCACCCCCTCTAAACTGGGCAGCTGGGAGTGCTTGAACATCATAATGCCCATACAAGTAGGTTGGGTTGACCATCGTCTGATGGGTTGAGGGCACCGGATTGACAGTTCCTGGCTGCTGTTCCCGACTGGTAGTACAGGGACCCTAACTCTTTGGTACCGCTTAGAGCGGCTGCTCCATCAATAGTTGAATAATATCGGGATATTTGTAGTGCCATGTCGCGCATGGATAGGGACCCTGCACTCATCCCCGGTGGGCTTTCCTGAGGCCACAGTCCTAGTTGATGGAGAGTCAGCTGATGGTCTACTTTTGTTGCATGCCTGGTGTTCTGCATAAACACTTGTTCAGCACCCCTTACCTAAACTTAAAAAAATGACAGTACAATCTAAAATCACGCTTAAACCAGGACAAAACTCAAAGAAAATCAAATTGCCTCCTCCCTTGAGGCTTGCATTTACTAACATCTGTGAGCTTAGAACTAATTTAAATGATGTAGAAGCATTTCTCCTAACAAACACCCCGGATTTATTAGAACTAAGTGAGACTAACCTACACTTCTCCATCCCCTCTAACTACTTTAACATGCCCGGATATCTCCCACTTTGCCGTAAGGACTCTGACAGAGATATGCACAGACTTGGAGTCTATATTCGAAACTCCGTCCTCTAGAAAACTAGAATCGGACGACCAAGCCTTTATGTGCTTTAGACTTAACATGCAACATAATATTAGTTACTTTTATTTTCTCTACCACTCACCCTCGACCCAGGACTGTACCCTAATAAACAAAGTCTCTGAGAGCATAGATACAGCACTTTCCCTCGACACGAGCGCACAAGTTCATATATTTGGTGATTTCAATGTTCACCACAGTAACTGGCATGGATTATCTAATTACACAGACGCAGCTGGTACCACAACACATAGCTTCTCTATAGCTCATTCCCTATCACAGACGGTTACGTTTCCAACCCGTTTCCCAGACCAGCAAGAACAACACGCATCACTTTTAGATCTGTTTCTGACAACAGTTCCTGATTATTGTGTTATGAACGCCCACAGCCCACTTAGAAATGCTGATCATGTAGTGATAATGGTTCAAATCACCCTAAACTCTAGAGCCAAAATGGAAGAGTCATTGCTCAAAACAACGAGATATAAAAAGGTCGACTGGGAAGCCATCGGGGGTCTCATTAGAGACGACCCATGACGAAATATCTTTTCACTTCCTGCTGAACAGTGCGCAATAGTTCAAAACAGCAATTGAAGCACATGTCCCCACGCGGAAATTTTATAGCAAGCCCCACTCTCCCCAATGGTTTACTTCTACTTGTGCAGCTGCCATCGCGCAAAGGCAGCACGCGTACCACAGATTTAACCGACATAAATCCAGTTAAAACAGACAGACGTATATAGAAGCCAGAAGTAACTGTAAGAAAGAAATAGCGACAGCTAAGAGAGAATTTACTGAAACCACCCAAACACGCATCGAAACACAGAAATTAGGGACCCGTGACTTCTGGAAAATCTACACTAGTGTAGTAAATAATGGGCAATCAACAATTCCCCCACTATCCAACAATCATGAAGTTGTTTGTTCAGCAGGCAAGAAGGCTAACATGCTTGCCAGTCGGTTTGCCTTCAACTCCACACTGGACCCAGACTTTCCTTTGCGGACAGACGCCACACTTGACGATCTGAAAATCGCCCCTTCTCGGTTGCATGCTATTATAAAAAATCTTGACACTACAAAAGCATGTGGACTTGGTTTCATCCCAGCTGTGCTATTAAGAAAGTGTTCCGCCAAAAGAGGCTCCAGTCCTCTCCAAGCTTTACAACAAATACCTTAATGAATCTTGCTTTCCTGCCTGCTGGAAAACTGCTTCTGTGGTACCAGTTTTCAAGAATTCTGGCGAAAGAACTGACCCAGCAAATTACTGCCCCATTAGCCTCCTCCCACTTTTTGCCAAAATATTTGAGTCCATAATTAACCAAGCTCTAGTCCATCAACTTACAGATGCTAAACTTCCTACCGACCAACAATAGGGATTTAGGCAAGCCCGTTCCACAGCAGACATTCTAACTGAACGTATATACCATTCACTTGACAAAGCAGGGGAGGGTAGAGAGGTACATCTAGATATATCTAAGGCTTTTGACAGGGTATGGCACGAAGGTCTTCTCAGGAAAATCAGATCATACGGCATCACTAGAAGAATGCTTAACATAATTAAATCCTTCTTAGATAAGAGAAAAATCCAGGTTGTTCTCGATGGCCCTACATCTAAACGATATGATATAGATGCGGGAATGTCTCAGCGGTCTATTCTGGGACCTCTATTATATATAATATTCATAAATTATCTCCCTGACAAAATTGTCTGTGAGATAGGTATATATGCTGATGACACCACGCTCTATGACAGACACGACAGGAAAACAAATGAACACATATCTAAAGAAATGGCAGAAACACTAAAGTATGCCTCCAATTTGTAGTGGAATGGGTACAAAAATGGATGGTCACATTCAATGCTGCCAAGACTAAACTTGTTTCCTTCGATAACTACAAGAACCCTTCTCTACCACCAACAGCAATGGCCAAAGACTATTTATCTGAAAGCACATCTTTTAAACTCCTTGGCCTAACGTTCACAGGAAACATAAGTTGGAACTATTACATTGAGAGCATTGTCAGGACCGCTGCGAAAAAGGTAGGTTCTCTCTACCGTGCTAGAAATCTACTAACACCCGAAAGTATCCTGTACCTCTATAAGGACACCATTCGCCCATGTATGGAGTATTGTTGTCATATTTGGGCCGGTGCATCTGTTACTAGTCTCTCACTCGTAGACAAGGTTCAAAGAGAGTCGCCAACCTTATAGGTTCGGAACTATCATCAAAACTTCAGCCTCTGTCCCATCGATGCAATGTAGCATCCCTCTGCCTGTTCTACAAGTACTTTAACGGTGAATGTTCCGACGAGCTGCAAGGACTTGTACCCCCTCTACGTAAATACCCGCGACAAACTCAAGCAGCAAAATCCCACCCCTTCATAGTAGAGATCCCTATATGTAAGAGAGCCTTCTACTCCACTAGTTCCTTCCCCAGAACCGCTAAACTTTGGAACTCCCTGCCAGGTTCCTGCTTCCCCAACTGTAATGACATGTAGAAGTTCAAGTGTAACGTGAACAGACATATTGCTGCCCAACTCCCCACCTAGTACCCTGTAGCCTGTGTCCCTAATAGTAGCCCCCTACATCAAAAAAATGTTTTTTTTTAATTGCGGTACAAATAAATAATCAACGCGACAATAAAACGTATTGTTTTACTGTGCACGTTTTCAGCGTCCCAATTGTTTTTTTTTTTTCGCGTTTCAATTAAAAGATATATCAAAATTTGAATTTAACTTGAAGTAATCTGATATCTTTTCAGTGGACATTTTCCTATAAGTACGGCAAACTACTTATAAGTGTAAGTTTTTTTTTCTCAAAAATATACAATTATAAACAGAACGACTCATAGAAATCTATCTATATTCTTTTTTCATTTTAATATACTTTCAGAGGAATGTTTCTGTTATGTCACAAAAACTTTTTTCTTTACGTCACGAGTGTCACACACACACATTAATTCCATAGCTATTATAGCATACTGACCCAACGGGTCACGGCTAGTCTAGTAATATATGACAGTATGACAATAGAGAGAGTTCGGGTCGGTATGTGAGCTGCTGTGGTTGGTCGGTGCGACAACGGTAGTAGTGTTACTCTGGATATCTCTCTTGCTTTGTCAGACTGACTGCTTTTGTTTATGCCTCATATTGATATCACCCACATTCCTTGGTTGGCTAGGGTTAGAGTTATGGTTAGGGGTAGGGTTAGGTTTGGTTGTTTTTGTTTTATGGCATATCAACACTTTCCAGGTTATTTAATGCCGAATGCAGTGATTTTGAAGAAAAAAATTTTAATAGAATATATTTTTTTTCAAGTCGGTTTCTATTTAACCCATAGTTGGGACCCTAACAGGTACTACCACTCTGGGTCAGAGTGGACCTGGGAGCAATGACAATTAAAGGGTGGCTCCACATTCCCCAACGCCCGCAAGCTTGGGCCTCACTATCAGATACAGTTTAAGGTCGTATCCAGGACCTCACATTCCTTGGACAGGATCTGATTGTTCGTTTATTTTGAGAGTAGACGTCATCGCTTAGTAATAATTATATAACTATAATCATATCTATAACCACATTTACTGCTTTAGTAGCGCCCCTGTGAATTCTGACGATTTTTTTAGGACCTTATTTAAAAAATATTTTCTCTTCAAGGCGAGAGGGGGGGTAGAGCCTGTTTTAGTAGTGCTTTTAGTACTATTTAATTTTTTCATACATCATTTAAAAAAATGTTTTCTCAAGACAAAATAATCTCCAAATGGCTATTATTTATAACATTTTTCATTTATTTTTTAGACTAAATAAAAAATAATGACGGAGCAGAACGAACTTTTCTCCAAGTGAAAAATCGAAAAAAAATAAAAAATAAAAAATAAATAAAAATAATAATAATAATAATAATCTTAGGGAGGCGTAGTGCCACTCAAATTCCAGTATAAACCAATGGCCACTGCCAGCGATAAATCAATGGTAAGAAGCTGTTGCGATAATGGAAATTTATTTGCAAATGCTATCGAACGAGGAGGAGAGAGCTGGATGTCTGAGGAGACTTGTTGTTACTCAGCTTCCAGAGAACACCACAGGTCTCCAATTAGATCGTTTGCTGACTTGTGTGAAAGCTCCAGGTGAGCTGATAATAATAATAATAATAATAATAATAATAATAATAATAATAATAATAATAATAATGATAATGATAATAATAATAATAATAATAATAATAATGGCAGGGTCTTTGAATGAGCCACAGGGACTGTAAGTCGATTCTGAAAATGAAGGATTGATTAACTAAAACGTTGTACGTAAAACTGAACCCCCCTCAAAACCTTTAAATATTGATTTTTTTTCAATCTTTTTATAGTCTGGTAGCATAGTTGAAAAAAGACAAAAAGGAAAACAGTGTAAGTGGTGCCGATTGTTCAGGTACACCTATGATTTTTTAAAAATATTTTGTTTACCCAAGTCCTGCATAATTAAAACTAGAACTTGATTTTAAAAAAAAAACTACGTTTTTCAAGTCCAAAATTATATATTTACGATTATTTCATTTGTATTTTTCATTGCAAGTTGGAATTGTTTTTAAACAAAAAAACAACAAAAGAAAAACAAAACAAACAAGGCACATAACTTTTCTAATTTACATATTTAACACTGCGGAAAAGAGGATACCCACTACCACTAATACAGAAAGGTATTGAACTGGCTGAAAAATTCCAATAGACCAACTAAGAACCCCAAAAGAACACAACAAAGAACAAATTTTAGCATACGTCTCTACACACAACACAAACAACCCAGAATTATTCACACAGATAACAAAAAACTTATCCTCCTCAATCAGAACGACAAACTAAACAACATACTTAAAACAACAACAATAATAAAAAGCAAACGCCAACCCAAAAATTAAAACACATCCTAACTTCCTCAAAACTCGTCCCACATACTACAAAAGGAGTTACAAAATGCAACAAACCGCGATGTGGAGTATGTGACATAATAATAGAAGGTAACACATGCACATTCAAAAACCCAGCACAAACATTCAAAATAAAAAAGGAACTAAATTGCACCTCCAGAAATGTAGTATATGCACTAAGATGCACAACATGCAACAAATCCTACATAGGCGCCACCAAATATTTCAGCAATAGAGTGGCCTTACATAAGAGCAACATCAAAATTGCAGATAACAGACACCTCTATGTTTCAAAACACGTACACACATGCAGTGGAAACAGCTTCAAAATAATGCCAATCTTCCAAACAGACAATTATTTTTATTTACTTACACAGGAAAAAAACTTCATCACCAGATTCACTCCTGAACTGAACAGAACCTAATACCGTCACACAAAAACATGAAATGCAAGATACACTCGCATGCACACCCATACACATACACATATACACACCCACACATAAACCAGAATCGACACATTAAAACACACACACGTGCGCGCATACAACCACACACAGACAACACCCCTATCTCTAATACAACACACTGAACAACACCAACATTACTTAACCTCGAAACCAACAACACTAGGAAACACCTAGAACCATAGTATATCTGTTCCAACACCTTGCTCCCCCCTCAGTCAGTGGAGGAGAACCCCCTCATGACTGAAACAACTATCATCCCTTCTATCACCCCCTCCCATACCTATACCCCCTCCAATGCTCCCCCCTCTGGGGAACAAAATCTTCCCCACACTAGGAACCGATCCTGGGTCTGGCCATACTCACATGGGGAGACAAATAAATAGAAACATTAAAAAATCCCCTATTTTAAATACACCCCTCTTTCTAAACAAACACAATATAAGGAATACCCGAAAAGACTAAAACGAAAAATCACAATACTAAAATCCAAGAATCGAAAAAATAAATATCAAAATGGAATGAAAGCACCCCTACCCTTATTTCAGAAGAGCTAGTCCCCTCCTCCCCACACATACACATTAGTAACGACCTCGGATCACAGCCGCCTTCCTAAGGAAGCAAATAACCCCAAAATACTATAAAACAATATACACATTCCCAAACCAATAAAAGCAAACACACACACACGCACACACAGGCGCGCACACACACACACACAAACACACACACACACACTACCCCACCCTAAAGGAAAAGAAAAAAACATTAGGAGAAAGAGATAGCGACTACAGCCAGGTCAACGGTCTCCCTCACAAGCCCAATAAAAGAGCAATACAAATTGAGCATGCCAATGAATAATAAACACTTACAAGCCTCCACCCCTTGGAAAAACTTCAAGTTAACTACGAAAATCGCCATTTTTACATCTCCAACACATTTGAAAATAATTTCTGACGAGGACGCATCACAGAACGTCTGAAACGCGCGTAAAAACGATTTCAATGACTTAAAAACATTATTACAATGATACAGACATAATTCTCAATGAAAAACCAAGACACGGAATAATAAAATAATGTTAAAAAATACACATTGTTGGTGACTACTCCCTTATTTATATATATATATATATATATATATATATATATATATATATATATATATATATATATATATATATAAATGAATGTGTCTGTGTATTTGTGTGTCAGTGTGTGTACATTTCCCTACGCAATAACTCTGTCAATTTTTAGTCTACAGACTCGAAATTTGATATACAGGGTACTGAGATTTGGGAAAATCTTTGTGATCGGTTTTCGGCCAGGTATTTGGCTGTTAAGGCGTCAAAATTGAACGATTTGATCTTTGAGATATCTACCTATCTCCTGCGACAATTTTTGGTTTAAACACTTGGAACTTTAGATACAGGTTCCTTTGACAGGTATCTTACTTAATAAAGGTGTTTGAGCCCCAAAAATAAATGTTAAGGGGTCATAATAGGGGCCAAAGTTTAAAAAAAAAATTACCGCTTTTTTTTTTTGTTTTTGCTCAACATACACCTCCAAACATTCGGGCAACGCCGGGCTGAAATGCTAGTATACATATATATATATTAGATACATAAATATATGTGTGTATTTAGGTGAGTTATTAAAGAGTATTTATTTTTAAACTTTTGCTTACAAGCAATTAATCTCTGAAATGATTGCGCTCTACTTTTTCGTTGCTGTCACATGTCACTGTTACGTCATATGAATCGTGCATGTACGTTGTAAATAAAGAACATAGCCTCGCGTGAACAGGTATTTTACGCGTTGGGTGTAACGCGATACAGACAAACCACAGGGAAGAACTTACACACAACATTGCTGTAAGAGGAAAAGGAGACGGTTGATATTAGACGAGAAACGGTATAATTATAACTCGTCTATTTTTTACTTCGTTGTTTTTGTTTTTTTTATTATTATTTTTTGTATTAGTCGTTGCAGTCAGGAACGTATCATATTGCCGGCGTGGTTGATAAGTAGCACATTAAAATGGTTATGCGGTAATTACATTACAAACAAGAAGAAAGTTCTTTCCAATGTTGCGTTCGTCTAACCCTCGCGAATACTCTCCTACTTTCGGCAAAGCTCTGATCCTTGTAGCATTACTGTACTGTTGTATCTTCATGCTTACTTTTACAGGTACTGCAGTGGAATATGCATCGCTGAACACACTGCACTCGTATTCTCCTCAACAAACATACCTCATACTCACCAGAAAAGCATCAAAATCTCACCCCTTCATTGTAGAGGTTCCTAATATGCCGGGAAATTTTCTACTCTAATAGATTCTTTCCTTGGACAGCTTGTCTTTGGAATTTGCTCACTGATCCTTGTTTCATCAACCGTTCACAATCCAAAGATTTAAATTTAATGAAAATAAACTTCTTGTTACACAACTTCTCACTTAGGTCCCCCTTAATCTGGCTTATATCAAAGTAGCTTTAAGTGTCAATATAACTTTTTTGGTAAACGAGAGTAAAACTATTTCAAAACACTTCCACTATTATTCTAAACGTATGCACTGCAAAAAGGTTAGATTGTTTATTTATGTCTGATATTGTCGAAAACAAATGTTAACTGTGCTACACTTGCGCAGTTTTATTGTTAACTATGCTACGCTATCACGAAACAATTCCCGAGCATAAATTCGAAACAATGCTGTCAAAACTTACTACTCGAAATTCAACACACTACTATCCAAATTTACTGCACAAACTTCGACAGATTATCAAAATACATTACTAAAGATTCAAAATTCGATACACTAATATCAAAATTTACTACACAAACTTTGACACACAGCTATCAAAATTCATTATTCAAAATTCAAAATTCGACACACTACTTTCAAAATTTACTTCACAAACTTCGACAGACGGCTATCAAAATTCATTACTAAAATTTCAAAATTCGACACATTACTTTCAAAATTTACTTCACAAACTTCGACAGATGACAATTCATTACTAAAAATTCAAAATTCGACACACTACTATCAAAATTTAGTATACAAAATTCGACACACTGCTATCAGAATTTAGTATACAAAATTCGATACACTGCTATACAAAATACACTACTAAAAATTAAAAATTTGACACTACTATCAAAATGTAGTACACAAAATTCGACACACTACTATCAAAATGTAGTACACAAAATTCGACACACTGCTATCAAAATTTACTACTCCAAATTTGACACACTACTGCCATAAACTCGCTTGTTCAAAACTCGACGCTCTGCTATCAACAGCAAAACTCCAAAACTCGATAGTATACTAATATAAACACTCTCAACTCCAAAACATGACTCACTGCTGGCATTGCATTTGCATATTAGGTAACAATATTAGAAGCACATAAAGATAAAGATGGCGGCCATTTCTTCTTTTTCTTTATTCTTTTGCCCTATATGGTACCCTATAGGCTGCATTAGAAAAGGTCTGTACCAATTTTTAAGGCGTTTAATCGCAGAAGACCAACTTATCTTGCCTTTGCTTTAACTTCAGACTACTCGCTCCTCTGATCATTAACGTAATGGTTTAATAGTAAATTATTAGCATTGTATGGTTAATTATAGTTAGTATAGCTATATGCTCAGTCTGTTAAATTCAAAGTAGCTGAGCAGCGGCTTGGTTCCCACCAGTTTTGGCAAATAACAAATAAGATCCTGAACAGAAGCGTGAGTTCTATCCCAAGCATTATCAATGGACCAGAGGTCATCTCGTCAGCATCAGACAAGGCCAAACTATTTGCCAAGAACATTGCAGCTAATTCTACTCTATGCGACGAAGGCCATCAACTCCCCATATTTCCTCCTATAACACACAACACGCTATGCAACATACAAATATCTGTACGTGAGGTCGCCAAGCTAATCAAGAACCTTGATTCCAGTAAAGCAACTGGCCCTGACGGCATCCCAATTATAGTGTTAAAAGTTTCAACCAGAACTTACCCCCATACTTACAAAACTGTTAAAGCGTTGCCTTAAGAAGTGCTTTCCAACACCCTGGAAAACCTCATCAGTATGCCCTGTATTGAAGAATTCAGGTGATAAGGCATATCCCTCTCAGCTTCTTTCTTAGAACTTCACGCCTGTTGAACTCTCTACCACTTGCCTGTTTCCCTCCTGACTTCAACTTGGATATCTTCAAGTTCAACATAAACAAATTCCTAATGAACCGCCTCCTTAAGTGATGACACTTTATAAAATCTCCAATACTAACGAATACTACAGCACTAGCCCATTGATTACTGTACAGGCAATAACCCTTATTCCCGAGTTGCTTCTGGGCCTTGATAAGTGGTGACCTCCGTGTAAAAGAAATATAATTAAAAATGAAATAAAAAACATAACTTGTTTGTTTTAAATAAGATTCACACTGGAAGTCATCCCGACGCTGACAAACGAAATTAATTCTTAAAGATCTTTTTTAGTTTTAAACACATACAGACAGGAGTTGCCGTCTGTCTTTCATTTACATCCTGGCAGAAAGAGAGTGAGTAACACGTAATCAATCGTTTGTATATACAAACAAAGGGGGGAGGTAACTCTAAGTTACACAAAAGCTTATATCATTGAAACATAAACATAAATCTGAAGCTGTAAAAGGGAGACAACTTTTACAATACTAAAATCTTAATTCAGCATTGATAATTTCCAAAATAAAGATGGATTTGTGTTACATAATACCGTGTCCACTGGTTCACTTCCATTTCTCTCTAGCCAAGCATTTATATGTTCATTGTCTACATGAACAACACGCCTCAAATCTAAAATATGTCGTGATATTCTATCTGTACTCAAGTTGTTAGGAGACTGCACCGCAGTGACTAATCTTCTTCGTCATTGCGTCGTACATCGTGCATTCGGCGATTTCACCCAGACTCCTTTTTCCTATTTGGATTCTGGCTGATCCTTGGTCATGGCTTTCTTAGGATGTATCCCTTGGGTGCCTCTACTTATAATTAAAATCTGATCTATGCAGCACTGTGTCTTCTCACTGTCCGACCTTGGGAGCCATGTTTTAACAAAATATGACATCTTCAGGGGATATATCTACTCTCTCAGCTATCGCTTTCACTGTCCGATGATGTCGTTTCAGCATTCTCTTTTATCCAAGCCTATAGACTGTCCTATAATAGCATCTTCTCTTCCATTCTTTTTAATATCGTCTGGAGAATGTCTGAAAGAAGAACGGTGCAATTGTCCATCATCCTCGTTCAAACATTATCTTTTCCAATTCCTCTGCGATGCAGATACCGATTCTAAGGCAGGTAACTTGGAACAATTAGATCGCTTGTATGTCTCTTTTTTTAGTTTAAATTATAATGGTTATCGCAAACTTTAAACTAGCATAAATTTATTTTTATTTAAGTCATAGTCAATCAAATAAAAAATATTCGATTCATATTTTCAGGGTATCAGATTTTTATAATAGAAAAAAATTGGTATGCTTGTATTTTTATTTCATTTAAGAATAATATTCACGTTTGTTTGCACTAGATCTTTACGCTAAATGACAATTTCTCTTCGTTTATTTAGTCTCGAATTTCCCATTTAATTGTGATAAATTATTTGTAAATCTAATATGAGTAAACTAAAGTTTTGTTATAATCAGTATTTAAAGAATAAAATGGTTTATAGACTGAATTATCGCCTTTTCTTTAAAAATAAAATGCGTAAAATTTTAGAAATATAGTTAAGATATAATAAAAAATGGCGACATAAACGTATTAATTTTTCTCCAAGGCAGCCGAGGTTAAAGTGTTTTTGTTCTGGAAAAATCTCTAAATAATCTATATATATATATATCTATATTATATATATATATATATATATTATATATTATATATATATATATATATATATATATATATATATATATATATATATATATATATATATAAGGCAAAAACAGCGCCCGAATTTTTGTATGTCCAGCAAAGGCTTTTTCCGCCGGGGTTCTCCGGGGGGGGGGGGGTTCTCCGGGGGGGGGTTCTCCGGGGGGGGGTTACTATGTCTTAGAACCGTTTATATACCCCCTAGATAATAATATCTACGATTTGCGAAGGGACGTCGTATCTGGATTTATTTTGATCGACTTTTGTCAAATTTGCGCTATTTCGCTGTGTCGCGTGTTTGTTCATCTTTTTAGTATAAATAAAGTGAAACTCATTAAGTGAAGCAACTCTTCAGCTTACCCGCCGGGGACGTCCAGAAAGCAAATCAGCTTTGATCAATGCGGTGAAAACCGTTATATCAGACAATTGCTATTCATTTGGACACTCCCCTTTTTTATGGGAAGCTGGCTTTCCCCCAACAACTTGGGGAAACAAAAACAATAAACTGCCTCGTAACAAAAGTTAAGTGCGGAATTTCATTTCCCTATGGCGTGATGTTTGACCTCATTAAATTTACGCACCTGTCACATAACTTCTTACTCGTTTGACTTTTTAATCGTTTAATTTCACCCATTCTCAGTTTGATGCCTACGTAGCGTATAAGTTAATTATCAGGCTATTGACATCAAGGCCTACCTACATACAAGAACTTTCTTCTTTTTTTTCCCAAACAACCAAGCAACGCCGGGTACCCACGCTAGTCTATAATAAGTAAGTTGTTTTTTACTATGATGATTTTCAAATAATTCTATTTCCTTTCCACCTTTTTTTTTCAATCCAAAACAAAATTATATATGTTTTTCAAGGATTTATATTGATTTCTCATGAATTGTTGGATCAAGAAAACACGTGTAAGACATACCATAGAACAAATAAAATAATATGGATGCTATATAAATATATTTATAATATTGGAATTGTTGACGAATTATATATATATGCTCTGATAGTGCAGATTCATTTTTATTCAGCTTAAATAGATGTGTGAATTTTTATAAATAACTTTATTGAATACTAGCATGGGTGCCTGGCGTTGCCCGGGTGTTTGGGGGTGTATGTTGAGCAAAAAAAAAAAAGCGGTAAATGTTTTTTTTAACTTTGACCACTATTATGACCCCTTAAAATTAATTATTTTTATCTCAACTCAAATTATGAAGTTAAATCCATGTCCAAGGAACCTATATCTAAAATTTCAAGTGTGTAGACCCAAAATTGTCGGAGGAGTTTGGTAGAGTTCTCAAAGGACGAATCGTTGCACTTTGACTCCTTAATCGCAAAATTTCTTACCAAAAACCGATCACATCGATATTTCCAAATCTCAGTACGCTGTATATAAAATTCCGAGTCTGTAGACTAAAAATTGACAGAGTTATTGCGTAGGGAAATGTATACAAACACACACACAGACACACACATACACTTTCACTTTTATAGATATATAGACATACATTAAAATTATATATCTTTTACTATGAAAGCATATATATATATATATATATATATATATATATATATAAAGAGAAAGAGACAGGGGCGAATTTTGTAGGCAAGGAAGGAAGACATTTTTTTATAACATGAATAGGTTAGTAATATTAATCATGAGAAGGTAACTAGATTGCATATTGAACATTTTTCGTTCTTGTGCTTAAAAGAGGTGGTGTTTCAGCAACACTGCTAGGATCCATGATTTGATATATTGTTTTGTTTTTAAATCCCCGAAACAATGTTTCGTGGTAAATAAATGATGAGCCTTTAAATTAACATTTGGACTATTGTGAATTTGAAAGTGCAAGTTGATGCAGTGATTGCAGGTGATTAAATGACTTATCGAATAAATTGTTTTCCAACGAATGCTAAAAAAATATTAATAAAAAGGTGTTTTATATAGTTTTAAAGTTTAAAAAATTCAAAGGCTCTCTCTCTCTCTCTCTAAATTCAAAGACTCTCTCTCTCTCTCTCTCTATATATATATATATATATATATATATAGAGAGAGAGAGAGAGAGAGAGAGAGAGAGTCTTTGAATTTTTTAAACTTTAAACTATATAAAACACCTTTTTTTATATTTTTTACGCGGAATATTCTGTGTAGCTTAATTGCCATATATATTTTACAACTTACTACTTACTACTCTCTCTCTCTCTCTCTCTCTCTCTATATATATATATATATATATATATATATATATATATATATATATATATATATATAGAGAGAGAGAGAGAGAGAGAGAGAGAGAGAGAGAGTAGTGAGTAGTAAGTTGCAAAATATATATGGCAATTAAGCTACACAGAATATTCCGGGTTTCATCCACGCTAGGATTTATCAAGTTTTATCAGCTTAATTGCCATATATATCTTATAACTTACTTCCTAGTTGTACCTGCGTATTGAGC
Source organism: Euprymna scolopes (assembly GCF_053919585.1). Taxonomy (NCBI): domain Eukaryota; kingdom Metazoa; phylum Mollusca; class Cephalopoda; order Sepiida; family Sepiolidae; genus Euprymna; species Euprymna scolopes. The sequence goes on from NC_136515.1 coordinate 78,105,353, forward strand.
ACTGTGGAAGTAAATACTTAAAGTTTACGCATAAATTTATACTTTCGTATATTAATTTATGTGACTAATCATATATATATATATATATATATATATATATATATATATATATATTGATCTTTTACTGAAAGTGTTTTCTTTTATATAGCTGAGGGGTGATAACTACATTAATCAAGTAATGCAATACAGTAGGTATTTACTTCTTTTCTACCGTGGTGATGTGACACAAGGTCATTATTTGAGGAAGGCTAAACAAAACAGGAGCTTTCAGGCTTATTAAAATTGCCTTGGAAGCCGTTTCAACATTTCCTGTAGAGGCGACTCAGGCAATAAGCAATAATTTACTCGACCCCAAAGGGTGAACCTCCTAGAACTAACCAGGGAAAATACTACAACTCGACGATATTAAATAGTATTATTATATACTATTATAATGCTTAAGGTTATTACTATATTGTCATTGGAAGATTCTTATATCATATTGTTAAACTCCTATCACCAACAGCTTTATTGACACTATTTACGGTTTTGCTTAAGATTAAAATGAATATTTTTTTCTTTTTGATATAACAGTTTATATGGTTTCGACCTATTTATAAAATGTCTCTGACAATTGAAATAATTAGCTTTTAAATTTAGACTTTCACACCTAATGACAGAAAATGAAAATAGAGTTGATTGAAATAATAATATAACAAAATATTAAATATTTAACACTGCTTTACCAGACATAAAAAAATTTATTGAATACAACCGCTTGATTGCTAAAATTACCCTCACTTGTTTTGCTTGTATTTTAAATCTGATAGAAATCTCCTTTTCTTTCTTCCCTTTCACTTATTCTCTCAACTTTATCTTCTTCATAGTCTAAACCAGTGGTTCTCAACCGGGGTCCACATGGACCCGTAGGGTCCATGGAATATTTCTGGGGGTCCACAGGCAAAACATAACAAAATTATCATAATTATTATAGTTGTTGTAGAATACTTTATTTGTATTAAATTAGTTTTCATTTAAAAATAAAGCTTAATTATATAATATTTCTTTGATTATTAAAACCTCAAAATTTATATGAGTGAAAAATAGAAGATTGTCTTATGACCAATAGTTATTGCTGTGTCTGCACAAATAATTAACAAGAACACGGAAAGTAAAAGTTATAACAATAATATATTAGGCAGAAAAGTTATATATATATTTACATGTCTTCAGATATACTTCAGTTGGAGATATTCCGGCAGGTGGCGTGTTGCATGTCTTACTAGAGGCAACATAGGCGTCTTGCCTATTTGGCGGTGGTTGCAGAACTCCCCCGGTATTGGTGATTGATACCTTTATATATCTCACTCACCCACCTATGTTAATAAGTGGGCGTCTCCACAACAGTTATGAAGGGGTCCACCAAGATAAAAAGAAGGGAAAAGGAGTCCATGAGTAAAAAAAAGGTTGAGAACTACTGGTCTAAACACTTGACTTTCTCTACTTCACCGCGTGGTATGATGAAGTTTTTCATCTTTTTTTGTAGAAAAGGATAAAACTCCTTTTCTCTCTTCTCATGAGAGTTGGTTGGTTATTGTTGAAAAGAAGTGGATCGAAACATGATTTTAATTGTGTAGCGACATAGAAATAATGTATATTTTAAATTAAATAAAAGTGCACCTTGCTCCTTATTATTGTGCACTATTATATAAACTTCGTTAAGTTCATTGTTTTTTTTAATCTTTGAACATTCTTAACCTGGAATATATATATATATATATATATATATATATATATATATATATATATATATATATATATATATATATATTAAGTAATGTGATTTATAATTTAACAACAACGAGCACTTTCTATTTCCTGTATTTTAATTAAACTAGTAATTTCACTGTTACATTAAAATACACTCAGCTCTTTAGACTATTATTCTAATCTCCTTTAAATTATATATATATATATATATATATATATATAGAGAGAGAGAGAGAGAGAGAGAGAGAGAGAAAGAGTGAGAGAGAGGGGGAGATAAAGAGAGAAAGAGATAGATAGATAGATAGATAGATAGATAGATAGATAGAGAGTGGGGCAGAAGTAACCGTTGATTTTTAAATGCTGCATCATCTAAAATGCACATCACATGTACTTTATAAAATCTTTTGGAATAAATTGGCATAGAAGTTTTCTCATGTTCAATAAAATTTTACATTTAATGATTTTTAAAAACTACCCGTTATTAGTTATATTTATCTCACTCTGTACACACAGACACACACACACATACATGTATGTATGTATGTATGTATGTATGTGTGTGCGTGTATGTGTGTATGTATAAAGGGTATAAGAAGGTTATAACAATGCGGGGAATATATATATATATATATAGAGAGAGAGAGAGAGGGAAAGAGAAAGAGTGAGAGAGAAAGAGAAAGAGAGAGAAAGAGAAAGAGAGAGAGAAGAGAGAAAGAGAGAGAGAAAGAGAAAGAGAGAAAGAGAGAAAGAGAGAGAGAGAACGAGAGAGAGAGAGAGAGAGAGAGAGAGAGTATAATAATGCTCCAAGCTCCAGATATCAAGTTTTCTCACTTTATCACTTTTGAAAAGGTATCAATTGCAATATTGTTTCGTATTGCGACTAACAAGTCTGCAAAATTAGGTTATTGCTGCATATTTAGTCACGTACTCAAGAGATGTTCCTTAAAGAAAACTTATAAAAGCACCATTTTGGACAACTTACATGGTTAATATAACCGACATCTTTATGTTTTTTTACACAGTGATCACCACTTATCAAGGCCCGGAAGCCACTCAGGGATAAGGGTTATTGCAAGTACATTACGTTAGTGTGGAGATTTGATGAAGTGTTTACTTAAGGGGGCAGTTCATTAGGAATTTGTTAACGTTGGACTTCTTATGTTCCGTCTCAGTTTCCTGATAATATGCAGCATTGAAGACTTGTTAGTCGCAACAGCATTGTAATGGATACATTTTGAAAAGTAATAAATAACCAAACACTATATATGCTCTGAAACCCAACAGAAAGGTATTCATTGAGCTTGGACATTTTTCAAAATTTACAAAATTCATATAAAAAATGTTTTTCATTATAAAACAAACATTATTTATGCTTAAAAAATGGAATGCATTACGATTGGTATATACGAATCGAGTATGTTGCAAGTTAATGATTAATTACATTTTCCTACGCAATAACTCTGTCAATTTTCTATATCTACAGACTCGAAATTTGATATACAGGGTACTGAGATTTGGGAAAATCTTTGTAATCCATTTTCGGCCAAAAATTTGGCTGTTCAACGATTTGACCTTTGAGAACTCTACCAAACTCCTCCGACAATTTTGGGTCTAAACACTTAAAATTTTAGATATAGGTTACTTGGACATGGATCTAACTTTATAATTTGATTTGAGCCCAAAACATTAAATGTTAAGGGGTCATAATAGGGCTCAAATTTTAAAAAATGTGACCGCTTTTTTTTTCTTTTTTTTTTTTTTTTTTTGCTTAACGTACACTTCCAGACACCCGGGCAACGCCGGGCTGAAACACTAGTATATATATATATATATATATATATATATATATATATATATATATATATATATATATGCGTGAGTATGTTTACCATTTTTCTTTATAGCTTATATTCGTTACTTTTCTACTTACAAATATCCGAGACGTCCTTGGCAACTCTGCTAACACGTTGCTTAATATTCGATTTATTTCCATAGTGATTATCTGATTGTAATTCTCCCCCGCTGGGTTTTGATCTACAAGAAAACAAGAAGGAATCTTAAATGAAGTTACGAAGTACACATTACAGTGTCACGTGATGCACACTCCAAATTTATGATCGCCTCAAAGATTTGATTTCTCTTAAACTGGCATCTGACATACAACCAAAATCAATGCAAGCGAATGTACGATAAAAGATCGTGCGTGTCAGAGGGACTTGTCATCGAACATTTAGGTGTAGGTAGAGACGAAGCTGATGAGAAGTTTGATCGATTAAAGTTATCCAGATGAAAAAAAAAATCGATAATGATCTCCGAGCTCACTTTTACTAAGATGTGTATTAATTTTCGAACCGGATGGACTAATTTTTTTCCTTCTATATTTTACGCATCTTTAACCCCTAAAGAATTCGATTATTTTCTCTATCATTCGTCAGTCTCCGCAGGTGGGAGACATGGCTTCCCATATCTGGGTCAAATAGTATCGAAGTTAAAGACAATATCGATCTGTTCAATATGAATGGAGTATCTTAATACATTTCATCGATTAAGCTGTGTATGATCAAGGCCAACCTTACACGCGCGCGTAAACATATACATGTTCTCTAATACGTTTTTTTTTTACTCTTTTTCACCATGGACAAAGCATATTGACACTTGAGACGTGAGTAACTACGTCTTGAAAGCGTGGAACTCTGGGGAGTTGAGAAGCAAGGTGTTTGTTTAAACTTTAGCATGCCAGCAGAGTCAGGGAAGCAGCAAATAGGAAGGGAATTCCAAATTCTAGCAACACGAAGAAAAAAAAAACTATTGCAGTATGTTTCCCAGTATCTAGATACATCAACAGAGAAAGGGGTGGGATGTTGCTGCTTTTTGAGTTAGTCGGACGTATATACGTCGAGTTGGTTACAAATGTTATACGTTAAGCAGAGCACAGTTCGTTAAAGTACTTGTAAAATACACAAATGGTGCGATAATGCGGCGATGGGACAGAGATTGGAGCTTGGTTGACAGTGCGAAACTATTAGATTTGAGATATTTTTTGGATCATATCTAAGAGTGAGAGACTACTAGTAGATGATCCAGGATAGATATAGCAACAATACTCCGTGCATAGGGGGCATTGTCGCTTTGTAAAAATATAGGATGTTTTCTGGTTTGAGTACTTTTCTACCACAGTACAAGGAATCCACCTTTGTACTAGGTAAATCAGCTGAATTATCCGTTAACATCAGGTTTCTTAGAGATTTTTTGCTTGTACATTAGATAAAATGAAGAAAATCTATGAAGCTCTTTTCCGATTGCCTGCTTTTCCAGCTGACTAAAATCTGATTGTCTTCAAGTCCTATGTAAATAAGTTCTTGATGAACCGTCCCCCTAAATAATCCAATTAACAAAATTCCCAGTACTTATATTTACAATGCTATATTAACATTGACTAATGTATACCCATTAACCTTTATCCTCGAGTGGCCTCCGGACCTTGATAAATGATGATTCTTGTGTAAGAAAAAGTGATTATATATTTTAAATAAAAATATAAAATGCATTATTCACTCGTATAATACTGAAGTCTATCGGCTAGAAAATAACTGGAACGTTATGTGAAAAACAAGAAAATCAATTTTCTAGTATAAAATTGGAATCCCGAAAAAAGCGGGCGTATTATATAAAAACTGAATAAAAAGGCTTTATCAACAGGGTCACCGATGAAATGAAAATCTATATGAAAGGGTGGCAAGGGAGGGATTAAGAAACGGCAAAGAAGAGGGGTCGAGGGAGAGAGTAGGGTGGCGCTGAAAGAGAGAGAGAGAGAACCAAGAGAGAGAGAGAGAAGAGTGCCGCGGGAGATAGATGTAGGAGGCCAAAAGAGAAGGGGTGAATAAAAGAGAGAGAGAAATGAGTTTGAAAGATAAAAAAAGTACAGAAAGAGAGAGAGAGAGAGAGAGAGAGAGAGAGAGAGAGAAAGGGGCCAGAGTGATAGAGAGAAAGGGTTCAGAGAGAAAGCGAAAGGGCTCAGAAAAAGAGAGAAAGGTAAAAGTAGAAAAAAAAAGAGAAAGGAAGAGAGAAAGAGGAAAAGGCAGAGAGAGGGGGGGAGGGAGAAAGAAGCGGCGAAAGAGAGCGGCAAAGAGAGCGAGGAAACGAGCCGAGTGAGATAGCTAGAAGAGAAGGGGTGCAGGAGAGAGAGGGAGAGAAAAGAGAGGCAAGGGGGAGAGAGAAAGGGGCCAAGCAAGAAAGAGAGGGTGTTGAGGGAGAGAGGAAAGGTAAGAGAGAGTGAAGGATGCTCACAGAGAAAGATGGGGGAAGCCAACGGGTCCATTTAAATCAACACCTATCCATCCCAAGAATTCACTATATAAAAAAAACAACCTATTAGTTTGACTGTATCAGACGAAATCATTGTGCATTATTTAATGTTGAATGAGTATTACCTAAGAAACTGTTTTGTCAATATGTCCTTTTTAATCAAGTTAGGTCAGGCTCTATTTGCTGGCATGCAAACGAACATAATACGTTTCAAGGTTGAATTGCCGAAAAATATTGGTTGACAAGAAGGTTTTTGCGGAATTTGTAACTTTGATTTCAAATGATGTATATTCAGATAAGTTTTCGTTATAATACTTTACTTTACTTGTATATCATTTTAAAGGCGGTTTTTCGCTCTACCTACTCGTTTAAATCCCAATCCTTTTAAAACAGTATGTCTTCTTTTAGGAACGTTGCCATGCAAGATGATAAAAAACCAAATTTGCACAATTTTGTTACTTTTATCCAAGCTAGGCCAAAAAGTTGCTGAAACAGCTCGCGATATCAACGAAGGGTTTGGCATGGAAACCATTACTGAACGCACAAAACGTATTTGTCGATCTTTGGGAAGAATTAAGATGCACTTTTCATAGCATTACGTTCTAGGTTCGATTTATAACCCCCCCCAACTTTGTAGTAGTGATAGGTTTTACTATTTTCCAACTCTGAAAATAGCGAAACTCTTTAAACCTCCTGACACTAGTGGAATGGGGTCGCAAATGGATGGTAACATTTAATGCTAATAAGACAAAGCGACTCTCCTTTAACATTTAAAAGACACCATTTCAACCACCGATATCTATGACGAATAACACCCTAAGAATTTTTCTTTTGAACTCCTCGACCTAATATTCGCGGGCAATATGAACTGGAACAAATGCATGGAATACATTGGGAAGACAAAGAAGGTGGGTTCCCTCTATCGAGCTAGAAGACTACTCACACTTGACAGTATCCTGTACCTCTACAAGGCCACCATTCGCCCATGCACGGAGTATTGTTGCTACATCTGGGCTGGTGCATCTACCACTTGTCTCTCCCTCTTAGATAGAGTCGAAAAAGAGTTTTCAATCTAATAGGCGCCTCTTTGTCAGCTAAGATCAAACCTCTGTCCCATCGCCGCAATGTAACATCTGTGTGCCTGTTTTACAAATACTTTAATGTAATGTGCTCTGATGAACTCGTTGCATGTGTGTCCCTTCGACGTACATATCCTGGACAGACCCGCTTAGCAACAAAATCTCACCCCTTCACTATTGAGGTACCAAAATACCAGAAAGCTTTCTACTCTAATAGTTTCTTCCCTCAAATAGCTAGACTTTGGCATTCCTTCCCGGCTATCTCCTTTCCTGACTGTACTGATATGCAGAAGTTTAAATGTAACGTAAACGCACATCTTGTTGTTCTTTTCAAAACATATCCCTAAATTGTGGCCCCTTATGTCCAAGTGGAGATATATCTTGCTGGGTGTGAAAATGAGTAAAGAAATTAAAAAAAAGAAAAAAGAAAAAGAAAATGCACTTTATGATTTAGTCGTGACGATAACATATTCAAAAAGAATAAATTTTATAAGTAGTTTCAACACTTTGAAATTATACAGGTCAGTAAAAAATAATGTTTTATTGCGTTTGGTATTAGTTATTTGTTATATATTTTGATTCTTCCCGATTTCTAGGCTGTTTACTATGTTGCTTGATTGCTTTCGAACTTTAGCGAATCTCAAATTGATAGGGTATGGCAGAGAGGTCTACTCCATAAAATCTCCAGCTACGGTATAGACTGGAAATGTCTTTTCAATTATTAAATCATTTGTTTCTGAAAGATTCATAAGAGTAATGGCTGATGGGCAGAAATCAGAAGTTCACAGTATTAATGCTGGAGTCCCTCAGGGGTCTATCCTGGGCCTAACTTTCTTCCTGATCTACATCAATGATCTCCCAAATCACACCCTAAGATCATTCGTAGGCATATATGCTGACGACACAACCATCTATGCTAACACTCCAAAGACCATAAAGAATAAAATACTGTTTGATTGTCTCTCCTCTAATCTTGAGCACGTGATAAATGGAAAAGAGGTGGCTAGTTAATATTAATGTATCTAAAACCAAGCTTCTATCGCTACATCATCAACGCTCTGATCCCCATCAGGCAACACTTGAAAATAATGGTTCTTGTCTTAAGGAGTATCCATGTTTTAACAAGCTTCTAGGGCTGACCTGATCTGAAATGGAACACGCGCATCAAATCCGTTGCCAAGGGTGCTGGAAACTGGTGAAATCGTTATAGCGCCCCGGTAGATATCTCACTGCTGACGTAATTCTCTACCTGTATAAGAGCTAAGTATGTCACAGAATGGAGTACAGTTGCCACATTTTTGGCAGAAGCTGCTAGATGCAGCTTATCCTGCTTTGACAGGGTTCAAAATCGACTTCGAAATCTAGTGGGATATGCCATGTTCTCAACCCTAATACCTCTTTCCTACAGAGAAGACGTTGCCAGCCTATATCTGCTTTATTGTTATTTTCATGACATGTGTCCCTCTGGGTTTCAATCTATGATCCCACCAGCCTGACTATCACGAAAACGCTCGTCTAACTGAAACCACTATCAATAATTTCCCACAACTCTTTATCTCTGCCTAAACTTAAGCGTAGATTCCATGAAAAAAGCTTCTTTCTTAGAACTGCACGCCTGCGGAACGCTCTTCCGTTTTCCTGTTTTCCAACTGACTACAATATTGTCGTCTTCAAGTCCAACGTAAACAAGTTCTTGATGAGCGATCCCCTTAAGTAATCAAATTTTCGCTACCAACGATTGCTAGAACATTTTCCCATTGGCTTCTGTACACTCATTAAGTCTTATCCTTGAGTGGCTTTCGGGCCTTGATAAGTGGTGATTCCTTTGTAAAAATAATATTAAAAATAAAACTAAAATAAATTTTTATAAAATGATTAGATTCATCAAATAAAGAAAAAGTTGATTAGCCGCAAAACTTAACAACCAACTATTCTCTTTCTGGTGATCGTTTTTTTTTTTTTTTTTTTTCTTTTTTTTCGCCCACGTCATTCAATTTTATAATCCCAGTTCTCCGAGATAAGTGATATTCCCATTAAATAAGATTGGAGTAAAAAGATGACTTAAAGTTTTTTCTATCCACGGCTTTTTATTTCTTTCGTTCATTGTTTCGTTCTTTCTTTCTTTCTTTCTCCTTTTTTCGTCCTTCAATAGACCAATTTTATGATGATACTTTTGCGATATACAAATGGGATTTCAATTAAGAGAAATGTACACGCGCGAGGGCGTGGGAGATGAAAGAGAGAGAAAGAAGAGAAAAAGACAAAGAGAGAGATAGGCAGTAATATGTGTAGGAGAAAGGAAAATACAAAACTAGAGAGAGATATAGTAGAGCCATAGAGAGAACAAGAAAGGGAGAGGGTGGAGCCAGAGAGAACAAGTGAGAGAGATACAGAGTAGAGCGAGAGAGGGAAGAGAGAGAAGGAGCGAGAGAGAAAGATCGATCGGGAGAGAGGTTGAGGTACAGTGGAGATATAAAACACACACGTAGGAAAAAGAAAACGAGTGATTATGATCGAGATAGATAGAAAGATAGAGAGAGAGAGAGAGAGAGGGGGAGAGAGAGAAGGGAAGACATATAGTTACGTTGAGATAGCGAAAAAGAGCGAAAGAAAGACCAAGAGACAAAAGGAAGCAATGAGAAAGAGTAAAAATAGAAAGAAATGGAATAAAGAAAAAAGGATAGGAGAGAGAGAGAGAGAGAGATAGAGATATATGGAGAAAAAATAGAGACAGGGAAATAAAAGTAGCACTCAAATCCTGATAATTCACTTTTCAAAAGTAATGCCTTCATCTAAAGTCGATTTAAGAGTAAATTCCATCCTTAAACTTCAACGAGAGACAAAAGCCGCCATCTTGACGCAATTCACAGCCGCCTATCAAAATGCCACACAAACATTTAATGGCCGGTTTATTTTTAATTTGCATCAAGCATAAACAAATTATATCCATCTCATTTTGTATGCGTCCATGAGTTTCTATTAGATGTTCTGTCCGTCAATCAAAGCTTTTTTTTTTAATTTTCTTCCTTCGAAGATTGTAACGCTGGGTATGGAGCAGGCAAACCAGCTGCCAACATTGCCCTGCTTTTTATTGAAACCAACCGAGAGCTCTTTTTAGTATCCTCGTTGTTCCCTTAAGTGCAATTGTCTGGATCTCTTTTGCACTTGGTTCACCAGGAATATTAGTTAGGGAGGACTTCAGGTTCTTCTTAATAAGCCCTGTGGCACCTATAATAACTGATATGATTGATGTCTCTCTAAGATTCCAGTTTCTTTTCATATATCTTTTCATATAATACCTTGCTATTAGGTCTGTTTCTCCCTTTCAGATCTATTCAGACCTCCATCGTTAGGAACACTCACTTCAACCAAGGTGGCAACTCTTTCTGACTTATTCCATATAGCTATGACAGGTTTCACAGCAGCATATTCAAGGTGGGTGGCTGTAGGGATCACATGGTCGAAATATTTGGTATATAATATAGCTAGCTATGGAATAATGAGTATACAGAATTATTGTATAAACGTGATACTCGTGATGGAGAGAAAATATGTTTAACAATTACGTAAATGCATCATATATATATATATATATATATATATGTATATATATATATATGTATATATATATATATGTATATATATATATATATATATATATATATATATATAGCCAGTAGAGTTTAGTTTCCTAGAAGTACATCCAATGAAATAACATGTGTCTACCAAAGAGTGCTCAATGAGTGAACAGAGCAGGTATATTCAATTTATTTATACAAACATTGATGGCTACATATGTGCATACATGTTTCTGTAATCATCTGCATTGGAGGATTACGTCTTCAGACCAAGAATTGTCGTCGAGAACTCTTTAATATATATATATATATATATATATATATATATATATATATATATATAGTTATTATATATATATATATATATATTGTTACATAACTGAAACATTCTTGTGAAAGTATATAAAATTTAAATGTAAAAATATAGATATTTCTCTGAGTCGTTTCAACATGAAACCTAATTATACCTCCAGTATATGTGTGTGTGAATATCTTCGCTCGATTTCATATACATAATGAAACATTATTAATTGAAGAACGTATTATTGTTTTTTTATGATAAGGTGCAGCGAACTAAGTATTATGTTATCCGTTCGATGCACAGTTAAGAGTAAATACAGATTAAAATTAATTACTTATTAATTGTACTAAACTTTTTAGCCCGTTAAAATTGGGAAATTATAGGCTATTGATTTAGAATGAGTCTTTCATGCGAAACTTCTAGAGAAAAAAGGAATATGTTCGCTAATCCCTATTAATTCCTATTAATTCTTATTAATTCCTATTAATCCCTACTAGTGGGACGTATTGGAAATTCCAGTGAACTCATTTATAGTCTATTTACGCTGAACATCTATAGAATTCCAACATCAGTATATTACATATGAATGAGTCCCATCTGGAATTTCCACAGGTCCCGCTAGTATATATATATATATATATATATATATATATATATATATATATATATATATATATATATAACTACTTAATTTACTAACATAAAATTAATATACGAAAGTATAGATTTATGCGTAAACTTTAAGTATTTACTTAAAAGTGCTCAATACATAGGTAGAGCTAGTTAGCAAGTTATAAAATGCATATGGCGATTAAGCTACACTGAATATTCCGCGTTTCATCCACATTTTATAACTTACTATATATATATATATATATATATATATATATATATATATATATATATATATTAGGTTGAGAAGAAAGATCTTACGGAATTTTAATTTTGATTTGATTTCAAATGATGTATTTGCAAATAAGTTTTTATTCAAATACCTTTACTTTGTATATTATGTATGATTTTAAAAAGGATTTTTCTATTTATCTAATCGTTTGAATTGCACTCGTTTTAAAGCAGTTATGTCTTCTTTTTCAGAAAGTTGAAGACAAGATGAAAAATGCAATTTCGCACAATTTTCTTATTTCAAAAAATTTCAGAAAAAGCTCGCAATATAAACGAAGTTTTGTGCACAGGAACCACTACTGAATACACAACAGAATGGTGGTTAAAGAAATTTCGTGACGGCGACGATATTCTTAAAGATAATAAGCGCTGTCATCGGCCATCGGATGTTTACAATGATTAATTAAGAGCCTTAGTCGAAGCCAATCTACGCACAGCTGTTCGAAAACTTGCTTCTGAATTAGACGTAACGCATACGGTGATTTTCAACCAGTTGTTAGACATTAGAAAGACAAAGAACATGATAAATTGGTGCCTCACGAATTGCACGACAATCAAAATAAACTTTATGCTGTATGCTCACGTGCCTTACACCTTGACCTTAACCGTAAAAAATGGTATGCATCATCCCTACGCCAGAAACTATTATAATATCAGGTTTGGTTATAATCGGTCCAATTGTGTACGCAGCATCTTTAGAGCAAGAAGTTTATATTTCCCCCTGAATATTAAGTCCTCCTACTGCCCCTAGTCAAGGCCCAAAGGCAATATACACATTCTACAGATATTGTGCTTTCACCCTCAGTAACTGGGTCATAAACTCATAGACATTACATAATCTTTTC
>NC_136515.1:78123112-78215612 GCF_053919585.1 Euprymna scolopes
GAAGCCAGTTAAACCACTTCGTCCAATTTAAGAGAAATATAATCTATTATGTATATAAGTCATCTATTGAACGCTACTAAAACTCGAGGCATTTTGCTTGTTTAATTCGTGTGGGCAATGGATGGCGTTATCATTTCGTGACATCATCGATGAAAAAAAAAGCTGAGGGTATACCTGTGCATCGATTAAGAACATAGAAGTTGCAGTTAACCGTGCATATCGAATGACGGCATTTGTAAAACTTGGAATTTTGAATGAGATTTTATTTGGACGATTTGTTTTTATTACGATAACGCTGTTCATTATCTTTATTTTTTCTCGTCGTGCGAAGCATTATTGTTATTGGACTTATACGTACGTGTTATGTACATTAGATATAAACATTTATATATGCATATGCGTAACAATATATATATATATATAATTAATTTTTTTTTAAGAAATCCAGCAGAGTGCTCAATTATAAGGAAATCCTAAAATAAGAGCGTATTTATATATTGTTTACAGAAGGTTTTTAGATGAGACAAGTCATTGATACCGTCGGTTCCAAAACCGAGATGAGTATTGGCTGAAGAGAGCTTAATATGTTTTTCTAAAACAGTCCTAATTATCGGATTTGAAACCGACGGTACCTATGACTTTTCCCCATCTAAAAACTTTCTTTAAACAATGTATATATATGTGTGTGTATGTGTGTGGGTGGTTGTAAGAGAGAGAGAGAGAGAGAGAGAGAGAGGGAGAGAAATAGGGAGTGAGAAAAGACAGGCACACATATTCGTTTGCTTATGGACACAGACATTTTGTGGCGGTATTTTTTATTTATTTTTTTATTTTTTGTAATTAGCGTTCGGGGCCTTTTCCTGTCCTGGTGTTCATATATATATATATATATATATATATATATATATATATATATATATATATATATATATATATATATATATATATATATGCTAATGTTATGCTATGTTTTCTCATATATATTTTTCTTTTATTTTTATGTACATTTTTTACCATTCTTCGTTTTTCGCGCCTTCTTGATTTCATTCAATCTTTGTGTTTCATGACCATGTTTTTATCTGTTTTTTTTTTCTGAAAAACAAAAACAAAAAATGCAAGAATGAAAACATACACACGGATTATGCAGGTAACAACATTTTTTGTCAGATTTCATAATGCCACAGGGGAGACAACCCAAGCAGCAAAACTGAAGCTGGCCTGCAGGACACTGTATATACAAATGCACGCAAATTTAAGCATATTTTATTGGTTTAAAAATTTAGTTATTTTCTTACCAATGGTCATAAAAATTTAACCATAGAATACTATTATAATCTTCAAAAAGTCTGCAAATTTTCATTTATATATATATATATATATATATATATATATATATATATATATATATATATATATACTAGCATTGCAGCCCGGCGTTGCCCGGGTGTTTGAATGTGTATGTTGAGCAAAAAATAAATAAATAAAAGCGGTAGTATGAAGGCAGGCTCGAACCCGTACCGAAAAGGAGGAAAAGAACGGGGTAAAACCTAACGTTTATGCTGTTACGACCACCGCCAAACCGGAAGCGACATTTTTTAAAATTAAGGCTAGACAATCTAAAGGAGGGGATAACTTTAAAAAACATCGGCGAAAAAAGTGACCCAGGTCAAGGGAAAGATATTAATGTTTTTAGCCAATTTTTCGATATGTGTCGTATGAAAGATCGAACTTTAAAACGATATGTATCTTGGTAAAATCCGTCGCCTGTATTGGAAGTTTAAGGCAGACATGCAACCAGACATAGATACATACATTTATATATTGGAAAGTAAAAATTTTCGAATCTTGCCCTATCTCTGAATACCCTTTATATAAAATTTCAAATATTTAGACCAGAAATTGTCTGAGTAATTTGAAAGAGACCGCAGATGTCAATTTTTTTAAAATTTGACCCCTATTATGACCTCTTAACTTTTATTGATTTGGGCTCAACTCAAGTTATTAAGTTAGATGCATGTTCGAGGAACCTATATCTAAAATTTCAAGTGCGTAGACCCAAAATTGTTGGAGGAGTTTGGTAGAGTTCTCAAAGGTAAAATCGTTGAATTTTGACCCCTTAATCGCTATATGTCCGGCCATTAACCGATCGCATCTCAATAACTTGTATATCAAATTTCGAGTCTGTAGACTAAAAATTGACAGAGTTATTGCGTAGGGAAATGTGCAAACACACAACACACAAACACACACACACACGCAAGCGCACACGCACAGACACGTTCACTTTTATATATATACTAGCATTTCAGCCCGGCGTTTCCCGGGTGTTTGAAGGTGTGTGCTGAGCAATAAAAGAAAAAACGGCCAATCTTTAAAAACTTGACCCCCTATTATTACCCCTTAACAATTAATGTTTTGGGCTCAAATAAAGTTATTAAGTTAGATCCATGTCCAAGGAAACTCTATCTAAAATTTCAAGTGTTTAGACCCAAAACTGTCGGAGGAGTTTGGTAGAGTTCTCAAAGATCAGATTGTTAAAATTTACCCCTTAATAGCCAAATTTCTGGCGAACCCGATCACATAGATTTTCCCAAATCTCAGTGCCCTGTATATCAAATTTCGAGTCTGTAGACTAAAAATTGACAGAGTTATTGCGTAGGAAAATGTACACAGACACACACACAGGCACACAGGCACGTTCAATTTTATAGATAGATAGATAGATAGATAGATAGATAGATAGATAGACATTACCTATGTAGGCTCAATAGAAAGGTAATGGCCTGAATTGTGTAGTGGGCTACGTGACCTTTGCCCTTAAGGTCATAAATTAACGAGGTCATACATCACCCAGAGCGTATTTAGACACATTTTTCAGCCATAAAATGTGTCAATCATAGTCATTTGTTTTCTAGTTTTGCATATGAATTACAAAATATCTGATATTTTCGTAAAAATTTCGGTAATCTCCAAAAATACCGTAAGGGCTTACAACATGGACGCCAGAAGAGTCACGTGATCCGGTTGATCCAGAACATGAATCGCCGTATTACGAAACCGGAAAACGCAAATTTAAAGCAAACTTTGACAAACAAGCATAATAATTAAGTACAAAAACAGTTTTTCAATATCATAATAATAAATAATTTCTTTAGAACGGTCATTTAATTTTTTGTTGAGAAACAATCACAGTTTGTTTGTTTTTTAAAACAGTGTTTATAAAAAATATTTTATTCAGAGTTTTTCATAAAAATGGTATTTAAAACAAGGTGTTCATTTTTTTTAAGATGTAATGTTATAAAAATATGATGTAAAAAAACAGTTTATATTTAAACGAACGTGCGTAGACATTTTGTAAACATTGTTTTTAAAAAATAAAAAATAATACTTCTATTATGTTTTAAACGACTGTAATAGTTTATTTTGGAAGTATATTTCATAAAGAAAATTGACAACCCACTTTAAAAACAGAAATTACGAGTTTTATATATTTTATTCGCAGTTTTTTTGTTGGGGGTGTCAAAAATTCCGCCTAAAATTCTGATACACCTAGTCGACCACTTGTTTGTTCTGAATAAAATACTTTTTATAAACACTGTTTTAACTAAAAACAACCTAAGATTGTTTCTCAAAGTTTGCCTGTTTTTATAACAACATTATATCAACAAAAAATTAAATACAAACAAATTGTGATTGTTTGTCAAAGTTTGCCTTCAAGGCTGCGTTTTCCATTTGCACGATTCGTGTTTTGGATCAACCGGATCACGTGACTCTTCTGGCGGCCATGTTGCAAGCCCTAACGGTATTTTTGGAGATTACCAAAATTTCTATGGTTTCAAATCATCTGAAATAATAGCAAAGGGGAGGCTTGATTCCAAAGATTTCTTATATGTTATATCTCCCCTCTATGGTTTTCTACATAAAGTAAATTTCACAGTGTAGAAGGATTATTTCATATTGGAAATATCTATAATCGTACTCGGTTGTAATAGTATGAGATATAACATTAGAGAAATATTTTGAATGAAGTCCCCTCCTGTCTGCTATTTCAGATCTTTTGAAACCATAGCAGAAAGTTTTAGTGACCTCTCCATCACGACCAGAGGTTGTGGGGAAATATATATGTGTGTGTGTGAGTGTGGGGGTGTTTGTGTGTCTGGTCACGAATAGGCTCCTATATGGTTGACTATTTTAAAAAACTCATTACATACAATGATAGAAGATGTATCGAGACACAGGAATGGGTATGTTTGATCTGCCAGAACAGTGGTTCATTAAAGTTGTGGGGCCTGCGTTCGTTCCTGGTACACGAAGTATGGAAATAAAACATTTAAAAATTAAAAAAAAAACGTTTACAAGTGTTTTTGATATAGATGTACATAATAATACTTTGATAAGTATGTTTTAACTTAAATAGGGATGGTATAATAAAATTGTGGGGTCTGCGTTCATGCCTAGCATCCATAGAATGAAAATAGGCACAAACTTTAATAAATACTTTTCATATTTATCTGCATAAGTATACTTTGATAATTATGTTTCAGTTTGAAGAAATATGTTATAATAAAATTATGGGGTGTTCGTTCGCACCCGACCTCCATAGAATGGAAATATGTCACAAAGTTTAACAAGGTTTTTTTTAATATAGATCCACAGAATATTGTGATAAGTGTTTCAGTGTGAACAGGTATGGTATAATAAATTATGGGGTTTATCTATTTTATTTTTACTTTCATCATATTTTGCTTTGGTTTTGATACCCAAAAATTCAATCCAAATTTACAACCCTTCCTTTTCATAACCTATCATACTTTAATAAACCAGAGTCCATTTTCTGTAGGCTGTTTTTGAACCCAGTCAACGACGGGTACTTTTTCTAGTATATATATATATATATATATATATATATAGGTGTGTGTGTGTATGTATATATATATATATATGTGTGTGTGTCTGTGTGAGTATGTGTTTGTAAATATGCTTACTTCAATCATATTTAACATTTTCTTTAATTTATGGTGGTGAATGTAATTACAAGGCATATAAAAAATAGTCTCTATCAAAATATTATGTTGTTCACCATCTTACAATGTATTACTTTAGGTACGTTGAACTTCACAATTCTTGGCAGTAACTGCTTTGTAGCTTCGTAGTAAAATGGACAAAGAGGTGGCTTTTTACTATTAATGCATCTAAAACCAAGCCTTTATCTTTACATCATCAACGCTCTAACCCCATCTGGCATCAATTGAAATGAATGGTTCTCGTCTTGATGAGGCCTCAAGTTTTGACAAGCTCCTGGGTTTGACCTTTACTCCTGCTCTTATGTGGAACACATACATTAAATCCGTTGCCAAAGCCGCTGGAAAAATGGTGAGATCCTTCTATCGATCCAGTAGATATCTCACTGCTGATGCAATTCTCTATCTATATAAGAACCAGGTACGTCCTAGGATGGAGTACTGTTGCCACATTTGGGCAGGAGCTGCTAGAAAGGACTTATCCTGCCTTGATAGAGTTAAAAATAGACTTCGTAGCCTCGTAGGGGATGTCCTTTTTTCTTCCCTGCAACCTCTTTCTCACAGAAGAGATATTGCGAGTTTGTCTCTGCTTTATCGTTATTTTCATGGAAAGTGCTCGACTGAGCTCCAATCTATGGTCTTCCCTCGCCAAACTTTCACAAGAAACACCCGTCTAGCAGAAAACACTATCACTAATTTTCCCCAGTCTTTATTTGTGCCTAAACCTAAACGTACATTCCATGAGCAAAGCTTCTTTCTTAGGACTGCACGCCTATGGAATTGTCTTCCGTTTTCTTACTTTCCAGCTGACTACAATATGGTTGTCTTCAAGTCTAATGAAAACAAGTTTTTTATGAGCCGTTCCATATAAGTTAACAAATTTACCGGATTTTACATTACTAACGATTACTATATTGTCCAATTTCTACTGTACACTCTTTACCCCTTATCCTTGAGTGGCCTCTTGGCCTTGATAAGTGGTGATGCTTATGTAAAAAAAAATCATTCATTTAAATAATTTGACAATTTACTCATTTAAAAGAATTGTGAATGTCGACGTACTTAAAGGAGTTAATTTTACGATGGTCATGTAATTTCGAGTACATACTTTTTTTCATTTATATATATATATATATATATATATATATATATATATATATATATATATATATATATATGGCGATATTTCTGTCTGTCTATCTTCATATTTTCAAATTTTATCACTCCTGAAACTAAAAGTCGCAAAGCGGCTCTAGGTGCCTCAAATGATTTTTACGGACCTTTTAGAGGTCTTTAGCCGGTTAAAATAGTTTAAGGGTCAAAATTGAAAGAATGGTAATATATTTTTTATATTCATCTTAGTTTATGCTTAATTTTAATCAGTTCATATGCGTGTCTCGTTATTACAGTGTCTTAGTCCATTACACCGAGAGGGGGTAACCATACGCCTGGTTTCTACATCAGGTATTTCTGCGCCTCCGCGTGGATGAGAATATAGGAAAGAAATTGAGGATAGATATAGGGAAACGGCGTTCAATGTCCTAGTCACTGTACCTCTGCCCCTGGCTAATAGACAAAGAAGGGCTGTGAAAGCCGGCGATAGGCATAGCCTATCTACTCCTTAAGTAATGTACTTTTGAAAAAAAAAACGGAAAAAATTATAATAATAAAAACTCTTACTCCATTGTTTTTCAAAGATATTACTTTTCAGCAGAAAATAAACATTAATAAAAATGCACCACCAACATAAATTTTAAAATATGAAAAATAAACGAGAATTTTTGCGAAATAATTCCGAAAAATAAGAGACATTTTCGAAAAAAATAACTAATTTAGTAACATCTGCACTTCATTGTGAATATTATTATTATTATTATTATTATTATTATTTTAATTACATTTTCACACCAAACAAGGCATATCGCCATTTTGATGTAGGGGGCTACTCTCAGGGACCTAAGTTCCAGGGGTACTATGTAGGGAGTTTAGCAGCAAGATGTGTGTTAACATTACACTTGAACTTCTGCATGTCAGTACAGTTGGGGAATTAGGAAACCGGAAGATAATCCCAAAGTCCTGCAGTTCTGGGGAAGAAGCTATTAGACAGTTCAGGACTTATTAGGTTTGCGACTCTCTTTTAGACCCTGTCCAGGATTGAGAGTCTAGTGGCAGATTCACCAGCCCAAATGTGTCAGCAGTACTCCATACTAGGGCGAATGGTGGCTTTGTAGAGGTACAGGATACTTTCAGGCGTAAGTAACTTCCTAGCACTATAGAGAGATCCCACCTTTGCAGCAGCCTTAGCAATAATCTCAATGCATCTATTCCAACTCATGTTTCCTTTGAACCGTAAGCAAAGGAGCTTGAACGAAGAGCTCTCAGGTAAAATATCTCTAGCCGTAGCTATTGGTCGTTGAGGTACACCCGCATTTATATACATTTTTTGGACGTAAGCCCATCGAGGACGACCTGGATTTTTCTCTCATTTAAGAAAGATCTAATTATGCTAAGCATTCGTTCAGTAATACCATAGGATTTTTTTCATGAGAAGACCATCGTGCCATACCCTGTCAAAAGCCTTGGATATATCTAGAGCTACAGACCTCTCATCCCCTCCCCTGCATTATCCAGTGTTGGTATGAACGTTCAGAGATTACAGTTAGAATATCTGCAGTTGAACGGGCTTGCCTAAATCAATATTGGTGGTCTGATAGAAGTTTAGCAGCTGTGAGCTTGTGGACTAGAGTTTGATTAATTAAGGACTCAAATATTTTGACGAAAAGAGGGAGGAGGCTAATTGGGCGTTAATTTAATGGGTCAGATCCTTCGCCAGAGTTTTTGTAGACTGGTACCACATAAACAGTTTTCCAGCAGCCAGGAAAGCTACATCTATTAATTATTTGTTTTTCTTTTTAATTAATTAAGTTTTTAATGCATGAGTCTTCAATTGAATTGTTTACGTTTCATTTCAGATTATTCTTTTACATTTACCGATTATTTTTTAAATAATTAATAGATTGACTGGCAAATTTGATCATTGACTGACCTTTGAAATTTATGAATTAATAATTTGTCATTATTAATATTTAATAATTTGTCATTATTAATATTTAATAATTTTCATTATTAATAATTAATACTTTCTCATTATTAATATTTAATAATTTGTCACTATTAATATTTAATAATTTGTCATTATTATAATAAATTATTTGTCATTATTATAATTAATTATTAGTCATTATTATAATAAATTATTTGTAATTATTAATATTTAATAATTTGTCATTATTAATAATTAATAATTTGTCATTATTAATATTTAATAATTTGTCATTATCAATAATTAATAATTTGTCATTATTAATAATTAATACTTTGTCATTATTAACATTTAATAATTTGTCATTATTAATATTTAATAATTTGTCATTATTAATATTTAATAATTTGTCATTATTAATATTTAATAATTTGTCATTATTAATAATTAATAATTTGTCATTATTAATATTTAATAATTTGTCATTATTAATATTTAATAATTTTTCATTATTATAATAAATAATTTATCATTATTAATATTTAATAATTTGTCATTATTAATAATTAATAATTTGTCATTATTAATATTAAATAATTTGTCATTATCAATATTTAATAATTTGTCATAATTAATAATTAATAATTTGTCATTATTAATATTTAATAACTTGTCATTATTAATGTTTAATAATTTTTCATTATTATAATTAATAATTTGTCATTATTAATATTTAATAATTTGTCATTATTAATATTTAATAATTTGTCATAATTAATAATTTATAATTTGTCATTATTAATATTTAATAACTTGTCATTATAATTATTTAATAATTTTTCATTATTATAATTAATAATTTGTCATTATTAATATTTAATAATTTGTCATTAATAATATTTAATTATTTTTCATTATTATAATTAATAATTTGTTATTATTATAATTAATTATTTGTCATTATTAATATTTAATAATTTGTCATTATTAATATTTAATAATTTGTCATTATCAATATTTAATAATTTGTCATTATTAATATTAAATAATTTGTCATTATTATAATTCAGTTCTTGACGGATCAACAAATAAAGTAAATTTTTCCATCTTATTTTTATCATCACTTTTTCTATATACTTAATTGCTCCATCTTATATAATGAGCTTTTGATTATCTTGATATGTTCGCATTGTACAAATAATGTTCGTATAAATCTTTGAAATTTTTATATATATATATATATATATATATATATATATATATTATATATATATATATATATATATATATATATATAATATGAGGTTTCTATTTTCCAAAGGTAGGGTACCCAGTGGAATATAAGAGTGCTCAATACAGAAGTAGAGCAGGCTACATTTGTCTTTACATAATCAGTAGTAAGAATTCCGTTTTCGAAAATAAGGGTTGTTGCCTGATGAGGTCTCTAGTTAGTAAATACTAGTAGGCCGAAACATGCTCATGACTGTGTAGCAACAAACTACTGCTTATGTAAGGACAAATATATATATATATATATATATATATATATATATATATATATATATATATATATATATCCTCTGATGTTCGTCACGTTTATCTTGTCTAACTCTGGAAACCTTCCCGTTGAACTCGATAATCTGCACAGATTGTCGAACGGAACAGAATACGAACTGTTTTAGTTTTTAAGTATTATTTTCATGTTAAAGTGTATTTATTAAATTGTTAGGTGAAAGCATGGAAGAGTTGTTTTTTGTTTTCAAAGGTCCACCTTCCCCGTGTTAAGAATGGGCTCCTAAATAATACTGTATTGATTTCTACATTAGTACCATAATAATAAAGAATATTATATCATTTGTATATTAAACGGGGGGGGTCAGTTCTGAATTAAATACAGGTTACCGAGTTCGATTAAAAGGTTCAAATATACACCCAAAGAAGGTCGAAGATGATATCGGCTGAAACAGGATGAGAATAATCTAAATTATCAATCCTTTACCCCCCCCAAAAAAAAAAAATCTCTTCGTGTAATTTGGATTCTTCGGACAACTGTTCTCACTTTGATTGTCATTTTCACAATGTTTCAATTGATGTAACCTCTCAAGTTCTTCACACGTATCATATCGGACTTAGCAAACATTTTTGTCGAATTCGTAAACTTGTATAGATTGTGGAATGGGACTCTTTATTTATTTTTGTAGGACAGGAGCATGCACTCGTTTCGTCATCCATGTCCGGGTAGGAGTTCTGAGTAATTTGCAATTATATTTTTGGTCACCTACACTGATGATTGAACCTTCAACTTCCAGAAGAATATCACTTTTACAGCAGAACTTTTCCAAGTATTCTAACCACTGCGCCCTTGCAAAGACCAGAAGCTGACGGAATGAAAACATGCTACCAGCGTCGAATTAAGTAAAGGGTTCCATTCGAAATTCCGTCTAAAGAAAGATCCATTGGTTCGACAAGATAAATCTGAAGAAAGTCGGAAATTATAATGACTAAAACGTGAAAATGGCCATGAAGATGAGAACAGTAGTTCGAAGAGTCAATTTTATTTTTACAGAGGAGTCATCTTATCAAGGCCTGAAGGCCACTGGAGAATAAGAGTTAATGAATGTTAAGTGGTAGTGTTGTAAGCATAAATCGGGTACATTGGGTAGACTTTAACTATCTATGGGGACAACGCAATAAGAAAGCAGACTAGAGAAAAATGTTCCACAGGCGGCAGTTATAGGAAATAAACTTTAGTCATTAAATTTACGGTTAGATTTAAGCACGGATAGAGATTGGGGAAAGTGTTGATAGTGGTTGTAGCTAGTCGAGTGTTTTGTGAAAGTTTGGCAAGGCAGGGCTATAGATATGAGCTCAGACGAGCACTTTACATGAATTAATTAATGCGAATAACCAGTATTTATCTAAATAATCCAGAAACGTAACTTCGCAATTAGTTTTAAAAGTTATTTTACATTATTGGCCAGTTGTCTCGCGCAATCCATATCAGATTTGCATTATTCGATGTCTTACAGATGGTTTCCACTGACAGACTTATTTAGAAAACCTTTTTTTTTTCTCTGAGTTCGAAAAATCTGACGTGATTTGTCGTATCAACTCCGAGATTTACTTTGTTTATGACGTGTAGCTTCGGTCTTTCATGTCAGCAATTCTTGACTCAACCCGTGAAACGCTTCTGCTTTAGAGATTTGGTTTATAACGCATTCATTGTTACCCTTGTCACAAAATTACACTAGGTAACCTAATTGATGCCTATGTACTTCACCTAATATATAAGAATAAAACCTTCAAGAAACTCTCAGCGAACGTCTCCTTATGTCTTTTCCGCATTAATTCGTTTAGCATCATCAATGCTCTGGACCGCGTCTGGCATCAATTGAAATAAATGGTTGCTTCTTGGGAAGGCTCAATGTTTTGCCTTAGTTGCTTCTTAGTCAGAGCTTACTCCTGATCTGAAATGGAACACGTGCATTAAATTCGTTACCAAGGCCGCTGGAAATATGGTTGGATTATGCTACCGCTCCAGGAGACATCTCACTGCTGATGAAATTTTCCACCTGCATAAGAGCCAAGTACGTCCAAGGATGGAGTACTGTTGCTACACCTGGGCAGGAGTTGCTAGAAGCAGATTTCAAAATAGACACTTCGTAGCCTAGTAGGAGGATGCCCTTTTCTCTTTCCTACAGCTTCTTTCCGACATAAGAGATGTTGCGAGCCTGTTTCTGCTCTATCGTTATTTCCTATGGTCCTTCCTTGCCAAACTTTCACGAAAAACACTCGTCTAACTGAAACCACTATCAATAATTTCACACACTCATTATCTATGCCCAAACCTAAACGTAGATTTGGTCAACAAATTTTCCTTCTTAGAACTGCACGTTTTTCTGCTTTGTAGCTGACTACAATATGATCGTCTTCGAGCCCAATGTAAACAAGTTCTTGATGAGCCATCCTGTTAAGTAATTCAATTTACCCAATTTTCAATACTAACGATTACTACGATATTGACCCATTGACTACCGTACACTCACAAACCATTATCCTTGAGTGGTTTCTGGGCCTTGATTAGTGGTGACACCTTTGCAAAGAAAAGAAAAAAAAAGCTAAACAGATGAGAATAATCTACAGAAGCGGCGACGTCAAACAACATCAATCAAAAAGCCACGTATAATAAATTGAATTTAAGAAAACATGATACAGGTTTCCAAATAAAAGTGCTTTGATGCAAATGAGTATTGCATTTTTCGGAATGAAAAGTGTATACAGTTATACTCACCAAAAATAGCAAATAAATAAATATTTTCCTTTGATTCTTAGCTGATGTTTTCCTTTGATTCTTAGCTGATGTTTTCCTTTGATTCTTAGCTGATGTTTTCCGGTTAAAGGTTGAGTTGTCGTCCGGGCAATTGTTTGAAAGTATCCACTTTTATGTTTATATTTTTCTTCGTTATATTTTTCTTCGTTATATTTTTCTACGTTATATTTCCTTCGTTATATTTTTCTCCTATGAAAATTGAAACCGTATTTGTAGTATTGTGCTCAATTTATTATATGTATTGCCATTTGTTCTCAATTCGTCGTTGCTTCATATTTTGATGTTTTGTTTTCAAGATATTCTTTCGTTTTCTTTTCATTGTTCATGTAAATCCATAGACTTTTGTCGAAAAGCAAAACAAAATTATTTCATGTCATTTCATTTAAGTTCTATTTTCATAGTTTTGCTCGGTCTGTGAAATTATAACATCCTTCTGACTTGCGCCACCGCCATTTTGAATAATGAAATTGTATTTTTTTTTTTATTTCAACACCGCTGGGGTTTTTTGGGGTTTTCTGATATTTTTTTATTATTGACTTTTTTGTTCAATTTATTTGTACATTCCTTCATATAAGGTTTCTATATTATTATTATTATTATTATTATTATTATTATTATTATTATTATTATTATTATTATTATTATTATTATTATTATTCTTACTATTATTATTATTATTATTATTATTTTATAGATATTATTCTTATTTATGATTATATTTTTATATTCATTATTATAATTATAATTTCATTATTGTTATTGAGTATTATTATTATTATTATTATTATTATTATTATTATTATTATTATTATTATTATTATATTGCATTATGTTATTAGTATTTCATTATGATTATTTTATTTTTACATTATTATCAATATTATTTTATTATTATTATTATTATTAATATTATAATTATTATTAGTAGTAGCAGTACTACTACTACTATTAGTAGTAGTAGTATTTGTATTCACTTTGTAAGATGAACAAGCCATAAGATCACAATGGAGGTCTTTTTACATAAAATTATTTATTTCTACTTTGTACATTAAATTATTTTTTCAGTTTTTAGATTAAATTATTTATTTTTATTTTTACATTAAATAATTGATTTAAATTTTTAATATTAGATTATTTTCATTTTTACATTAAATACTTAATTTTATTTTTTTACATTAAATTATTTATTTTTATTTTTACATTAAATAATTTATTTTAATTTTTTACATTAGATTATTTATTTTCATTTTTACATTAAATAATTTATTTTATTTTTTTACATTAAATTATTTATTTTCATTTTTACATTAAATAATTTATTTTATTTTTTTACATTAAATTATTTATTTTCATTTTTACATTAAATAATTTATTTTATTTTTTTACATTAGATTATTTATTTTTATTTTTACATTAAATAATTTATTTTAATTTTTTACATTAGATTATTTATTTTCATTTTTACATTAAATAATTTATTTTATTTTTTTACATTAAATTATTTATTTTCATTTTTACATTAAATAATTTATTTTATTTTTTTACATTAAATTATTTATTTTTATTTTTACATTAAATAATTTATTTTTTTTTTACATTAGATTATTTTTTATTTTTACATTAAATAATTTATTTTAATTTTTTACATTAGATTATTTATTTTCATTTTTACATTAAATAATTTATTTTAATTGTTTTGCATTAGATTATTTATTTTCATTTTTACATTAAATAATTTAATCTAATTTTAACACCAAATTATTTATTTTTTTTTTTACATTAGATTATTTTTTTATTTTTACATTAAATAATTTTTTTTAATTTTTTAGATTAGATTATTTATTTTTATTTTTATTTTACATTAAATAATTTACTTTAATGTTTTCACATTAGATTATTTATTTTCATTTTTACATTAAATAATTTATTTTAATTGTTTTGCATTAGATTATTTCTTTTCATGTTTACATTAAATAATTTAATCTAATTTTAACACCAAATTATTTATTTTTTTTTTTACATTAGATTATTTATTTTCTTATATTAAATTATTTATTCTAATTTTGTCCGTTAATTCTTTTCACTTATTAATTTATCTTCATTTTTCACATTATATTATTTATTTTATTTTTTACATAAAATTATTTATTTTTGGTTTTAAATCAAACATTATGCAATTTTCAATTTATTTATATTTTAATTTTTACATCGAATTACATATTTTAATTTTTTTACATTAAATTATTTATTTTCATTATTTGTTTAAAACTATTAATTAATTATTTATTTTTACATTAGTTTCTTTTTCTTTTTTTACTTTATATTATTTATTTAATTTTTTTTACAT
This sequence comes from Euprymna scolopes, assembly GCF_053919585.1. Taxonomy (NCBI): domain Eukaryota; kingdom Metazoa; phylum Mollusca; class Cephalopoda; order Sepiida; family Sepiolidae; genus Euprymna; species Euprymna scolopes. Next base: position 78,137,854 of record NC_136515.1, read on the forward strand.
TAGATTATTTATGCAATTTTTTACATAACATTATTTATTTCAATTGTTTACATAAAATTATTTATTTATATTTTTACATAACATTATTTATTTTAATTTTTTACACAACATTATTTATTTCAATTTTTACATTACATTATTTATTTCAATTTTTACATTACATTATTTATTTCAATTTTTACATTACATTATTGCATGCATTTTGTACATATTTTTTTATCTTTTTACATTTGATAATTTATTTATATTTTTTACATTAAATCATTTATTTTTATTTTTTAGGAAAGGTTTTGTTATCTTCTTTTATATTTTTATTATAGTTTATTATTTATTATTATATAGTTTCATTTTTAAATTATCTGATGTATTTTAATTTTTAATTAAATTATTAATTTTCTTTACATTTGATCATTTTTCAGTTTTATGTCTAAACATTTATTTATATTTTTTACATTAGATTATTTATTTGTATTTTATATTAATTGGTTATGTTCAATTTTTACATTAAATTATTAATTTTTTACATTTAATTTTTTTACACGAGATTAACTTTTGGATTTGTACCTTAAATTATTCATTTCAATATTTTATATTATATATTTTTTCATTTTATACATTAAATAAGTTAGATTATCTTTTAAAGTAAATCGTTTGTTTTTTATTTTTTACATACAATATATTTTTTAACTTTTTATATTAAATTATTCATGTTTATTTTTTTATATTACATTATTTAATTTCATTTTTTACAATCAATTTATTTTCATTTCTTATTAACTTTTTTATTTATATTTTTATAGTAAATTATTTATTTATATTTTTTACATTAAATTATTTACTTTCGTTTTTTATATTATTTTTTTAATTATATTTTTACACCATTATGTCTGGATTACAATACATCTATCCAAATTTCCACTAATCTTCACGTGTTTCGATAATCTTCGCCAAAATCATAACATTCATCACCTTATTGTAACAGGGACGACACTTTTAAATCTTTTCTGTCATATAAGAAACAATTGTTTGCTTTATTATCTTTTTTTTTTCATATTTTGTATTATTATATTATTTAAAATAGGAGAAAATATTTAATCATTTATTAGTATGTAAAAAAGAAATGCGAAATACGTATATATTAAAATTTAATAATGAAATGCGAAATGTGTAAATATTTATTAAGTATTCGCAAGCGACGGGTCTTCAACAGACAACAGTTTTCGGTAATAGTAGTTCTGTTTTCGTGAAATCAATTAGAATTTCAGAAGAAAATAGAGTCAAAGTAGATAAATGTGAATTGTATATTAAGTATTTTTGGAAGCATAAGAAGCGTAAGAATTTATATTAAAGTTAGGCAAAGTGTTTTTAGCAGCATGACGATATTATATATATATATATATATTAATGAAAACAAAGGGATGTAGTGTTTACCTGATATACACAATGTAAACTTCAGACTAATATAAATAACAGTATTTATATATAGAAAATTTAATCCCAACCGAATTAATTCTTTCTCTTATATATCAATATATATATATATATATATATATATATATATATATATATATATATATATATCAATATATACATCAATATATATATCAATACATATATATATATATATATATATATATATATATATATATATATGTTAATAATATTCCGAAGTGATGGAATATGAAAAACATTTCGAACTTTCTGAAAGCGGTTGATGGTTTTTTTTCCTTCAGCTCAAAGGCTTATAAAAATGTTCATATACGTATATATATATATATATATATATATATATATATATATATATATATATGAATGTACACATTTAAATATCGTTTCAAAAGAAGCTTATGTTTACTGATAAAATATATGGAAGCAGATGACAAATAAGTCGTTTTTATTTCGCTTAAGTGCTCAACGTGAAAGCTAAAGAGTCAGATAGATTGACCTTTAAGATAAAATTTAAACGAGGCTACAAATTCCTCATTTTTTTTCAATAGACAATAGTATCATTATCGATTATAGGAATATTTAATAACGTGTATATATTGTTTAAATATATTTAAAATGTATAATAAAATGCGTGTTACAAGAATTGTTTATATATACATATATGTGTGTGTATATATATATATAAATCTATATATGTGTGTGTGTGTGTGTGTGTGTGTGTTTGTGTAGGGGGGTAAGTATGTATTGCTTGATTTACATCCATATGTCGAAGTTTATATTATAGAGACAACCAGAGTCAATTTACACGACCATAACAATATATATATATATATATATATATATATATATATATATATATATATATATATATATATATATATATATATATATATATATATATATATATATATAGAGAGAGAGAGAGAGAGAGAGAGAGAGAGAGAGCTTTATTGACACCGGATGTTTTAAGTATGGGTTTTATGTTTTAATTAGAATACGAATATTTTTGCGTGTTCGAATGTACTCATAAAAAAATCGAACATATACTATTCGGATCCTATTTATTATAATTTGACAAAAATAATCGATGAAATATACGAAAAATTGAAAACAAAAAAATGAACTTATAAATCAGAAGCATTCTGTGTTTTCAATAAAGTTGTATATATATATATATATATATATATATATATATATATATATATATATATATATATATATATATATATAAAGATAATGATTTTTATTGACACCGGATGTTTTAAGTATGGGTTTTATGTGTGACTACGAACATTTAGCATGTTCACAAGTGTATAAAATTACTCTTTTATTTGATGAAATGGTTGTTAAAATATTATCCTGTTTATTTCTTACGTTTTACTTCACCATGGTTTACGATTTGAATGACGATTGTCGCATTGAGTGAAGTTTTGAATACGACTCCAAATGTAATACTTAACACCCAGTTTGTTCTGTTGGATAACGCACCTGCTAATAGTATATAGGACCACCGCGTTTTTTTTTTCTTTCTTTTTTTTTTTTTTTTTTTTTTTTTTTTTTGGTGATTCTCTTCTCCAATCATGGTTTATGATTCGAATAGTTATCTACGGAATGACACCGTCGCCCGCTGAAGAAGTCAACACTAGGCAGAGAAACGAAAAAAAATATGAGCAAGGTATTCCCTATTCCATTTCGACATTCTCAATTTCAAAGTTACTTTTTTTTTTAATATTTTTGCCGCACGATGAAATTTTCTGTTCTTATGTTGTTCTGACGATTTCGCATGATTGCCCCTATTTTGGTTGTTAGCATTGCTTTCTCCAGCCTTCTTTAAATGCATTTTGGCCTAATCAGTAACCTATCGCCTATTCTAAATTGAACTCTGGAACACACTTAACTAAACTGCACTCAATCAATCCGTATATAACACAAATTTATATATATATATATATATATATATATATATATATATATATATATATATAGAGAGAGAGAGAGAGAGAGAGAGAGAGACAAAGAAATAGAAATAGATTAAGCGAGAGAGAGATGTAGAGAGAAAGATAGAGAGAAAGAGATAGTTACATGGGAGGAAGTAGATAGATAGATAGATAGATAGATAGATAATTCATAACTATTAAAATCATTATTCGACGGTGTCTTACGAAAACACCTTCATTATTATATATGTCAAATATGATATTCCTTGAGGTCACTTAGTTCTTAATCCGAAAAAAGGTTACTGAGTACAACGAAATGCACTTGTGGAAGATAGAAGTATCCAAAGATGAGGACAACAATCCGAAACGCCTGAAATACTGTGAATATCAAAGCTACTAGCACTGCTTTCGGTGCAACGAATCTGTCTTTCTTGTTTTATTTTTTTTATCTTTTTTGGATTATTTTCTTTTTGTAATTCAATTTTGTCATAAGATATTCCTTAAATTAATTGTGTATGTGGATCTAAAGTTAACTCCAACGCCGAAATTTAGTAGTTATTTTTATACTTGTCTGGATGTACCCAAAATAAATCCCACATTCGAAATTTAACATATAAACACCTGAACGAGTGACGGAATGGACAGTCCATAAAAAGGTATATATATATATATATATATATATATATATATATTATCTCCCCTTGTAATTGAAATATTTCAGCTGATTTTAAATTTAACGTCACTACCGACTTTAACTGTTAACATTGTTCCATTGGTGTCTCCTTTAAAAGTTTGTATATCAACATTTTCAAGCATTCACAAACTACATTTACCATCCAAATGAATGCATTGACGATGATACGTACGACTTTAGAAGGCGAACCATTAAAACGTATTTATATTTTTGTTAAAAGTATTTCAAATTTACCCTCTATTAACCTTACCTTTCAACCAGATTTTATTTTATTTTATTTTATTTTTAGTTTATCTTACTTTGTTTATCAACATAAAAAAGTAACAATTTCCTTTTATATTTTAAATATTTTCCAGAAACATCTGCCTTACTTAAAAATGCTAGGTTTATTTTTGGTGTCTTTAGGAAAACAAAACCACTCAATATTGTTGCTGATGAGACTTTGTTTCAAAAAAACTATATGATAAAATTATTGTTCAAAACTCATTGTCTATCAGAATAAAAACGTCGTTTCTGAAACGATCGTACAATTTATTGATTTTGATTGCTCCTCCTTATGAAACCGATTTTTAATTTTTAATTTTAATTATAAATTATCAGTCATCTTACTTAATATTAAAATAGCTCTAGAATATATATGCCTATCGAGCTTATTATATATCTACATTACAACGAGCACTGTTTTTTTTATTTTATTTTAATTGTATTAATGAATTTACTAATACATTAGCTTATACTCTGCTCTTTAGACTTTTGTTCAAATCCCCTAAGTATGTATATATATTGTTTTTAAAATATAATTATCCACTGACACGTGTTTCGTCGTCTACGACTCATCAGAGTGGCTGAATCTAGCGTGATTCGAAATAAGGATCCCATGGTCTCGCATGATTCAGCCACGCTGATGAGTCGTAGACGGCGAAACATGTGTCAGTGGATAATTATATGTTATAAACAATATATATGCTGCTCCCCATTCGGGGGTACCAAATTGGTAAAAGGGAAAATTATTCCCAACTTGCATTTAGGTAAAAATGTATTCATACAAAACGTATCGCAAAAAAAAACAAATAGTTGTATAGTTTGGTTTCGTAGATGTAGACCCACTGAAACTCGTATGTTTATTGAAGAGTACTCAATGGAGGACAGAACAGGTATACAGTATGTTTATTAACAAACAGTATTGGTTACATATGTGCAAACATGTTTCAGTGGAATCTTTATTTAAAGAGGACCACCTCATCAGAAGGAAAAATAAAAAGAAGCGACACTGAAACGAAAATCAAGGTTCATTTATTTTGTATCTAAAACTGACATCTGGCTTTGACGTAAACCCTGAAAAAATAGATGTATATATATATATAGATGCACTACCCTTTTTTTTCAGGGTTTAAATCATCAAGGTATTTTTCGATAAACAATCGTAAATGAACCGTGATTTTAGTTTCAGTGTCGCTTTTTTTTGTTGTTGGTTTTATGAGGTGAACAAATTGTTTTGGCGCTTTTAAAGAATATAAAAAAATAAAAAAAACAACATAAAAATATATACTATTGCATATGTATAAATAGTTTTACCTATTCTACCCCCCCCCCCCCGCAGGTCCTGGATATGACCTTAAACTATATCCAGTGGCGAGGCTTTTAGGAGTGTGGAGCCACCTTTTAATTGCCATTGCTCCCAGGTCCACTCTGGTAGTACCTGTTAGGGTTCCAACTATGGGTTAAATAGAAACCGACTTTAAAAAAAATATATATATACTCTATTAAAAATTGTTCTTCAAAATCACTAGATTCGGCATTAAATAATGTGAGAAGGGTTGACGTGCCGTAAAACAAAAACAACCAACCAACCTACACCTAATTAACGTAACATTCATATTGATTAAACGAATAAATCTATATGTTTTAGTATATATATATATATATATATATATATTATCGCTATTGTATTTTTTATATTATATATATATATATATATATATATTTGTGTGTTTGTTTGCGTGCGTGTGTGTGTGTGTGTGTGTGTGTGTGTGTGTGTGTGTGTGTGTGTGTGCGCGTGCGTGCGTGTGTGTGTGTGTGTGTGTGTGTGTGTGTGTGTGTGTGTGTGTGTGTGTGTGTGTGTGTGTGTGTGTGTGTGTGTGTGTGTGTGTGGTCAAACTATGTTGCTTTATTGCCAGTAACGTAGTTTTAAGTAATTGTACGTCTGGGAAAGAAGAAAATAATCCAATAATTACCTTTGCGTCTGTTTTTAATTTGTGAATATGTTGAAACGAACCCATCGTTGGCCATCATTATTTTAATTCGCCGACGTTAATTTCCTCGATGACGTAATTAATTGTTGATTAGATACGAACAAAATGCAATTCTCTCCAATTTCATCGATGTAATTGATGGATGAAAAAGAACATTAAATTGTTTGATAACATTATAGTTCCGAGACAATCTTCATAACATCAATAAGATGAACGAGAAAAAAACTCAATCAATCAGCAAATTTCGAATTTAATACTAATACATCATTTAAATATCTCTATCTTAATAAAATTTGTGAGACCACATCTCGTGTGTCTTTGTGTGACATCGGTATTTGTCATGCCAAGAAAAAAAAACAAGTTTCATATATTTGTAATTATTATTTATTCTTCACTATGACTCAAACAATTTGATTGGTTGGTTGGTTTTGTTTTACGGCATATCAACCCTTTTAGGGTTATTTAATGCCGAATCCAAAGATTTTGAAGAAAAACATTTTTTAATAGAATATATTTGTTGTTTTCAAGTCGGTTTCTATTTAACCCATAGTTGGAACCCTAATGTTTGGTTTAAATGACTATCCTGGAAATGTTATTAAACTACATGCGGACACAGCCATGCTGTGAAACAACGAAAACAAAAACTGACAAAACGAATACAACATTGTTTGTGTGAGCTGTCGTTTTGTAAACCTATTTTTTTAAGTGTACACTTATTCATCTATTAGATAGCTTAAAGGCTTTTTAGAATATGTGGCGTATCAAGTATAACTTATTATGTTTATATCCTTATATATATATATATATATATATATATATATATATTATTTTTTAAATATAATTATCGACTGACACGTGTTTCGTCGTCTATGACTCATCAGAGAGTCTAAATGAGTCTTAGACGACGAAACACGTGCTATATTTTAAAAATAATATATATATATATATATATATATATATATATATATATATATATATATATATATATAACGTTCCCCATGTGGGGATACCAAATTGATTAAAGGGAAAATTATTTCCAACTATATATATATATATATATATATATATATATATATATATATATATATATATATATATATATATATATAACTTAGGTATTTAAATTTTATGATTTGAAAAGGTTATATTTCAAATATAGATTTATTTTTGCAAACAAAGAATACAGCTAAATAAATATATTTCCTTAACCCATGAGTCTTCGATATTTATTCATGAAGAATTTCATATCTGAAATTTAACCTTTCCAAATCATATAATTATTAAATTAAATATCTAATATATAACTTATTTGCTCAATATCGTATATTGAACAATTTTAGTTAGCTGGGATTATATCAAATATTATATCTAATACTATTTTATAAAACCGATAATCACTGGATTTGCATACCAGGAGATATATTGCATTTAATAATTCTGAAGTATATATGCATATATATATATATATATATATATATATATATATATATATATATATATAATAAGTTATAAAACTATATATCGTAATTAAGCTACACAGAATATTCCGTGGAATATTCTGTGTAGCTTACTTACCATATATATTTTTATAATTTGTTAGCTCTAACAATGTATTGAGCACTGTTGAAGTAAATAATACTTTCTTATATATTAAATTATATATTAAATATTAATTTATGTGATTAAATGAAGTAGTCATATATATATATATATATATACATATTAATATATATATATATATATTAATTTAACTGTATTGAACTGTATTGAACTGAAAAAGGTTCAAAATAGCTTAATATATATATATATATATATATATATATATATATATATATATATATATATATCTTTGCCTAAGACACATTTCTTTTAAAGGGTTCAATATTTTTGAACAGTATTTAGAAGTATAATTGTAACAGCATCAGAATATCCCCATGCGGATTAATTTACGTTTTAACGATGTAAATCGTCTCGTGATATGCTCAACAATGAGCCCCTGGCGATTGTGTTTATATGTACGCAATGTGGACTAAAAACTTGTATTTGTGTTTATGGACTCTACAGATTCATAGATTTTGGGAAGACATGCGTTATCAACTATACAAAAAAAAAAAATCCTGTATATCCTTTGACTTATGTTTCTTCTTCCCATATATATGGTGGAATTTATATTGTCTTTATTATTATTATTATTATTATTATTATTATTATTATTATTATTATTATTATCATTGTTGTTGTTGTTGTTATTACTGTTATTATATTGTTTATTTTTATTGTTTGTTACTATTATTGTTAATATTTTTATTATTGTTATTAATATTATTGTTATTGTTATTATTGTTTCTCATTATTATTGTCCTTGTTATTATTATTGTTATCATTATTATTGTTATTATTATTGTTATAATTATTGTCTTTGTTATTATTATTAATATTATTATTAATGTTAATATTATTGTTGTTATTATTATTATTAATATTACTATTTATTCTTATTACAATTATTATTATTGTTGTTGTTGTTATTATTATTTATGTTATTTTTGTTGTTGTTGTTGTTGTTTTTCTTCTTCTTTTTCTTCTTCTTATTGTTATTATTAATGTTATTATTGTTATTAATATTGTTTTTATTTTTAATATTATAATTATTTGATTATTTTTATATTGTTGTCTCTTCTTTATTTCTTCTTCGTATTATTATTATTATTATTATTATTATTATTATTATTATTATTATTATTAATCCGTTAACTTCACAGTATTGTGACATTTTACACCGGTTTTTTTTTCTCGGGCTCTTATACCAAAACTAGTAAGGATAGTCAAAGAGTTAATTAGATGGAAAGCACCTAGTGTAGAATATTTGCTAAGTCAAGCAGAACTGACTTCTGGAGTACGGTGATGTATCTGATTCCCAAGAAGTTCACCTGTTTCATAAGATCATCAGAAATTGAGCCAAGCGCACCCATGATTATTGGCACGGTGGAAGTTTTCTTATTCAACGATCTAGCAATCTCCCCTCTCAGTTTGATTATTATGAGTTATTATTTATGATTTATTATTATTATTATTATTATTATTATTATTATTATTGATGTTGCCATTCATATTATTATTTTTTATTGTTTTTCTTATTATTGTTATTATTATTGATGTTGTTATTTTTATTATTTTTATTATTATTAGTGATGTCATTATTGTTATTATTATTATTGTTTTGATTATTGTTATTATAATTGTTGTTGCTGTTGTTATCGGTTATTGGCGGATATTTTGTTTGCAATTTTGTTTCGATTTTTTGTAAAACAATATGTTGGTTGTTTTAACGGCGTTGGGTGCTTGTGTTTTGTGATTGTTTAAAAAAAAATCTGCTGGAAACGGTGAAGGATTTCAGAAGTCATGAATATATTCGCGTTGTTCCTTTCTTTGTTTTTTTTTGGGGGGGGTCGGGGGAGTCTTTTCAAAACAAAAAAAAATATTACTGTTGGTGGCGGCATCTAGCGGAGGTAAAACGACCAGTACGGTATGAGGAACATTGCAAATCCTGCTGGGAACAAAATGCGAGAAATTACATCAACTCGTTTGGCCCGGAGTTTCGCTCTGGGGTTAGGTACTGTGACGTCAAGCGTGACGTTATCTGCTTCCGGAGGTCCTAACGGGTTACTGTCCCCTCCTTCCTCCTATAAATAAAAAAGAAACAGGATAAAAAAGCAAATTTCAAGATTCCTTATCGATAAAATATCAATCAAATAATACAGACACATAAAACAAGAATAACGAGATACGAAACTGTGGCATTCTGCCTGGCTTTGTTAGATCCCATTTTGGAGCGTCTTTGAACATAACCAAGAACCACATCAACATGTACTATTTTAGCTAAGGAATAATAGTAGATATATAATTTCTTGACTAAAATAATACATGTTAATATATACAGGGGCCCGAAAATATTTTTTCGGACGCTTTGAAAAAAGTACTTCAAGGTGGTTACTAGTGCCAAAAACTTTTGAGATTGTAAGTACGTAGTTAAGGAGTGAAAATCCACTACTAGTGTAATCATTTTCTTAGTTTGGCTTTGATAATTTTAGTTTTTTGCGATTTTTGCGGCCCTATTTTTCGGACATAACAAAAAATCCTATTTTATTAAGAGCTGTGTTCATAGATATGTTACTGTCTGCAAATTTTCTTCTTGTACACTTAGCTGTCATCATTAAAATCAATTACCTGTTCTATTCTACTGGCAAAACAATTAAGTTGCATTCAAAAGAAGTCGTTTGGTTGGCACGGAAAAAGCGGGAAGATGTCCTCAGCATCAAAAGGATCACCCTAGATTTGAAGCTGTTAAATCAACGGTCGAATACATGTAGAAGACAAACTCCGAGCGGAAAAAGAAGAGAGGACGGAAAAGATCAGTTGGAAAGAGGACTGAAAGGAGAATGAATAGGACTGTGACACGGCTTTTGACATCTGGAGAAAAAGTTACGGTAAGAAAAGTGAAGGAGAAATGTGGATTGGATGTAAATGCCCGAACAGTACAAAGAACGCTGCATAGGATTGGTTTGAAGTATGCAATGACTAAGAAAAAATTACATTAACAAAGAAGCACAAACAGCAAGACTGGAATATGCTAAAAGGTGGTTAACAAAGCACGTTGACTTTAAGAAGATTATATTTACTGATGAGAAGCGTTTCCAGATTGATGGGCCCGATAGATGGTGTACTTGCTGAGCCTGTTGTACTGAACACACGCCAGATTGTAGGAGAAGCAGGAGGAGGAAGAGTTATGGTTTGGGGCATGATCTTTGCTAATGGAAATATATGGTTGGAGTGGCTGAAAGGACGACAGAACAGTGAAAGCTACAAATAGTTGCTGGACGATAAAGCCCTACCAAGGATAAGAAGAAAGATCGGGAATGATTTTGTTCTACAGCAAGACAATTGTAGCATCCATGTGTCAAAACTCATGAAAGAATGGATGGCTAAAGTGAATATGACTACTTTGGAATGGCCTGCAAAAAGCCAGATCTAAATTTAATAGAAAATGTTTGGGAAATGCTTGCGCAACTAGTCTATGATGGACCTGAAATAACGAAAAGAGGCTCAACTATGGGAACGAATACTAGATGCCAAAAAACAACTAATAGAAACACGTAGAGATGTTATTTTGCATATGTTTGATCATCATAAAGAGAGGTTGATAAAAGTTATTGAGAAGAAAGGTAATATTACAGAATAGTAACAGTTTTTCAACGATGTCCGAAAAATAATGTCGCGTGTGTTTTTTTAAAAAATGATGAAAATTAAATATTTTTTCTTACCGAATCGATTTTCTTCCATTTATATTTGCAGGTATTGTCTTTATATGTTTATGCTATTCTATTGAAGGAATTTCGTCACTCTGTGGTACTCGGAAAGTCGAATACTAAAGTGTCCGGAAAATATTGTCGGGCCCCTGTATATATATATATATATATATATATATATATATATATATATATATACATGGCGGTCACTACTTATCAAAGACCGAAGGCCACTCAGAGATAAGGGTTATTGCGTGTACAGTAATCAATGAAATAATATTGTAGTAATCATTAGTATTGGAGATTTGATGGAGTGTCTTACTTAAAGGGGCGGTTTGTCAGGACTTTGTTTAGGTTGGACTTGAAGACATCCAAGTTGTAGTCAGGTGGGAAACAGGCAAGCGGCAGAGAGTCCCACTGGCGTGCAGTTCTAAGAAAGAAGCTTTGCTCATGGAATCTGCGTTTGGATTTAAGCACAGATAAAGAGTGGGGAATATTATTGACAGTAGTTTCAGCCAGACGGGTGTTTCTCGTGAAAGATTGGCGAGGGGGGGACGAGAGATTGGAGCTCAGACGAGTACCTGCCATGGATATAACGATAAAACAAAGACAGGCTCGCAACGTCTCTTCTGTGGGAGAGAGGCTGCAGGGAAGAGAAAGGGGCATTCCCCACTAAACCACGAAGTCTATTTTGTACTCTGTCAAGGCAGGATAGGCTATTTTTAGCAGCTCCTGCCCAGATGTGGCAGCAGTACCCCAACCTTGGACGTACTTGGCTTTTATACAGATAGAGAATTGCATCAGTAGTGAGATATCTTCTGGAGCGGTAGAAGGATCCCACCATTTTACCAGCGTCCTTGGCAACATACCTGATGTCCGTGTTCCATTTCAGATCCGGATTAAAGGTCAAACCCAGAAGCTTGTCAAAACATGCCGCCTCTCCAAGATGAGAACTATCCATTTCAATTGATGCCAGATTGGGATCAGAGCGTTGATGATGTAAAGATAGAAGCTTGGTTTTGGATGCATTAAAGGTGACCAGCCACTTCTTCCCCCACTGTACCACGCGCTCAAGATCAGAGGAGAGAGAATTGGAGAGAACGAACTATATATATATATATATATATATATATATATATATATATATATATATATATATATATATATACTTCTAGCCAAAGTAATCAAGAGTAGGAAATTGGATCTAATATCAGTAACATTTTTTCGTTCTTGTGATTAAGGATGTGGTGTTTGATCAACATTGCTGAGGAGCTATAATTTAATATACTATTTTGTTTTTAAATCCCCGAAACAGTGTTTCATGATACACAACTGATGATCCCTAAAATTTACATTAGGACTATTAGTGAATTAGAGAGAGCTAGTTGATGCAATGAGATGAGTGCAGATGATTAAATAGATTTCTAAGGAACGATAAAAAATATAAAAATTAAATAAGGTTCTTTATATAGTTTTAAAGGTTAAAAAAACTTCCAAGATAATATATATATATATATATATATATATATATATATTCTCGACCTATATACTCCAAAAGATTTTTATCTACAGACTTGAAATTTGGTATATAGGGTATGAGAGGTGTGGAAGGAGTAAAGAAGTCAGAACCCCAGAATTTATTGGTCAAATAATGAATTTCATGTATAAGGACCGTTGTATTTCTGTAGAGATAATAAGTATACAACCCGAAAGTACTTCCTTTAAACTCCTCGGCCTAACGTTTGCAGGGAATATGAACTGGAATAAATACATTAAGAGCATTACCAAGGCTGCTGCGAATAAGGTGGGCTCTCTCCACTGTGCTAGAAAGCTACTTACGCCTCAAAGTATCCTGTACCTCTATAAGACCACCATCCGTCCATTTATGAAGTACTGTTGTCACATTTGGGTTGGTGCATCTGCTACTAGTCTCTCACTACTGAACAAAGTTAAAAAGAGAGTCGCCAACCTGATAGGTTCTGAAATGTCACCTAAGCTTCAGCCTCTGTCCCATTGACGAAATGTTGTATCCCTCTACCTGTTCTACAAGTATTTTAATAATGAATGCTCTGACGAACTACAAGCACTTATAACCCTCGACATTAATACCCCCGACAAACCAGACGAGCAGCTAAATCCCACCCCTTCAGAGTAGAGATCTCTAGTTGTAAGAAAGCATTCTACTCCAGTTGTTTCTTCCCCTAGAACAGTTAGACTTTGGAATTCCCTTCGGGGATTCTGTTTTCCCAATTGTACTGACATGCAGAAGTTCAAGTGTAATGTGAACAAACATCTTGCTGCTCATCTCCCTGCATAATACCCCTGCAACTTATGTCCACGATAGTAGCCCCCTACTTCAAAGTAGTTTGGGGTGAAAATTGGATAATAAAAAATTTCTAGGAACTGAAGATGCGGAAAATATGCGTGAAGTTGGTCCTGAGCATGTCATCCACAACTCTATCCTTGTCACAGACTCTTTGACCAAGGTGGGTATCAAAACAGTTCCTATAGTCCAGACCTTATGAAAGAGACTATGATGAGAATCATCGACACGCTCACACAAGACGACTTTCCATCAGTCCTTCTATAAATTTTTGGAACGGTACAACAAGTGCATTGCAGCTAAAGGAGATTACTTCGAAGCAGACTAGAGTTTCATGTGTGGTTCTATATCAATAATTGTATAGATTACTTACCGAGTTAACATTCATGTCTGTGTCCTTTTCATCCTGAAAAAAAAATTATACATTAACACGTTAGTACATTTAACATACATACGTACGTGTGTTACGGTTTCCAGATTATAAATTATTCGATCGTGAGGTTCTATCTATCTATCTATCTATCTATATATATATATATATATATATATATATATATATATATATATATATATACATAAATGTGAACGTGAACGTATCTGTGTATCTGTGTATCTGTTTGTTTGTGTGTATGTGTGTGTACATTTCCCTACGCAATATCTCTGTCAATTTTTAGTCTACAGACTCGAAATTTGATATACAGGGTACTGAGATTTGGGAAAATCTTTGTAATCCGTGTTCGGTCAGAAATTTGGCTGTTAAAAAGTCAAAGTTCAACGATTTGACATTTGAGAACATTACCAAACTCCTCCGACAATTTTGAGTCAAAACACTTGAAATTTTAGACATAGGTTCCTTGGACATGGATCTAGCTTAATAATTTTATTTGAGCCCCAAACAATAAATATTAGGATGTAATAATAGGGGTCAAAGTTTTAAAAAAATTGACATCTGTTGTCTCTACCAAATTACTCAAACAATTTTTGGTCAAAACATTTGAAAATAGACATAAAGTGTATCCAGAGATAGGGCAAGCTTTTTAATCAGTTTGGGTCGAATTTTTTTAGATACTAATATATAAATGTATGTATGTATGTTTGCATGTCTTCCTAAAACTTTCGACAGAAGCGACAGATTTTACCAAGATTAGTATCGTTTTTAAGCTCGACCTTTCAGACGACAAATATCGAAAAATTGGCTAAAAACATTTATATCTTCACCTTCAACTGAGCACTGCTAGACTTTGGAACTCCCTTCCAGGATTCTGCTTTCTCAACTGTACTGACATGCAGAAGTTCAGTTGTAATGTGAACAGATATCTTGCTGCTCAAATCCCTACATAGTATTCCTGCAACATATGTCCCCGATAGTAGCACCCTACTTCAAAGTAGTACTGTGCCTGGTTTTTGGTGAAAATTGCCATATTTGGGGTTAAAATGATTAATTAAAAATTTTTAAATTAGGTTGCTTCTGGGCCGTCCGTGAAACTAAAATGTATACATTTGGTCTTCTGGCTTGGATTCAAGGGTAGTATCTGGTGGGACAATGGTGTCATAACGACCAGGCAATTGGAACATAATCGTCCTGATTTGGTCGTCATTGACAAAGTCTAAAAAAACTGACAGATTGTAGACTTCTCAGTACCTTGGGACAGGAATGTGAGAGAGAAGGAGAATGAGAAGTGGAGCAATTATGCTCCATTGGCCTTGGAGATAAGGCGTATACACGGGGTTAAAACACAAATAATCCCGATCGTAGTAGGTACGCAAGGAGTAGTATCAAGTCGTCTAGAAGGACAATTGAACAAACTACAAATCCCCGATGTTTTAGCCGGCCTTCAGATCTTTGCAACTGTATGTATCACTAGCATCTTTAGGAAACCCCTTGATCTTTGAAGCTCCCGGGTTGTAAGCCAGGATTAAGGGAAATCCTCTGGAAATGAATCCCATCATTTTCCAGAGAGACGTTGATAAACGAAATCAGAACTATTATTATTATTATTATTATTATTATTATTATTATTATTATTATTATTATTGTTGTTGTTGTTGTTGTTGTTGTTGTTATTATTGTTCTTGCTGTTGTTGTTAATAGAACATAGAAACGAGAGTGATAGACATCGTAGATTATACTGCCTTTAATCTTGAAAGGAAATTTTCTACTTTCGTGATATTAAAAAGGCAATTAATTAAATTTTGCTCCCTTTGGGATGAGATTTTCCAAGACCGTCAAAATAAGACCAAGATGGACCAGGTATGTTTTCCCTATTCGCCGATGTTTCATCCCCAGAGAACTTTGTTTTGTCCATTGCATTGTCTGTGTTGTTATATGTCTTGTCAGACATCTGATATGCACTCAACATCTTCAACTCAAAAGAGTCATTATTCCACAATGAATAATGCATTCAGAGAATTGCTATCTCTTCTCTCTCTTTAATGTTTATTTAGCCTTTTCTCTGTAAATGTTTACTGCAGAAATAGTAATTCTCTGAATGCATTGTTCTCTCCTTCATTGCAGCATAATCATACGTTTGACTTCAACCAACCAAGAATAATTAAATTCATTTCAAATAAACCGCGACGGAAACTTCTTAAATCAGCGCTTGTCGCAAATTACAGCACAATTAAGCAACGTGAAGGTTTCTATAATGAATCGTCATTAATAAATAAATTCCTATTAAAAGATCAAAATTTGATTTTAGGTTAACTTTCTCACACCATAGAAAACACCTCCTATAAAAAAATTAATACATATAATCAGTCAGTGAATTACGTAAAAAAAAAGGTGCACTCATGTTATTTCAGTCACACATTCATATTTAAATTATAACGGAGATATTTGTTCCAAAAATATGAATTGCATCATATCTTTCCAAAATATATTAACGGTTATATAACATTATTAAAAAATTTTACTCTCTTTCACCACGCTATGACCTCTCTTTTATGAAGACTTTTTCGTTTCTGAAATGGAACAAGGTCATCAATTTCATTACATCAAAAATATATTTTCAAATATTTATACTGCTGTTTTGTTTTCTTATTTTCATCCAGAGGAAGTCTCGCAATAAAGACGAAACGTTGATGAACACATAACTTACTTTGTTCCGTCTTTATCTCTTTATCACGTTGGAATACTATTTCCATTATTCTAATCATCGACGATTATTAAACGATTATAAAAGAAAACAGCAATAGAAAATATTTGGACTTGAGTGATAATGCCTCACTATATTATTTTGAATGCGGAAGACGTGGGCAATGGATATAATCCCCTATTTTATATATATATATATGTAACATGAACTCATTTTTCCCCTCTGGTTTTGACCTTAATAGGATTAAAAATCAAAACATTTCATGCAAATGTAATACGCACAAACTGCAGCACAATAATTTAGGTGTGTTATAGGCCTATTACCCATCCACTTCCTCGATAATCGTAGATTCCTATATTCTATCTGCTGAAAATTCATTGCCAAAATCGGTTAAGATCAATGGGAGTGGTAAAATCTGTTCTCTCTAATAAATTCCTCCTTCCCCCGCCACCACTTAACACCGTTGCGGGATTGTCCACGAGAGACAGTTACAAAGGAACACCGGTTTGGGTTTTCTTTGCTTCGAAGTTGCTTAATAAAACTGGAATGGGATTTTAATTCTATTGGGTGAAACGCAACATAGAGTTAACCGAATCGAAGGGTTATTTATGCAATTTCTTTTTCGTTTTTCGCTGTGTGTTTTGATTTTGTGTATCCGTCCATCATTTTTTTCCCCTGAGTTTTGCTTTTAGTTTTTCCAATTTGTTTTTTTAAAGAAGATTTACGTTTTTTTTTCTGTTTTTGTTTTTTGTTTTGCTTCTATTTTGCTGATTTTTAAAGAAGTTTAACATCGTTTTTATTTTTATTTTTATATTTAAACGTGGTTATTACTTCGTTTATTCTTTACTTTACCCCCCCCTTAAACACACCTCCAAATAACCGGGCAACGCCGGCTACCCCCGCTAGTATATAATACAAAAAGCTAGTATTTTTTTTTATTATTGCAGACCATGAATTTTTACCGCAGATTGTTCCAGTTTTAACCTAAAAGTTTATTATTTATACTTTAGTTATTTTGCTTTTCTTATTTCTACAGCGAAAGTAGATAATTTTGTTTACTAATTAAGCGCACTATTTTATTAAATAATGAATAAATGTTGTTAATGTGTTATGTCGAGGTCGAATAATCGATATCGCCCCTAATTCTGTAGCTCTTTCCATTAAATACCAATAAATCTTTTAGAGAGAATTGCTTCCTTTTATTTATTTATTTTTTTCGTCGCTCCAGTCCAAATGATAAATTGCTTTGATTAAAGATTTAACACGTTGTTCGTAAGTTTCTTTACGTGATTAATAATCCAATATAAATTTATACTAAATTTATCATTAAAGAAACAAACTATGAATAGAAACGAACAACAAAAAAAGCGAACACTGAAAAACGAAACCTAATTTCCATTTATAACAAGGTTACGCTATTTAAACTTTGGCAGCCATTTTTGTCGTTGGATTAAATAGACATTATTTAACTTCAATGACGCTTTTGCAGACCAATACAAATGCATGTATATGTATTCTTTTTTGTGGTCAGTTAAATCATTTTCAAATCAAATCATATTCTAAATCAGGGGTTCTCAACCGGGGTCCACATAGACACTGGGAGTCCATGAAATATTTCTGGTGCACAGGCAAAACATAACAAAACTAATCATTATTATCATAGTTGTTGTAGAATACTTTATTTGCATTAAATTAGTTTTCATTTAAAAAAATAAAGCTTAATTATATAATATTTCTTTGATTCCTAAAACCTCAAAATTTAGATTGATGAAAAAATAGAAGATTGTCTTATGATCAATAGTTATGAAGGGGTCCACCAAGATAAAAAGAAGGGGAAAGAGGTCCACGAGTAAACAAAGGTTGAGAACAACTGTTCTAAATAAATAGTATGTATAAAGTTGCTGATAGCTTAGTAGTTTTAAGCTACTATTTATTGTTTGTAAATAAATTATGCATTTTGTAGGTTAACTTAAATAGAGCTGTGTAAACTACATATGAATTCTTATATATATATATATATATATATATATATATACATATATATATATATAATTATTTTTTTTACTATAATGATTATTAAATACCTACAGACAGTAGTGTTTCATCCTTTCGGGAATCTTCAGTGCAGGGTGTCACGATTAATACCAGTCGAATGATTCTACTATATATAGTGAAAATGGTAATTAATAAAGACTGAAGAAAGTGCTGAATACTGTTGTAGAGCAAATATGCGTTTTATTTTTCATTACCGTATTTTTCTGTTAAGTTACATTATTGTTTCAGCTACCCGGCCATTTTTTTTGGGGGGGGGGGCGTCTGTAGCTTTCTCAGACTTTTACAGAAATGTTCGTTATGATGGGATGAAAGAGTGAATGATGTCAAGGGAGGGGTGTGAGAAGAGTGGAATTCTTCCCTTTTTTGAGAAGAGTGGAATATATATATATATATATATATATATATATATATATATATATATATATATTCTTCCCTTTTTTATTACAACAATACTACAAAGAAAAAAATTATATTCCTCTTTAAAGACGTAAAATCCTTGACAAAGTCAGTCTGTACGAAAAGCGCTTTGGGTTTCGTTTCGTGATTTTGTTTTTCTCTGAATCGACTTCTTTATTTTATTACATTTCGAACTCTGTTTACTTTTTTTTTCCTCTGGTTATATTACACTTCGTGATTTTTTAATCGACTGATCTATTTATTTATTTTTATTTTAATATTCGACTATGATTCATTTATTTCTCAGATATATGTATATATATATATATGTGTGTGTGTGTGTGTGTGTGTGTTTATATATATGTATATATAGTATTATTTGTAGTATTCCGAATTTTACTGGGTTTATATAATTCAGTATTCGTTTATATGCCAATAAATTTTAAGCCAAAAAGTGATGACTTAAATTGAAAGCTACAAAATTATCATATCTCATAATTGAGCATTCATATACTGTTTTAACAAAAACCAAGACTGCAAAGAATGGGTTGATAGCAACAAAAGGTGTATTTCATCGTTAGTTACAATTGTTTCAAGACCATTCGGCCAAATTCAAACATTATGTCGTTTGAAAATTTTCACAAGAACAGCCTTTCTTCAGACTTATTGAATAAAAACACTTTATCAATAAAACATTATGGAAAACATTTCCCTTACAAGGGAAAGAAGACAAGCGAAACTATTTTACCTCTATCGCATCTTTGCAAAGTATTTTTTAATCTATTTTCGTATCTCTATTTAAAAAAAGTGAAACTTAAACTAAATATCATACGATGTTATAATTAATGTTTTATTAATACTATCCATTGGTTTCTTTTTGCTCATGAGTGTTTTTTTTTTAAATTGTTCTTAAAAGTCTGATGCTCTACCAACTGAGCTTCGCCCATGTGTGGAGTATTGCTGCCACATCTGGGCTGGTTCATCTGCTACTAGTCTCTCGCTCCTTGACAAGGTTCAAAAGAGAGTCGCAAACCTGATAGGCCCTGAACTGGCATCTAAGCTTCAGCCTCTGTCCCATCGACGAAATGTTGCATCCCTCTGCCTTTTCTACAAGTATTTTAGTGGTGAATGCTCTGACGAACTGCAATCACTTGTGCCCCCACGACGTGAGCACCCTCGACAAACCCGACAGGCTACTAGATCCCACCCCCACACTGTAGAGGTCCCTAGATGTAAAATATCTTTTTACTCCAATAGTTTCTTACCCAGAACCGCAAGACTCTGGAATTCCATTCCAGGTCCCTGCTTCCCCAACAGTTCTGACGTGCAGAAGTTCAAGTGTAACGTGAACCGACACCTTGCTGCCCAAATCCCTACATAGTACCCCAGTAGTTGTTGCCCCTGATAGTAGCCCCCTACACCAAAGTGGCAATTTGCCTTGTTTGGGGTGAAAATGTAATAAAAAAAAAAAGAAATAAAAAAAAGTGTAGATATTTTTTTTTTAAGAAAACTTTCATTTTGGATTTTTTATTCAGTTGTATTATTTTTTGCATTGTTTTGTTTTCAAGAAAAAATAAATTGTTTTAACCGTAGATTGTTAGGCAAAAGTACAGTTTTTTTGCAAGAAAACTTACATTAATTTAAACAAAAATAGTAGTAAACGTTTTTTTTTTTCTTTTAAAAAAACGTTGATTTTTTTTATGAGAAAAGATTACTATTATTATGTAAATTATTAAGTGAAAATACAGAAAAGTTGTTTCTTCCGGAAAATCCGCAAGTTATGTTTTGTCAACAAATGTTAAAAAAACATATCCAGAATAAATATCTCCCATATCCATAAAAAATAATTATAAATATATAATAAATATAATATAAATATCTCCCATATCCCATAAAAATAATTCAAAAAATTATATTTTTTATACAAAAAAAATTAAAAAAATTTTCGATTTAGTGCTTCAACATTTGAACAAAGCTCGGCTTAATCCGGTAATTGCCGGTCGAGTCCGAGCCATAATTGATGGAAAATCCCGAGGATCCGGGTCAATGTTTACAAGAGTACCAGATAAATTAATAAAGCATAAATAAAGACAATAAAGGAAGTGTTGGCAACTCACTTGACTTGATACGGTTGCGAATATACTCTCCTTTGCTCCAGTCAGAGAGATAGTGAGCGTGTGGCAATCCTGTCTCGAAAAGAAGCACACTAGCGTATACTCGACAAAAGCAGCGAACACAAATAGCAGACAAGCCACCGTCCAGATGTCGATCGCTTTGATGTAGGAGACGGGCGGCAAGTTGCCACTGTTACTTTGTCTTTGGGTGATCATTGTCAAGATGGTAAGACTGCTTAGTGAGATGCGGGCAGCGGTGGATTCCGTCGGCAACCAGAATGATAACCAGGATATCACAACGATGAGCGTGCTTGGAAGATACGCGTGCAGCATGTAGTACGCATATTTCCGTTGAAGATGAAAGCTCGTCGATATGCAGGTGAAATTATTTTCTGGAATGAAATACAAAGACATTAATTTATACATTAATTTATTATAATACCATAAACTCCCCAGAGGTTTTTGCAACTTCGTCTATTTAATCATGTGTGTGAATTGCAGATGGCATTATAATCCATCCAATAATCTACAAAGAAGTCGACAAATTGTGCAAAAGTGTGGATTGTTGGAGTGTTGTATATTGTAGAAGATTATATAAACAGAGAAATATATTAAAACGTGTCATGTGTTATCTAACTACATCACGTGTTTCCTTACGTCACCTCATTACGTGTCTCCGACAAACCTAATGTCCACATCTAGTTATTTGTTTATTCAAACCCCAAAATAATGTTTACATCTATTTCTATTTTCACATTCCTTTTGCGATTCACACGTCAATCATCTCTTCTCCAATTTAATTGTTTATTCTTCTAATCATAATAACTGATCCAGCGACCATCCGTCGCTCAAATCAATTAATAATAATAATAATAATAATAATAATAATAATAATAATGTTTTGACCCTTGACCCCGCTTGCCACAGTTAACACAGATACTACGCTATGATCACAGCCTAAAAGGGTCATAACATTACAGGAGTATATGGCTTGCGTGGCGGCACGATACTTTCTTTCTTTCCCTAGATTGACGCAGTTTTACAATGTTTGAGCCGTCATTTTTCATAAGTTGCCAGCGAAGCATGTACATCTCCACTCATTACGATCAATCATAGAGTCTTCGGGGGTATCAAGGATTATTTCAACAGCTAAGAGATTGCTTTTAAATTTTTCCTTGTACCTAAGTATATATGCCGTATATTTCGCCGTATAAGGTGACCGTCAGATAAGGTGCAAAATGTGAGCAAAATTTAATAAATTTATCATATATCAGTAGTATATTAGTAGTATAAGAGGACTACTAAATCACGAAATCATGTTTGTTTAGCCTAGATTAGAGATTGCAACATCGGTATCTTATGAAATATTGGTTTTTAAAGATTTTTTTTTAACTTTATGGGTCGTCTTATACGCCGAAGTATACGGCATATATATATATATATATATATATATATATATATATATATATATAGCGGATGAAAACTGAGGAATAAATGTTATATATAACTTTATTATATATTCAGAACAATTGGCTACTTTGTTTTAAAAACTGTCTGCTACAAGTGTCTGGTATAAAGAAGACAGCTCTGTTTGTCCGTTTGACTTTCGAATTCAGTAGGATGCACGCGAAGAAGGTCGTAGGCTCTCCTGTCGATTTCGACGTAGGAGGTTCTTACAACTTCATCTATTTAAACCTGTGTGTGAGTTGCAGATGACATTTCAATCCAGCTAATGATCTATAAAGAAGTCCACAAATTGTGCAAGAGTGTGGATTGTTGGAGTACATTGCTGGAACGACGGACGATGCTTTCTTTCTTTTCCTAGTTTGACACAGTTTTACAATGTGTGTGTTTCTCAGACGCGAGAAAGTGTTTATAGCGTTAAAGAGGGCTAAGTTTACGAAAAGCAGAATGAACAATATATCTGATATGTAAACTGGTATGCAAAGCCATCTCTAAGAATAATAAAGATAAGTGGCACGTCTACGAGTGAAAGCCACGAGCAGAATCTTGATAGGTACATTATGACAGAACAGAATTCATGAGAAGGAGAAAAAGCGATAGATTTAAGGTACTGACGTCAAGACAGATTTGATTAGAAAGAAATACAAAAAATTTTCAGTCTTTTTTTTATATGAAATTAGAGACATATTCTCCGTTTCATCGCTTTCACATAGAAAGCCCACGAGATTAATTAACCCGGAAAATCCTATCTGAACTTTAGAAAAAGAATTACATTCATTCTAAAAATAAATATTTAGTATTACTTGTTTGGATCGGGCTATTGTTCTTATCTTGAGATTTATTTGTGCAACGTTTCAGTCGATGTAGCCTTCGACTTTCGTCAATAAAATAGAACACTTACTGGCTCCATAGCTGGTTTCGTATTCTTGGAGTTGTTTTTGTTTTCTTTTTTAACACATACAAAACCACGGTGAAAAAACAACAACCCCAAGAATGAAAACCATTTAAAAACAAAACGTAAGACTAGTTTTGCAGAAATACCCTTTTTAATTCAAAAGAACAGAAACATCTACTGAATAATTTAGTTAAAAATTTTTCGAGTTTATAAAAATTCCAGCACGGTCCGTATTATAAATACCAAAAGCTGATTAATTAATGAATGTTGTATGTGTTATAAAATTTGTTGGTGCAAAAATTTACACTTTTTTATGGAAATATATTTGTGTTTCTTGCCCTATTGGAGCAAGGATAAACGTTATTTTTAACATCTTATTTTAGAAAACAATTCCCGACAGAAACAATAAACTTGAAACATTTCCTTCACACTAAACATGTTAATGAAATTTCATTAATTTCAAACAACTGATTATATTAAAAATAATATCGTAAACTCACCGTAGAGCCTTAACAGTTTATACGTATAATGATTTATCATTGGAAAAATTAATTTTTTTCCAAAATATATGAATAATACTGTGAAAATTTTCATTCATTTTTATGAGACATGGCTGGAAAAATTTCCTGTAAACAATTTTTGTTCAACAATCGCGATTAATCACCTGAGGAAGGTCAGAGGAAGAGTTGGCCGAAATGTCGTAAAACAACAACTACAAAGATGAGGATAACAGTCCGCAAAAAAATAAAAATACAAATTATTCATCTCAAACGATTCCAATAATAAAATAATATTTATTTGACGGGTTTAAAAACAAAAGAAAATTAATTTTCAACTTTCTGACAAAACAAATAACTTTTTTAGATTCTGATGAGACAAGGTACAGTTTGAAGAAAAAATGATTCAACATAATGTTTACTGTATTATCAAGAAATTGCTTTATTTCAAAATTATTTGAAAACGGGTGCATTTGTAACTTTATAATTAAGTAACGTATAAACTCACGTAATTAAATACATGTTTAAAAAATATAAACTTTCCAATTATTCTCCGGGCAAAATATATTCCCTTTTAATTAACGCGTCCAAATATAAATCTATCTTTTGATAAATAAAATACAATGGACCAGTTTTATGAATCCATCGGCAAGTTCTTTTAGAATTGGAAGAAAAAATGGTAATCTCCAAAAATACCGTTAGGGCTTACAACATGGCCGCCAGAAGAGTCACGTGATCCGGTTGATCCAAAACATGAATCGCCGTATTACGAAACCGGAAAACGCAAATTTAAAGCAAGCTTTGACAAACAAGCATAATAATTAAGTACAAAAACAGTTTTTCAATATCATAATAATAAATAATTTATTTAGAACGGTCATTTAATTTTTTGTTGAGAAACAATCACAGTTTGTTTGTATTATTTTTTATTTTTTTAAAACAATGTTTACAAAATGTCTACGAACGTGCGTAGACATTTTGTAAACATTGTTTTTAAAAAATAAAAAATAATACTTCTATTATGTTTTAAACGGCTGTAATAGTTTATTTTGGAAGTATATTTCATAAAGAAAATTGACAAACCACTTTAAAAACAGAAATTACGAGTTTTATATATTTTATTCGCAGTTTTTTGTTGGGGGTGTCAAAAATTCCGCCTAAAATTCTGATACACCTAGTCGACCACTTGTTTGTTCTGAATAAAATACTTTTTATAAACACTGTTTTAACTAAAAACAACCTAAGATTGTTTCTCAAAGTTTGCCTATTTTTATAACAACATTATATCAACAAAAAATTAAATACAAACAAATTGTGATTGTTTGTCAAAGTTTGCCTTCAAGGCTGCGTTTTCCATTTGCACGATTCATGTTTTGGATCAACCGGATCACGTGACTCTTCTGGCGGCCATGTTGTAAGCCCTAACGGTATTTTTGGAGATTACCGAAAAAATTACCATAATTCTGAATAGTCAGTACTCTGGATCCGTGGTAGTTAGACTTTTTCCACTGACGTTTACAGGTCACGTGAATTTTAGTGAGACGACCTTCTTTTTACGAAAGCCATTTCAGAGCATCCTTCCTGTATTGAAAAGAGTTCCAAACGGAAGCAGAAACTGTCCTTGTAACCTTCTTACAGCCACTTTCACACAGAAGAGATGTTGCGAATCTATCTCTGCTCTGTCGTTATTTTCATGGCAAGTGCTCAATTTAGCTTGTATCTATCCCCCCCTTGCAAAACATTTACAATAAACACTCGTCTAACTACAACCACTGAGAAAAAATTACCCTACTCTCTATCTGTGTATCCAATGCAAATTTTATGAACAAACTTTCTTTACTAGAATTGCCCGCCTCTTGAACTCTATACGTGGGGTTTCTTTCCATTTAACTAAAATATGGTTGTTTTCAAGTTCAAAGTAAACAAGTTCTTGTTGAGCAGTCCTCTAAATAATCAAATTTCATGCAGTTCCTGCCACTACGCATAATTACGGTGTTGGTCTCCAGACACACATTAACCCTTATCCTCTAATGGATCGGATCATGATAGGTTGTGAGTCTCTCATAAAAAAAAGTCTACATTTAAGCTGTGTGAACAGTAAGATAAACGCCTACATTCGCTTCTTTTTTTTTCTTTTTTTGAACTCGCGTTAACTCCATACCAAGGCATATTGCCATTTGGACATAAGAAGCTACTCTTTGAGACCATACCTCCAAAAGATTAACAAGATGTTGGTTTACGTTACATTTAAATTTTTGCATGTCAGTACAGCCAGAGAAGAATCTAATGTAGAAAAGGCGGTGTGCATGTCTGTCTGTCCGTCTATTTGTATGTCATCCATATTTTCAAACTTTATCTTTTCCGAAACTAAAAGTCGCAGAGTGGCGCTAGGGGCCTCAGATGATTGGATTTTTTTTTTTTATGGGCCATTCTTTTATTTGTCCATTCTTTTATTTGTTCATTCTTTTATTTGTCCATTCTTTTATTTGTCCATTCTTTTATTTGTCCATTCTTTTATTTGTCCATTCTTTTATTTGTCCATTCTTTTATTTGCCCATTCTTTTATTTGCCCATTATTTTATTTGTCCATTCTTTTATTTGTCCATTCTTTTATTTGTCCATTCTTTTATTTGTCCATTCTTTTATTTGTCCATTCTTTTATTTGTCCATTCTTTTATTTGTCCATTCTTTTATTTGTCCATTCTTATATTTGTCCATTTTTTTATTTGTCCATTCTTTTATTTGTCCATTCTTTTATTTGTCCATTCTTTTATTTGTCCATTATTTTATTTGTCCATTCTTTTATTTGTCCATTCTTTTATTTGTCCATTCTTTTATTTGTCCATTCTTTTTTTTGTCCATTATTTTATTTGTCCATTCTTTTTTTTTGTCCATTCTTTTATTTGTCCATTCTTTTATTTGTCCATTCTTTTATTTGTCCATTCTTTTATTTGTCCATTCTTTTATTTGTCCATTATTTTATTTGTCCATTCTTTTATTTATCCATTCTTTTATTTGTCCATTCTTTTATTTGTCCATTCTTTTATTTGTCCATTCTTTTATTTGTCCATTCTTTTATTTGTCCATTCTTGTATTTGTCCATTCTTTTATTTATCCATTCTTTTATTTGTCCATTATTTTATTTGTCCATTCTTTTATTTGTCCATTCTTTTATTTGTCCATTCTTTTATTTGTCCATTCTTTTATTTGTCCATTCTTGTATTTGTCCATTTCTTTATTTGTCCATTCTTTTATTTGTCCATTCTTTTATTTATCCATTCTTTTATTTGTCCATTATTTTATTTGTCCATTCTTTTATTTGTCCATTCTTTTATTTGTCCATTCTTTTATTTGTCCATTCTTGTATTTGTCCATTTCTTTATTTGTCCATTCTTTTATTTGTCCATTCTTTTATTTATCCATTCTTTTATTTGTCCATTCTTTTATTTGTCCATTATTTTATTTATCCATTCTTTTATTTGTCCATTCTTTTATTTGTCCATTATTTTATTTGTCCATTCTTTTATTTGTCCATTCTTTTATTTGTCCATTCTTTTATTTGTCCATTCTTTTATTTGTCCATTCTTTTATTTGTCCATAGCCGGTTAAAATTGTTTTGAAGAGGTCAAAAATAAATCAAACTTGAAAAAGATTGTTATACGTTTTGCGTATCAGTTATAGCTTATTTTTAATTTAAAAAATTTTTTCATCACTTGATATCTGTGTCACATTAATACAGTGGTAACGTCACCAGCGTTGATGCTGCAGTTTAGCTTTCGGTTTCGATTCTAGATTATGGCAACAAAATACTTTTTTTACCCCTGAAATCACGACTCTATAATCTAATGTATAAAGGGCTATACGTCTCTCTGTCATCTGTTGGTTTTTCTGTCAGTCTGTTTGTCTATCTGTCTGTCTTCATATTTTCAAACTTTATCTTCTGCGAAACTAAAGTCGCAGAGCGGCGATAGGAGCCACAAATAATTGGATTTATACAGACCGTTCTTTTATGGATCTTTGGCCGGTTAAAATAGTTTTTAAGGGGTTAAACTTGGGTCAAAATCGAAGAATCGCTATACATTTTGTACATTCATGTTAGTTTATTTGTGATTTTTAAGTTTTAATCGGTTTATATGCGTGTCACGTTGACACAGTGGAAACGTCACCAGCTTTGAATGCTAGAGTTTCGGTTTCGATTCTAACTGATGGCACTTCAATACTTCTTTTACTTTTGAAATCACGACCCTATAGTGATATATACGGAATCTGGACAAATTAAAGTATCATATTTAATCGTATTTTACGCCCGGGCAAAGTGCCCCCTGCTAGAAGATATAACAAATCAAGACAAATTAAAATATCATATTTAAACATATTTTACGACCGAGCAAAGCCGGATGCACTCACCCCCCGCTGGTAATATATACGAAATCTAAATGAATTAAAATATAATATTTAAGCGTACTTTACGACCCGGTGCATCCTACCTCCACTAGTATAAAATACTTTTTATTTATGATGCACGTTTCGGTCGGTAGAGACGAAGGGGAACAGGTGGTGGTAGAATTCAGCGACACAGCGCAGTGAAGACGCTCGTGGCTACCGTGGCTTTAAACCCCTCCTTTTCGTCTCGTTTGTTTATATCGACTTGTTCTCTTTCAAGTGTTTAACCCCGACATCTGTGAGGTTAACAACTTGACCTATTCACCTCCGTCGACGTCAGTTTTGACAGATCTGTACTCATCAGCTGGTTAGTTTACCCTGCTGACTGCCTACGTGTGTGTGTGTGTGTGTGTGTGTGTGTGTGTGTGTGTGCACAATCTCAACACGCGACAAATGCAGACTAGCAAATAAGTCATCGATTTTTCAAATTTCGCATTTTATTTATCGTTTCCCAACTATTGTTATTTCTCCACAAAAAGCGGGGAGATACTTTCTTTTAGTAGTGCTCTGTAGGCAACCTTAATTAGTTTTTGTGCTTTAAGTAGCGCTCTGGAGGTTGCCTTAGGTGTATTTTTTTGCTCTTAATATAAAACATGTCCTCTGAGATCGAGGTAGAAATATTATAAACACAGTTGCTTTTTTTCTCATGATCCCGGGCAACATTAGGCGGCGGTGTTAATCTATAACGTAAATCTCACCTGTCTGTTTAAATGTATGTATGTATGTTTCTATGTCTCGAAAAAAACTTTCGACAGAAGCAAAGGTTTTTCACGAGATCGGTATCATTTTGAAGCCGACCCCCCGGACGGACAATATCGAAAAATTGACAAAAAATGTAATTCCTTCACCCTTAACTGGGCACTTTTCTACGGGGAGGGTCGCTTTTTTCGCCGATAATTTCGAAAGTCATCACCCCTTTTCGATTATCTTACCTTAATTTAAACTTACGTCACATCCGGTTAGGAAATGAGCGCAACAGCTTACACGTCACGTTTTTTTTCACTTTATTTTCCTCCTTCGCGGTACGGGTTCGAGCTTGCCTACGACCACATTCTTTTTGCGCTCGCAATTTTCCTTTTTGTCTTTTTGCGCGACCAACACTCTTACACACACCTCCCTTTTCTTTTCCGCGCTCGCCTCACGGATTTGACCCTACCTGTCTGCTACAACTTCTTTTTTTTTTTTTTTTTGCTGAACACACATTTATAAACACTCGGGTAACGCCGGGCACCCAGGCTAGTACTATATATTTTACAAAACAAATTGGCGATGGTACTTGGATATGTAATAATAATCAACTCCTTACCTTACAATCTGTTTAAATGTATGTATGTATGTATGTCTCGCAAAAACTTTCGATAGAGAAGATGGATGTTCACGGGATCGGTATCATTTTGAAGCTCGACCCTTCGGACGACAAATATAAAAGAAATTGGCTAAAAACATTAATTCCTTCACCTTCAACTTGACAGTTTTCTACAGGGAGGGGTCGATTTTTTCGCCGATATTTTCAATTGTCATGTTTTAATTTGAACCTGCTTCACTTCCGGTTTGGCGATGGGAACAGCAGCAAACACGTCACGTTTTTTTTTTCTCACTTGCCTTTCTTCCTTTGTAGTACGGGTTCGAGCCTGGCTGCCTTCTACCACTTTATATTTTTTTTATCGCTCGCAATTTTCTTTTTTTTTTTTTTGCTCAACCAACACAGCTCCACTTTCTTTTCCGCCTTCCCCTCACGGATTCGAGCCTGACTGCCTGCTAAAACTTTTTTGTTGTTCAACACACACCTACAAACACACGGGCAACGCCGGACAACCAGGCTGTACTATATATACTACAAAACAAATTGGTGATGGTTCGTGGATATGTAATAATAATAATCAATTCCTTACCTTCGTAATCTCTAAAACATTTTCCGAAAGTAATATTGTCAATTGTGAACTGCGATAGTTCCATATCTTTGTTGTGAGTAACGGCTGTTCCATTTTCCCATTCGAAAACAACGTTATCCGGTGTGTACACAACTGCAAATTAGATGTTAAAAAATAAGATCAGAGAAAATTGGTCATATTACTTCATGTATCTAAATAAAAATCTATTTATTCATTTTCAGTATTTAGTTAAACAGTGCTCAATACGTGAGCAGAGTTACTCATATATACAGAGTGACCTAAAAAAACGGGCCCACCTCTAATTAGGCTCCGTTTCTTAGTGTTTTGTCCGAATGAAATGAAACTTTGGTCATAACTCGTTTATAATATTCAAAACATCACATCAAAACACGAGGGTCTTTGGCCTTTTTTTCTCAGTTGACTGGAAAATGCTCAGAAAAACCATTCGATTGCCCTCTGTTTTTTGAGGTCACCCTATATATATATATATATATATATATAGACAGAGAGAGAGAGAGAGGGAGAGAGAGAGGAGGAGGAGAGAAATAAAAAGGGATGTTGTGGAATTATGTGGAATGAAAAGGAATTATGTGTTCATCAATGTTTCGTCTTTATTTCAAGACTTCCTCTGGATGAATGAAATAAAAACGAAACGTTCATAACTCGGTTTGTTCTTTTTACTTCTCTATTTTGCCGGAATACTATTTCCGTTATTCTCATCGTATATATATATATATATATATATATATATATATATATATATATATATATATATATATATATATATATATAAAATGTTGTTGCAATAATAAAGAAAACAAAATATAAAATAAGAACATCATACAGTGTAATTTCTTGTGTGTTTCAATTCTTTCATAACCATTTGTGCGATTGTAAACATACTTTTATTTATTTATTTCCAAAAAACTACTAATTAGACACCAAAAAAAATGTGTCATATATATATATATATATATATATATATATATATATATATATATATATATATAATCTCTTTTGTAAGGGGCCATTTATTTATTTTTTGATTACTTCTGTATTTTTTATTTTAGTTATAAGTTGACGATTCTACTATTTCTTAATTTTATATTCGTTTTATATGTTAATGTATAATTTTATTTTTGTTAATGATTTTCCTCTATGAGCTATTTATTCTATTGGTGAATTCATTTGCCTTAGTTTCGTATGAATTTTTATTTAAATTTCCGATATATTTATTGATTGTTTTCCATTTTTCATGCTTTAAAAAAAACAATGATTAAATGTTTATTTAAATTATTTTAAGTTATATTTATCTTCATCTATTACTAAATATGTAATTAATTTAAATGTTCAATCTATCTTTTCCAGCCTTATCTTAATATAAACCAAATATCGTTACTTTATAATTCTTTAATCTCAATGTTTCCATATAATATTACAATAAAAAAAATCAAAGTGACATAACTCGATTTTTTCCCCACTTTTATCGATTTATTTTTTTTTATCAAAATTCATTTTTTTCCTAATCAAATATTTAGATGTTTTTCTTTATTAAAATCACTTTCTAAAATGTAAAACTTAGAATGCTTCTTATTATGTCCTATTTATATCGATCTAGGTTCATTACATATATACCTATATTCTGATTTAGTCTATTCTTGTCAATCGTAATGCGTTCATATCGATATTTAGCAATTAATTTTCCTTTGCTTATGTTTTATTACAATGTTTCCTGAGCTAATTTATTATCAACAACAGTTTTTTTTTTTAATTCCATTTTCACCCCAAACAAGGCACATTGCCACTTTGATGTGGGGGCCTACTATCAGGGACATAAGCATAAGGTGTACTGTGTAGGGAGTTGGGCAGCAAGATGTCGGTTCATGTTACACTTGAACTTCTGCATGTCAGTACAGTTATAGAAGCAGGGACGTGGAAGGGAATTCCAAAGTCTAGCGGTTCTGGGGAAGAAACAACTGGAGTAGAAGGCTCTCTTATATCTAGGGATCTCAACTGTGAAGGGGTGGGATTTTGCTGCTTGTCGAGGGTATTTACGTCGAGGGGGCACAAGTGCTTGCAGTTCGTCAGAACATTCACCGTTAAAGTACTTGTAGAACAGGGAGAGGGATGCAACATTTCGTCGATGGGATTCTAGGTAATTTTATTTATGATTTTAATATGAAGACATTTTTGTATAACATGAAACTTTTTATTAAAACTTTCTTCTTTAAATTCATCAGTAAACACAGATTACATCTTTTTTATATTTTCAAGCTGTATATATTATTAAACAGTTATTATATTTGCCTTTTTTAGAATATAGTTAATAAAGTTTGTATCTCATAAGTTAACGACTTACTCAAATTTATTTATTATATCATCCTAAATTACCACCATAATATATTTAAAATTATCTTACAACATTTGCCTTTTACTGACCGCATATTTTTATTATTATATATATATATATATATATATATATACATATATATATCATTAATTTGATTTTTATGTAATTTATTGGTATATGAACATTACCGAATTTATATATATATATAGAAAAAATTGGTTAACAAATCTAATATGATATATATATATTTATATATAGATAAAAACTCTTTAACAATTAGGAATCTAACACATAAAATAATGACTAATACCAACACTAACACAAAAGCCGGAATATATTCCGTACCCTGCCTTGATTGTGGAAGAATATACGTAGGAGAAACTCAATGTAATCTAAATAAAAGAATATATGAACAAAAAAGAGATGTAAAAAACAACAATACACTCAACGCCATATTTTGTCACATCATGGAGAACGACCACCATTTTAATTTTAACAAAGCAACTTTCCTTAAACACATATATAACACATCTATACGACGTTTAATTGAGTCGGCTATAATATCCCATTCCAGCAATATAATTAAACAAAGAAAAGGGTTTTTCCATTTTGCTCCCTATCTGTCGAAAATAATTATCAAAGAGAACAATTTAGAGACAGGTTAAACTCGATATATATATATATATATATATATATATATATATAATTCCATTCGTAATTTCACTTAATTTTATTTTTATTTTACTTATTTACTGTATTTTATTTTATCACTGTCTATTTTTAGACCCGATTTTATCAACTCCTATTCTTATTTTTAGACGCCATCTTTTAAGTTACTACGCTATTTTATCCCAATTCAATTATTTCTAATTTTTAAAAGCTCCCTTCGTAATCTCGTTTCATTTTATTTACTTAATCTATCACGGTTATATTTCTAGACGCAATCTTTGAAATCTCTACGATATTTTAACTTTTAGACGTAATCCACCACGCTAGTTTACTCTAATTTATTTTCTCTAATCATAAAATGTAGATATGTATATAGACATCTAATTTACATAAGGAAAACACGCTGCTCTCCCCAATCATTATATATAGTCCCAAATCTTCCGACTCTCTCATCAATGACCATCCCTCTTGAAAAAGCCCGAATAAATCGGGCGTAACGTTGAGTATTCAGGTCCTTTCACCTCCATTTTATTTCATATATATATATATATATATATATGTGTGTGTGTGTATGTACAGTGATGATCATATTTATTGGCACGGTAAAATAAAAGTTAAATTTTGTCTAATAAATTCTAAAAAAGGGATTAAATTAAAGAAAATAACAAAGTATATTATGTATTTTTAACTGGCCTTTCCGATGCAGCAATCGGATTTTAGAAAAAATAAATAACAAAGGAACAACAAACATCATTGCAAAAAACCCTTGTTCAAAATTATTGGCACGATTTATTTAATAATCAATTGTATAGCCTTTGGCCTTGATTACCTTCCTCAGTCGCTTTTCATAGTTTACAACCAAGTTGTTGCACTCTTCAGTAGTAATTTTAGCCCACTCTTCCTGACAATAATCCTCCAATTGAATAAGATTCTTAGGCTTCCTTTGCATTACCCTCAATTTTAATGTTCTCCATAAATTTTCAATTGGATTAAGGTCTGAGCTTTGTGATGGCCACTCCAAAACATTAATATGATTGTCCTCAAGCCATTTCTTAGTCAGTTTAGCCGAATGCTTTGGGTCATTATCTTGCATGAACCACCAACGACGACCAAGTGAGAGCTCTTTAGCAGAGTCTTTCATGTTTTCATCCAATATTTTAACATAATCTTATTTTTTTATGCTACCTGTGACCTTAACAAGTCGCCCTGGTCCAGAGGCAGCAAAGGATCCCCAAAACATCAAACTGCCTCCACCGTGCTTCACTGTGGGTATGGTGTTCTTAGGCAGGAAAGCTTGGCCAGATTTTCTGTAAATATAAGACACTTTATTATGGCCAAATAACTCTATTTTCGTTTCGTCAGTTCATAGAACACGTTTCCAGAATGCAACATCTTTATCAATATGACGTTTTGCAAAGGCTAGCCTTGCTTTCAGGTGCATAGGCTTCAATAAGGGAGTCTTTCTCGGACGACATGCTTTTAAACCAGCTCTCTTCAAAACTCTACCAACTGTATGTCGAGATACATTCACTCCAGAGGTGCTCTGTTCATCAACAATCTCCCCAACAGAGATCCTTGGGTTTTGTTTTACTTGTCGAACAATTTTCCGTTCATCTCTTGGGGAAAGAATCCTTTTTCTCCCTCTACCCTCTAAACTCATAACGTGGCCTTGCGATTTGAACTTGTTTATTATGGCTCTAACAGTGGATTTGGGAAGGTTTAGCTTCTTTGAAATCTTATAGCCCTCCCCATTGGTATGGCATGCTACAACAAGCTTCCTGACGTCTTCGCTGTGTTCCTTAGTTTTAACCATGGCGATTGAAAATTATAATTTAGTCACTTATAATAGTTTAAATAAATCGCTATCTAAAAATTATCTGAAAAAAATTATTCACTGAATTAGCGTTAAACAAGCATAATATGGCTATAAAAAAGTTCAGAAAGCACGTAAACCGGAAATTGATTGATATTATACTGATACTAAAAGAAAAACAAAGCCGTGCCAATAATTTTGAACAAGGGTTTTTTGCAATTATGTTTGTTGTTCCTTTGTTATTTATTTTTTCTAAAATCCGATTGCTGCATCGGAAAGGCCAGTTAAAAATACATAATATACTTTGTTATTTTCTTTAATTTAATCCCTTTTTTAGAATTTATTAGACAAAATTTAACTTTTATTTTACCGTGCCAATAAATATGATCATCACTGTATATATGTATATATAGTTTATTTCATATATATGTGTATATATTTTATATATATTTTTTATTTCATATATATAGATGTATATATGTATATATATATACATATATACACATATATATTATTTATATGTATTATTTATTGAAAGAACATATTTTATATATATATTATTTATTAAAAGAACGTAATATATATATATTATTTATTAAAAGAACATATTATATATATATTATTTATTAAAACAACAGAATTTAATTGTCAACACAGGTAAATCCTCTCACATCATAGAAACACACCCTTGTAATAAGTAATACATATAACCTCAATCAATAAATTACATAACGAAAACACACTCATTCCATTTCTATTACACACCTATATTCGAAGTTTATATTTTCCAGAAAGAATATTAATTGCGTTCATATCTTTTAAAAACATATTAACGACTTTACGACTTAATAAACTCCATCTCTTTAAAAAACACAAGCTTCCCTTCTTTTTTGAATTTACAGCAGCTTTTTCCCCCTTTCTGAATAAGAACAGCATTACACATATGAAAAATAGGAATTTTAAAATATTTGTACTGGTGTTTTTGTTTTCTTGCATTCATTCCTCCAGAGAAAGTCCCCAAATAAAGATGGGACGTTGATGAACATATAACTCGGTTTGTTTCTTTTTATCTCTCTCTTTCTCTCTCTTTCTCTGTTTCTCCTTTCCCCCCTCTCTCTCTCTCTTTCTATATATATATATATATATATATATATATATATATACACACACACACATATATATGTATGTATGTATGTATGTATACTGGCAAACATTCATTGTCCAAAAAGGAAACACTTATTATTAACAGTAAATTATAACGATTGGCGGGTGCTTATTCAGATTGGCACTTAATCGCGGTATTTACAAATTTATATATATATATATATAATTATATATATATATATATATACTCCTATACATTCGGTTTTTTTTGCGCGTATTGATATTCATATTAAGACCCCTTTTTTCTATTTATTTAAAAAGAAAATACACTTTTCTTATATATGGGTTGTGGGATTGCATTCTCTAGCAAAAGATCTAGCTAATTTGCATATTCTTTTAAACATTCATTTTAATTAATTCCCTATTAGTTTTTTTCGGTTTTCTTATGGGATGATCATCTTTAGTTAACTATTACGTGTAATCATAGTCATGCAGATAATCTACATGATTTATACTTGCATAATATTTGCGTAAAAAGTTTACAGTAAACACAAAATTGTTTCCATATATATTTATGTATACGTATATATTTTTGTTTAATCTATCTATTATATCTATAAAAGTGGACGTGTCTGTGCTTCTGTGTATATCTGTGTGCGTGTATATTTCCCTACGCAATAACTCTGTCAATTTAAGTCTACAGACACGAAATTTGATATACAGGGTACTGAGATTTGGGAATTTTTTATCGTTTTTCGGCTAGAAATTTGGCTGTTAAAGGGGCCAAACTTCAACGATTTGACATTTGAGAACTCTACCAAACTCCTCCAATAATTTTGGGTCTAAACACTTGAAATTTTAGATATAGTGTCCTTTGACATGGATCTAACTTAATAATTTGATTTTACCCCAAAACAATGAATGTTTAGGGATATAATTGGAGTCAAAATTAACAAAAATTGACCGTTTTTTTTTTTTTTTTGCTCAACATACACCTCCAAACACCCGGGCAACGCTAGGCTGAAATGTTAGTATATATATATATATATATATATATATATATATATATATATATATATATATATATATATATATATATATATATATATATATATATATATATGTATATGTATATGTATATATATATATATATATAACGAGGAGAATATATGGAAGGAGACAATCGCATGAATACACATTTTTCTAAGCTCAATCGATATATTAACGCAATCTTATCATATAGACCGAAATAGATTAGAATAGTCGCCGATATACTTGTATTTAAAACAAAGCGTTTATTGATTTTCATAGTTTTTTTTTTACTGTGTTCAATCGAAATTTTTTTAGATAGTTTAAAAGAGGACAGAGAAAAAAACTGAGGTTGATGTAAAATTCAGATGCCATTCGAAATAAACGTTTACTATTGACAAACTATTTGGCCACTTCCGATGTCTTGTTTCTTTACGGTTTAAATTCGGAGCCTGAGATTTTATTTCTTTACATGCGTGTTTGTTATATTATGCGCTTTTTATTATCGAAAGAGAAAGCAAGCAGCAACAACGTTGCGCACGTTTCAGGGATTTGTGTACCTCATTAGCAACACCCAATCAGTGGAAAGAGACGTGAAAACCCGATTAGGCGGAAACTGGTATGTGGTGGTCATCTCGTTGGAATTTCTCGGACGATTTCTTCAACTATGTTTTTTTAGTGGCATGGTTCAACATGCTCTGCTTTACGACTCGACAATTTCGACAATGACGAAACAGCAAGAAGAAACACTTGACTCAATATACATAAGAACAAAGTGTAGTATCTGCTCTTCAAATGCTGCACTTTCATTTCTTGTTCTCTTTCCGTGAAACATGTTTTTTTTTGTATCTTTTCTCCACGTTAAAAACGACCCTGGTGTCTAACTCTGTCCCGTGGAGAGGCATTGTAAATAGGTACAAGTTAAGAGTTAGCGTTGGATCTCAGCAGCTGAGATACGACGCTACCAAGAAAAACTTAGAAGGCACTTTTGTTCTTCTATGCGAGTCTTTCCTTGTATCTTTATTTTCATTTCAGCTGCTCGACTGAGCTCCAATCTCTAGCTCATCTCTGTAAAACATTTACAACAAACATTCGTCTAGCTAAAACCACAGTCAACATTTTAGTTTAGACTTCATCTGTGCCTAAAACTGGTTTGGTTGTTTTTGTTTTACAGCATATCAACCCTTTTCGGGTTATTTAATTCCGAATCCAATTATTTTGGAAATAGTATTCATGTTGCATTCAGTTATTTTGTAGAAAGTTTTTATTCTTCAAGCTCTTTGAATCTTCAATCGCTAGTTTGTAGTGTTTGGTTTGGTTGTTTATAGTGGATTTTAACTTTTTTGTTCCCTGCCCTGCAGAACATGAATGAATTTTACAATGAGAGTGGGGGAAATGGTTACAGTATTAATGTTTGGTAAATTTAAAGTTAGAAAACCGGTCCGGAAGTGGGGAAGATCGAAAGAGAAAAGGAAAACGGGGAGAAGGAAAAGGTGGGTTGTTTTTGGTTTTGGTTTTGCAGAACATAATTAAGTTTTGTAAAAGGACGTAGAAAAAAAAACGTCAATGTTAGGTGCATTTCATCTCAGGAAGCCAATATCTTCAGACAGCCTAACCTGGTAGCACCTGTGTGCCTAAAACTAAACGAAAATTCCATGAGCAAAGTTTTTTTCTTTAGAATTATTCGTCCGCGAAACACAATACCGCTGGCCTGCTTCTACGTTTACTATAACATCACTGTTTCCAAGTCCAATGTAAACAAGTGCTTTTTAAGTCATCCTCTTAAATAATCAAACTTTATCCAATTTCCACAATTACCGATCATCACGGTGTTGTCTCGAAATCCACGTGACATTAAGCAAACGCTATCCTCGTGTGACATTTGGCCTTTATAAGTAGTGACCTCTAGTAAAAAAAAATCAGTGCTAAAAGAAAGAGTACTTCGGTTCCTGCAGGAGTAAATAAGAATTACAGACTCCATTACACAACAGCAGATCATTGAAAGGCATCATACCTATAACGACCAACTTATACAAAACTTTGGACGACACCCGGAGTACCTACTGGCAGTTATTTCTTATAGAGATGATTATAAGGATCGAGTAAGGAGAATCCGAGAAGAATTCTACTCCTGATATGATTGCTTCTTGTCAAGATTTATTTTGCTTCCAACGAAGGAAATGCTACGAGGTATCTGCAATAAGTTTCCATACTTTTTTCATATGTCCACTTGTATTTAAAAGTCCACACATAAAATCACTTTTGAAGTTATCTCCTCCGACTGCAATGCATTGCGGTGCCTTCCTCACAACTTCTGCAAGGCCTCCTGGTAGTCTTCTCCTCGTCACAGTCTTTTATCTGCTCAATTGTCTCATAATGACAGACTCTAAGTTTTACCTTGAGCTTATGGAAGAACCAAAAGTCACAAGGAACAAGGTCTGGACTCTAGGGTGGGTGAGGAACTGTTTTGATATTTATCTTGGTTAACTATTCTATGACAAGGATGGAGCGCCGTTGGGAAAAGCTTTGTGCAAATCTTCCGCATCTTTAGTTCCTTGTGAATAATTGTGTGTACAGTTCCCACACCGACATCAAATTGTGCACTTATTGTCTCTATAGACACAGACAGGTTCTGTCAGCGGCCACCTGATTGCACCAGGGATAACCACGTTCTTCAGCACATCCAGATACACTTCGGTGCTGATTTCAAGTCAATTTTTGCATTACCAAAATATGGGACTTAATACATCCACAATTCTGCGTTCGCAGAGGAATATTGCCTTTCACTCTGGATACTTAATTGAACATGATTGGATTTTACCTTCAATGTTGCAATCATTAATCAGTTTCGAACCTAAACACATTTTTTTTGATCTACCTTATTTCTATATCCATTTTTGTTCTTTTTTTTCTGTGTCTTTTTAAAAGATCTGAATCTTTAATATATTTTCAATGTATTTGCTAAATCGCAAAATTATATCAATCCAGAACAAATATTTTGCTAATGTCTTTCCTCTGAGGAGATTAGCCTACATTAAAAAATCCATACATTAAGGAAATTACTTTAGATGTTGTATTCCTTGTTCAAACAATATTTTTTGTTTGGAAAATTATATTTTCTAAAATAAATAAAAATATATAACTTGCAATGATATATATATATATATATATATATATATATATATATATATATATATATATATATAAAATAAATGACAAAAGTCTCTATTCCAAGTTTCATGATGTTAACCATCTTACAATTTTTTCCATTAAAACTGCGTAATAAAGAAAATATTACAAATAATTGCAGCTTCTCTTTCAATTTTCGGATTTTGTAGTCATGTCTGTATGCATTTTCTTTTCTCTTAAGTACTATTTTTTTCTGAGGATTTCAGGGCAGAATAGATGCATTGATTGATATAATAATTTCATTAATGATTTTGCGCTACGAAACAGGTGTTGTCAAGAATTGTGAATGCCAACGTACTGAAAGGAATAAATTGTAAGATGGTCAACATTATAAAAGTTGGAATATCGGCTTTTGTTATTTATTTGTAATATGTTCTGTAATTGTATTGAGCTTCATAAATAAAAGATTGCTATAAATAAAAGGTGTAATGTAATTAGCATATTTCCACAGATTACTATATATATATATATATATATATATATATATATATATATACGTGTGTATGTGTGTCTATATATATATATATATATATATATATATATATATATATATATTTGTACTGTTAAGACGAATGTTCGGAATCGGGAATCGGAAAAATCAGAACTTTTGATGGTATCAGAATCGGTATCGGAATCGGAAACAAATGTGCCTATTTTCCGATGCCAAAAACGATTCTTTCAATCGTCTTTTTTAATTGGATTTTGTTTAAAGCAAAATCTTCCACTGCTGGTAGTAATAATTAAATAATCAATATTTATTGATTTTAAACAACCAGTAAAACTAAAATCGATAGATTATCCCTAACAAGTTTAATTTTTACGTTTGAAAAAAAATATATATGCACATTTAAAGTGTGTTTTTATGGTAATTGGGTACAATACCAACTCTATAATTGGTTCTTTAGAGATTTGTAAATAATCGGAATCGGTAATTGTATTGGAATCGGAAAAAATACTAGAATCCTCCCCATCCGTAATATATATATATATAATTATTTTTTTTTACTATAATAATTAAATACCTACAGACACTAGTGTTTCATCCTTTCGGGATTCTTAAGTGCAGGGTGTCACGATTACTACCAGTCGAACGATTCGAACCCCGCGACACGAGACATCTCCGGCTCGATTAGCGGAGGCCGTATCCATTCGGCTACCACTAACCGTGTGAAATAGCGTTGAATTTTAAACATTTTAATTTAAATGTTCATTACGTCAGACAGACAGTGATCAAATCGTTATACGATGATCTATACTTATATATATATATATATATATATATATATATATATATATATATATATATTATAATTATAATTTTTATGGAGAGATAAAGAGAGATGAAGAGATAGATGGATTTCATCATCCCAGAAGTTCAGCTTCTTGTTCTTTTAGTTTTTTTACAAGAATGTCAAGTTTTTAGAATGCTTTACTTTCCGGTGCTCTGCTTTCTTTCTATATACAGCCTTGGTCTTTTCAAGACCAAGGTTATTATGCATTTCCTGTCTTTGCGATGCTCGCCATTATGTTTTTATTAGCTCCTTATATTAAGTTGCTTAACCTATTTTTTTAACGATTTCCATAAAAGATTAGGTGATATTTAATATGATAATGTTTTTCCACTCTTTAAGTTAGTTGTCCACAAAGCAGAGATTGCAACGCGATATTTACCTGAGGATCGAATCGAAGTAATTACTATCCAACTCTATTTTGAGGTTTGAAATTTTTGTGAGATTTTATGTTTAAACTTGCTGTTGTTCTATTTCCTTATTAATGATGCCAAATTCAGCGTCCTTATTGAATCTTTAGTTTGCAGCCGAAGGGATATTTAGATAGATAAATCGATATATATATATATATATATATATATATATATATATATATATATATATATATATAAATATATATATATATATATATAATTTGAAGGGGGTTAGAATAGTAGTCTAAAGAGCAGAGTGTATTTTAATGTGATAGTAAAATTACTAATTTAATTTAAATACAAGAAAAGAACAGTGCTCGTTGTAATTCAGATATATAATAAGCTCGATAGGCAAATATCCTAGAGCTACTTTAATATTTAGTAATGTGATTGATAATTTAAAATTAAAATTAAAATTAAAAATTAAAAATCTGTTTCATAAGAAGGAACAACACCAAAGTCAATAATTTGTACGATCGTTTCAGAAAACAATGTTTTTATTGTGATAGACATTAAGCCACGGACAATAATTTTGACATATAGTTTTTTTTAAACAAAGTCTCCTCATCAGCAAAAATATTGGGTGTTTTTTTTTTAAATATATGTAAAAGACATCATAAATAAACCTAGCATTTTTAAGTAAGACATATGTATCTTTTAATTCTTTGCCTTTTGAAAACCGTAATTATCGTCAACGTATTCATTTGGATGTTGATTGTAGCTTATAAACGCATGAAATGTTGACTTTTCCAAAAGAAAGTCAATGGAAAATTTTATATATCGGTTAGAATATTCTAACCGATATAAAATTTAAAAGTTAAGATCGCCTACCACAAACATTATACACACACACACACACACACACATCATATATATATATATATATATATATATATATATATATATATATATATATAAGAGAAAGAAAATTAAAACTGTAAGTTGAACTTAATCAAAATTTATTGTTCGACTGAATAATCCCAATAACAATTTTTAAAGTCCTTATACCGCGGAGTTTCAAAGAATGCTATTCTTATTATTTTTCTCATCAGAGGACATAA
This sequence comes from Euprymna scolopes, assembly GCF_053919585.1. NCBI lineage: Eukaryota > Metazoa > Mollusca > Cephalopoda > Sepiida > Sepiolidae > Euprymna > Euprymna scolopes. The sequence continues at coordinate 78,181,583 of NC_136515.1, forward strand.
AGAAATCAGCAAATTATATTTGTAGCAATGTTAGAATGTGTTAGTTAAGGCATTAATTGAAATCGCAATTATTGTAGTTATAAATTGACAAATAAAAAAATGAAAAAAAACATTGGATATGTAAAAAACTAATATAAAAACAAACACCGCATAATATTTCAGCTTGAATGAAACTACTCTAGAGTTGATCCAAAATACAGAATAGTTCTTCAGATAGAATGTATTCCAAAATAAGTTCAGCGTGACGATGCATATAATCCGACTGGAAAGTTTTCAAAAATCCGATTGGAAAGTTTACAAAAAAGGTGAAGTAATGAAAGTTTTTTTTTCGGGAAGTGCAGTAGTCCAAAGAGAAGTCTGTCCCTAGTCAAATATATATATATATATATATATATATATATATATATATATATGGGGAAGTTAAAAGGATAGAATAAGAGCAGTTCTTCCAGAAGAGACTCATCGGGATAATACAAAGCTCAACAATGATGTTATGATGTGGCGAAAATTGTGGGATCGCAGGGTTATCTCTATAAACGGTCTCGGTGTGCTCTTTGCCGACGCAGCGTCATGAGGCCCAGGATCGCGCCTGCGGCCTTATATAACAATGCAGTCTCGCAGAATCGCGGATGCTCTCGCGCACATATGCAAATTTTGAGGACTCCGTCTTTTATAAAAAAAACAGGCCACTGGAGCAGATGGGACAGACGCGAAAACAAGTCCACAGAAACTATTGACGAACGACGCTGCTGCAATGAGCTGAGGTTTTGTGTACTTTTTTTCTTTGCAATAACATATAAAGAGTTCCCTTTATCTCCCAACAAAATGTGTGTTTACCCTGAGTTAATGAATGAATCACTCTATATATTTCAGTATACATTCTTTATGACTTCATTGCCTGCTTTTATTGACTCATATTAATATATATATATGCATATATATATATATATATATATATATATATATATATATATATATATATATATATGGTGGGGTAAAAAGAATAAGATCGATTCTTTTAGAAGAGACATCGAGATTTGTAGGTTATAAAGAATATGAAGAAATAAAAAAACGACGTTAGAAAAATATATACTAAGACCTTTTCGTTTATGTAATATGGATGTTGCATCAATTAGAGGTGTAGGATACGTAAAACTCCATATTATTTCAAAGCCTAATGCTTCTCATCAGTAGAGGAGAGAAAATGCTAGGTAACATATTAGGGATGCGACATCTAGATCATCAGGAGCGAAATAATTGTGTGTAAGTAAAATGTCGGGGGAAGGAAATGGGGGAACTACAGGAAATATGCGATGGAGGTGGAAGATAGCTTTTATTAAAAAATGGAGATAGGAAATAAAATAAAAGCTATATTCAAGCTAATCTTTGCTATGGCATAATCATTTTTACCATATGACTTTTGAATCACGCTTTTCCATCTGTTATTTTAAAACTTATTTTGTTAATACGTTGTAATCTTTTTTTTTTGTTGTTGCATCTAAATTAACCTTAATATTTTACTAAACATTTTTCAAAACATTCTCTCTGCCTATTCTTTTCTACATAACAGTTTACAAAATAATAGTCATAATAATGTTCATTATCTAACATATTAACTCTTTCATAATAATAATCGGATTTCACGTAAACCCGGTGTCGCCCCGGCATAATCTAACGCAAGAAGTAGTAATCGGGTGGATTATTATCTGTTTAATAATACCACCAAGCTTATGAGTCTATCACGGAGTCTATGTGAACCGGCTACGTTTAAATCTCAGTCGTATACATATTTATTTTTAATTTAAGCATGTTCAATCGATACTCACTGTAGGTCTTTAAATGCCCTAAATGTAGACACATTAAATACACAATAGAATAGTTGATATTTTTTTATTACATTTTCACCCCAAACAAGGCACATTGCCACTTTGGTGTAGGGGGCTACTATCAGGGGAAACATCTACTGGGGTACTATGTAGGGATTAGGGCAGCGAGATGTTGGTTCACGTTGCACTTGAACTTATGCATGTCAGTACAGTTGGGGAAGCAGTGACCTGGAATGGAATTCCAAAGTCTAGCAGTTCTGGGGAAGAAACTACTGGAGTAGAAAGATCTTTTACATCTAGGGATCCCTACAGTGTGAGGTGGGATTTTGCAGCTTGTCGGGTCTGTCGAGGGTGTTCACGTCGTGGGGGCACAAGTGCTTGCAGTTCATCAGAGCATTCGACATTATAATACTTGTAGAACAGGCAGAGGGATGCAACGTTTCGACGATGGGACAGAGGCTGAAGCTTAGATGCCAGTTTAGGGCCTATCAGATTTGCGACTCTCTTTTGAACCCTGTCAAGGAGCGAGAGACTAGTAGCCGTACGAGAGTATATAAATATGTACGAGAGTATATAAATAAGTAAAGAACATATATTGCTACAGCATGGATTATTCTTATAAGTGAGGATAACGTTATAAACAAGATAACTGAAATTATAAAATGTTGCGTACATAATGGGGCATATAAATATAACATCGAAAAGATAGATAAACTACAATATAATATTAACGTGATTTCTTCTTAAATAATAATAATAATAATAATAATAATAATAATAATAATAATAATAATAATAATAATAACACGGATTTGTAATCTAAAAAGAGGATTAATAATGTCGTTAGAACGATACGTTTAAATATATTTATAAAAATAAAATTATAAAATAATAAAAAGGATGATAAATAATCATAATAAAATATTTTCTCTAACAAAATAGTTCTCTTATACCCAAGAAGAGCAACTCGAGAATTATATTGTGCTAATCTTCGTAGATATATAAAAAATGAGGCGTTATTGTTTGTAAGAAATTACATGAAAGCTGCCTGAAAATAGAAGACGTTAAAATGAAATTTAAAATTAAGGTACTTCAATCTTTCACGTACGAATTTAATATAAAATGATAACCTACTTCAAGGCCAGACGCCAATTTTTGAAAGAAAGTATAGCAATTTAATTATTTGTTTAAATGCTAGCTATTTTTTCTTTTTTAATTAATTGTGTGTGCGTTTGAAGCGAGTAAATCTTTTTTTCTTGTTAAAATAAAACTATATTGAAATATGGCGGGAGGGACCCGATCCTGCTGGGCCGTAAAATACACTTAAATATATTTTAATTCATGCAAATTTCGTATATGTATTTACGCGGTATGCATCCATCCAAACAAAAATTTTACTCGTTATAAACAATCATTGGTGCATAATTACTGTTTCCTGTTTATTTCAGTGTCATGCAACCAGTGGTTTGAGAGTTTATCGGTTAAATATTTACACACATAAATCTACTGTTTTATTTATACAGACGATTATATTTATTATATATAAAAAAAGTTACCAACTTTTTGTTCTATTTGTATTTGTTTACTTTTTCTGAAAATATTCCTTAACTCATGTTTGGAATATTATGAGTATGTTTTTTGTTTGTTGTTTTTATTACAGACTATATTATAAACTGTTAGTGGATTTTATACCGACCTCATAACTACTAATTAGCAAAATCATTAGCATGAATCAGCAAATTTATACATTTGTGGAATGCTGTAACTGCGGCCTCTATAGTCCGTGAATGATTTTTCTTTCATAAGATCAATCTCGGATGAAAAGATGTGGAAGATTTGTTATGGCAACACACCTTAACACACACGCGCGCGCACGCGCGTACATACACACACAAAAATGTATCTATCTCCCTTAAACAGAATGTTTTATTATGTGTTTTATTAAATCTAGCTGGTTCGAAAGTGAATGTGTTTGACCCCATGTTGTTTTGGAAGGAAGGGATCATTTTACGTTAAATTTATATGTGAAATTCCGCTAAAGACTATGAGATTGTGTGTGTGTAAGGGGTTAGTCTTTTTTCTGCACCCCTATTATAAAGAATATTGAACTATTCCATGACCTCACTTCTGTCCATGACGTCACTTCCGGGAAACGAGAAGCGGTTTACGAGAGAGTCGGCGACAAACACACGTAGCGAACGTTCTTTCACAACTAGTCTTGTCATGAGAAAAGATTTTGTTCAATTACCTTTATTATGTATTTTGTTAATGCATATTTATTAAAAAATTTTAATGTGTCTTTCCCATCATTTATTTAACCACTAACACAGCAACACTATGGCATGCGGTATTTCTTTTTCTTTCGGAGATGAATTGGTAAAGGGTGCGGGGCTACAGTTTTATATAAAATAAATGACTAATCTGCAGAGAATGTCCTGATAAACGTGTAATATCGATTTCTTGTCACATTAATCAAATCATTAATCAAGCAAATTAAAATTCATAGCGTCCTCGGCCATTTTATGTCTTCTTTGACGATGTAGTTTGGCTTAACGAGATAACAGCATGGGTTCTGGGTGATGGGGGCCCTTTATATTTTTCATGATCATTTTGAGACTAGGGATTCATAGATATATTGTTTAATTCAAAAACTTGTTTGTCCATATTTAACCATCGATTCAGAAAAGGGACAGAGTAGAATATCAGCAGGGAAGTACTCAAGAAGACTCCCCGAAAATGGCAAACTGGAGAGCACCAGGCCATGATGAAATTTACGCGTACTGGTTTAAAAAAAACTTCACAACACTACAGGAAAGATTAATCCAGAACTATATATTTATGAAGCAGATGTGCCAGAATGGATGACCAAAGGTAAATCACACTTGTGTAGAAAAGCACAGAAATAGGAAACACCTCGAGTAATTACAGGCAAAAAGCATGTTTACCTACAATATGGAATATACAGCACAACTGAGGGAACAAATTTACCATTGCCTTCATAATCCCGGACTAATCCCAGATGAAACAGAATGGATGATAGAAAGAAAACGACACACGACCTATTATGCAGAGACCAAACGATTCTGAAAGATGTTAAAAGTAAAAAAAAAAAACTATGGCATAGAAAGAATATAAGAAATACTAGAATTATGAAAATACACAAAATACCAAGTGACATAATCGATTTGATATAAAATACAACGAGAAAATAATAATAATAATAATAATAATAAAAATAATAATAATAAAAATAATAATAATAATAATAATAAAATAATAATAATAATAATAATAAAATAATAATAATAATAATAATAAAAATAATAATAATAATAATAAAAATAATAATAATAATAATAAAAATAATAATAATAATAATAAAAATAATAATAATAATAATAATAAAAATAATAATAATAATAAAAATAATAATAATAATAATAAAAGTAATAATAATAATAATAATAAAAATAATAATAATAATAAAAATAATAATAATAATAATAATAAAAATAATAATAATAATAATGATAAAAATAATAATAATAATAATAATAATAAAAATAATAATAATAATAATAATAATAAAAATAATAATAATAATAAAAATAATAATAATAAAATAATAATAAAAATAATAATAATAATAAAAATAATAATAATAATAATAAAAATAATAATAATAATAATAAAAAAAAAAATAATAATAATAATAATAATAAAAATAATAATAATAATAATAATAATAAAAATAATAATAATAATAATAAAAATAATAATAATAATAATAATAATAAAAATAATAATAATAATAAAAATAATAATAATAATAAAAATAATAATAATAATAAAAATAATAATAATAATAATAATAAAAATAATAATAATAATAATAATCATAATATAATAATAATAATAATAAAAATAATAATAATAATAATAAAAATAATAATAATAATAATAAAAACAATAATAATAATAATAAAAATAATAAAAATAATAATAATAATAATAATAATAAAAATAATAATAATAAAAATAATAATAATAATAATAATAATAATAATAATAAAAATAATAATAATAATAATAATAATAATAATAATAAAAATAATAATAATAATAATAATAATAATAATAATAATAATAATAATAATAATAATAATAATAATAATAATAATAATAATAATAACAACAATTCTGATTTCGTTTATCAACGTCTCTCTGGAAAAGGATGGGATTAATTTCCAGAGGATTTCCCTTAATCCCGGCTTCAAACCAGGAGCTTCAAAGATCAAGAGTTTTCCTAAGGATGTTGGTGGTACCTATAATTGCAGAGGTCTGAAGGCCGCCTAAAAAATCGGGGATTTGTAGGGTTTTTTTTTCAATTGTCCTTCCAGACGACTTGATACTACTCCTAGTGTACCAACTGCGACCCGAATTATTTGTGTTTTAACCCCGTGTAGAAGACTTAACTCCAAGGCCAATGGAGCATAATTGCTCCCCTTCTCATTTTCCTTCTCTCTCACATTCCTGTCCCAGGGTACAGAAAAGTCTACAATCTGCCAGTTTTGTGAGACCTTGACAATGACAACCAAAACCGGACGATTATGTTCCAATTGCTTGGTCGCTATGACACTTTTGTCCTACCATACCTTTATCTTGCTATCCTCACTTGTTCTCACTTCATCAGGCACCTCCTCAAACCATTTTCCAGTATACTTCACCCCTACCCTCTTACACACCTCCCAATATACCCGGAGTCCCATACGATCGTGTCTTTTTGCGGTACTCTCTCTAGGCCAGTCCACTATACCTTGCTGCAAGGTGCGCAATTGACTCTGAGGTCTTACCACAAATCCGACATTCTGCAGCAACTTCCTCTCCTGGAACCACTCTTTTTTAACAATCGTGTTCCTAATGCCTGCTCTTGTGTTGCACAAACAAAAGTTTCAGCACTCTTAGCCAGATAGCCAGCTCTAAGCCATTGCCATGATCTTTCATCAGCCACTTCTGCTATATCCTGGAAGAAACTTCCATGCATTTTCTTCCTAGCCAGTTCCTCTGCCCTTCCTCTATCCATACGTTTCACGTAATCAGCCTTGGTCTCACATACCTCCACTTCATTGGTCACAACCTTAAGCATCAAGTCTTCACTTCTACCCACATACTCCTTTAACGACATCTCCTCGGTTCTAATACAATCTTTTACAATTTTCAATCCTCTCCCACCGTCTTTCCTCTTTTGATACAGCCTTACTACGCTACTGCGAATGTGAAATGTACCAAAAATTGCTAAAATTATTATTATTAGTAGTAGTAGTAGTAGTAGTAGTAGTAGTAGAAAATGATAGAAAATGAATGAAACCATGAAGATTTGAAGTGAAAGCTGATGGACAATACATAACTGAAATCAAAATACAAAGTGGTATCTTCCAAGGTACTTAAAAGTACTTAAAAGTCCTATGGACGTGTTTAAGGGAAAGTATGGTGATAGATTCCCCTCTCACGAACTAAAATCTATTTTTGCAATCAACTCGGTAGATAAATAAACATTTATGGACGAGAAAAAAAGCTAGCATTTAATACAACAGAAATACATAAATTAAATACTGAAATAAAATGTAGTTATTAATATTTGCTGGGAAAATGGTGGGATCTTTCTATCGATCCGGTAAATATCTCACTGCTGATGCTATTCTCTATCTATATAAGAGCCAGGTACGTCCAAGGATGGAATACTGTTGCCACATCTGGGCAGGAGCTGCTAGAAAGGACTTGGCCTGCCTTGATAGAGTTCAAAATAGACTTCGTAGCCTCGTAGGAGATGTCCTTTTCTCCTCCTTGCAACCTCTATCTCACAGAAGAGATGTTGCGAGTTTGTCTCTGATGTATCGTTATTTTCATGGAAAGTGTTCAACTGAGCTTCAATCTATGGTCCCCCCTCGCCAAACTTTCACAAGAAACACTCGTCTAGCTGTAAACACTATCAATAATTTCCCCCACTCTTTATCTGTGCCTAAACCTAAACGTAGATTCCATGAACAAAGCTCCTTTCTTAGAACTGCATGCCTGTGGAATTGTCATCCGTTTTCCTGCTTTCCGGCTGACTACAATATGGTTGTGTTCAAGTCTAAAGTAAATAAGTTCTTGATGAGCCGTTCCATATAAGTTATCAAATTTACCAAATTTTCATTACTAATGATTACTATATTGATCAATTTCTACTGTACACTCTTTAACCCTTATCCTTGAGTGGCCTCTTGGCCTTGATAATGTGGTGATGCCTTTGTAAAAAAAAAAAAAAGGTGATTCTCTATCATCATTACTGTTCATTATAGCCATAATGCCCCTGAACAATATACCAAGAAAATGCCAAGCCAGATACCAATTCAAAGACAGAAAAAACATTTAATGAATATGGATGACCTGAAACTGTTTGCTAAAACAATAACTTAACTAGATATGCTAATAAACACGACCAGAATCATTACTCGGTATATCCGAATGGAATTCGGTATGGTAAAGTGAGCACTACTGACCATAAGGAGTAGAAACTGGAAGCAACAAAAAGTATAGCACTACCCAATCCAATAGACATGAGGGCACTAGGTGAACATGATACCTACAAATATTTGGGAGTTCTGGAAGCTGGCAGCATCGAAGCAACAAAAATTAAAGAGGAAATTGAAAAAGACCTCCTCAGAAAAACAAGAAAACTCCTCTAAACATAACTATATGGTGGAAACCTAATTAATGGATTAAGCACGTGGGCAGTAATATATCCTGGACTGTGTATGCCCTCGACCAAAGAAGAACTAACTTCGACCAGAAGACCAGGAAACTTATGACGATGCATAATGCACTACACTTAAAAGATGATAGTGACCGACCATATGTGAAAAGGAAAAACAGAGGAATAGGACTGGTTTGTATAAAAGTGTGTGTAAATAACACAAAAAAAGAGTTAGAAAATACATAATGCAAAACACCGAAAGAATAATTACTGCAGCAAGAGACATGGCAGAAACTAACAAGATTAAATAAGAGACGAGGAATAAGAAGAGAAAAGAAAAATGAGAAGAGAAACATCTACACGGACGATTCATGAGTATCACAAAAGATGAGATTACAGAAAACACTTGGAAATGGCTACAAAAAGGATACCTTAACAGTGAAACTAATTTTGTCAACTTCATTTTTATTAAAAACAATCTATATATCTATAAAAGTGAGAATGTGTATGTGTGCGTGTGGACTATTTTCAACCTAGGCTCTAAACGAAATGTTCATCTAAAAACTTGAGATTTGATATACAGGGTATTCAGACAAATGGAAAACTTTTTATCGGTTTTCATCCGGGAAAATGGGCTGCAAGGAGGTGAAAAGTGCAAAATTGTTACTCATCGGATTTTTATCTATTTCACGGATGCGCATGCACTAATCGCTCACATGACACGTTCCTTATGCTAAGTATAAGTAGGTTTGAAAACACTTTTTAAAAACTAATTGTTATCGTACTTGACTTACTTAAGTTCGCGTTTCGATTTCAGCCCGGGTATTTTTTTTTCACCTATAAGAAGTGAACTGTTTAGAAAAAGCATAATACTTGCATGCACATGTCTCGGTTTCTTTCTGTTTATTTTACTTCGCTTTTAAAAGGTATTTAACGCTACGTTTAATGCCGGAGAACACAGGGTACGTTTGCTAGTAGCATAGACAATTTGAAGCAATAAATGTCTGCAATCTTTTGATGCTGACTATGAAGTTGAGCTTCATTACAGGATTGTTATAGATTGATTGATGGATTGATGAGGTGACAAATCATACTTACAGCTTTTAATATATATGGAACACGTTTGTACGTCAAGAGGGAACTTTTCTAGTTTCATAGGACAGGTTGCTGTCATGGTTAACCTGAGAAAAACAAAATAATAATAATGAGATGAAGAAGAACAAGAAGAAGAACAAGAAGAAGAAGAAAAACAACAACAACAACAACAATATTATACAACTGACAGTAAATGTGAAAAGAGCTGAAATCCTAAGGAAACCCATCAGTTGAAGAATTCAATTTACGGGAGTGACAAACGCTAACAAGAAAAAAACTTCTAAGTAGGACAAAACTACAAAATCATAAAATTGAATGGTCGAGTAATTCTCCACCTCCGAAAAAATATTGCAATGCAGAGATCGGTTGGTAGCATGCCACACAGTCGAAGGGTCACAAAGGATGGAAAAAACCCGAGTGTTGGATATGGAAGTAGACAGATCCTGGTAATAAGAAAAACAAACTAAATAGGATTAAAAATACTATTTATTAAAGAAAAAGGCTAGAATCGAACCCAGTAATCAAAAGTTAAAAAAGAATACATATTGCAATACGATGCTAGGAATGTAGAGAATTGTCCATTGTGTTAGAAATAATTATACAACTAATTGGGTCGGAACAAGTAGAATCGCGCAATGTAAATTAAAGAAATTTCGGTATGTTGCGAAAAGCGCGTTGGAGACATGTGTAATATGTAAATCCACGTGAGGAGACATTCACATGCCTGAGCACGTTCTGACGTCACAAAGAAAGATAGTCACAATATATTCAGTTAAGTTTAAGTCATTCAGAGGAGAGTCAGAAGGATTTGGAGTTGACAGAGAATCGGTTTGGTTGAGTTAGCTGAATCCCTGTTCGGGAGCGTACCAGAAGGAGGGAGAAGACAATGTAATTCTGCAAGGCATCGAGTACTTGATCATCATCTCATCCAGCTGGAATAAATATCCCCATTTTATAAGACAGCCTTTGTCTTCGTTTGTCGTCAACCGAAAGGTAATGTGTTTTGTCTATCGTCTTTGTAATTGAGCATTATATGAAACACAATTCCAAAGCGTTAACTGTCTGTCTCCGCCATCAACAATGAATTTCCTTCTCCACGTTAAAAGAACTGTCCATTTCACATCTCTTCACATTCATATTTATACGAAGAACAATATAAAATCTCCAAGAATTGCATCATCGTCGTTGTGTTCGCCGTTATATAAACGTCTCTTTCTCCGTTATATGTCGTGTCCCCGTCATGTGCCTCACTACACAACACGAGAAGTGAAAACACTATCCATACCTTAACTGGATGGGTGCGAAAGAAACTGGAATCTTAGGGAGGCTTATTGACACTCAAATTCAAGGGAACACCACCGGTTGTTGTTCAGTGAGTAATTTCTGATGAAAACTCCTAATTAGAACAAATACTACTACTACTTCCAATACTGCTATCACACAAACAACACCTACTACTACTACTACTACTACTACTACTGCTACTACTACTACTACTACTACTAATAATAATAATAATTGTAATAAGTGCAGACTATAGTTTAACTCTTGAAACAATGACACGCATGGTTAGTGTCTTCTCTACACTTGCTTAAAAAGCGTACAGACGTTGCTATGACAAAGTATGTGCAAATCTGCATTGGAGTGTGTGCCAAAAAATTTGGAATCCAAGTGACGTACAAGTGATTCCAACATCACCCAGAAGCGGTAGTGGATAATGAGGACGTTTAGATTCTCTGGGATTTCATGGTTCAGTTTGACTGAGAAATAACTCATAGGAAACCAGAAATTGTGATCACAAAGACCAATGAATGCTAAATTATTGATGTGGCCTCAAAAACATCAACTTCGCAAACAAAAAGAATGAGAAACTACGTAACTATCAGAAACTGAGAATGGAGACTGCTAGGTTGTAGAATAACAAACTTCCATGGTGTGAATCATCATAGATGCACTTGGCTCAATTCCAGATGAACTTGAGAAACAGTCGAATTCCTTGGAAAGCAAGTACAACATCGCCGTACGCCAGAGGTCAGTTCTGCTTGGCCTGGAAAACATTCTACGCCATGTGCTTTCCATCTAATTGACTCTGTAACTATGCTTAATAATTTTGGTGTAAAAGCCCGCTCTTGAGCGAAATAAAAAAAAAACGGTGTAAAACCTGACAACACTATGAAGTTAATGAACATAACAGCAAAAACAACAACAACAAAAACAACAACAACAATAATAATAATAATAATAATAATAATAATAATAATAATAATAATAATAATACGAGCGTTATGAACGGTTCCGAGGAAAATTGGAATGAAACGAAAGATTAACACCAAGTAACGCAGGGAACTAATAAAAGCAGTTGAAATATCAAAAATAAACAAACATTATAAGCAACGAACACAAATTATCCAAAGTAAAAGCAGTTTCTTTCTTTTTGTGCATATAATCAATCGAGCCAACCGATTAGATATTATCAAAGCGCTATATCTGCAGAGGCTGGCTAAATAGTATAAAAGGTGAGTTTCTACATTTTTGTGTCATATGTGTTCCTCGACCCTAGGTTCGTCGTTAAGCAATTCAGCAGCCTTTTTTTTCTTTGGCCAAAGTTTGAGGGAACAACAGTGCCTATAATAATCGCTGTCCTTCCTTTTCATTATCACCCTTTGGCTTTAATTCCTATACAGCAGGCCGGTGACAGTGGCCTTGTGATTAATGATTTAACAACCTGGATGTGCCAAGTTCTGAACCCTGTCGGTTCCAGAGAAACAACATCACTTAAGGACGTTGGCAAACTTCACGTAGTTACTCTCGTTATTACTCTATATCATATAATAAAAAAAGCATTCTAAATAGAAAGATATCAGGGAAACAAATACCAACAAAATTCATCGTCAAAACGATGCTCGAAACAATAACAACAACCACAAAAGCTCATTTGCAATCAATAAATTAACGATAGCTCGACCCGGTCATCATCATTAGCAACAATAATCATCATCATTAGCAACATTTTCAGACAAAGTTAAAAGCAGCAGCTCTCAATGAAAATGCTGAAGGTCTCTTCAGCCAGGATAACCATCAACACCACCTTTAACTAACGAGTCATTATCTCTCCTGTTTACAATCAAATAATGAGAGAACGAATATATCACTATTCCAAACTTTAGCACAACAGTCCAAAAACAATGTTCTTTCAAATTTAAGCAGCACAGATAAACGAAATTGGTATTTTGAACTTCGCATAATAGACGCCCAACATGCTTTATTATATTTTTCTCTTCTTTTCTAGTTGATTAAGTTTCTTTGTTGTTGTCTTTTTTATTAATACCCTGTTCGTCAGCTAAGTTCTTAATTCTCATAGCTGCTGGTGGCACCAGAAGTGGCAGTCCTGTCTTGGGCCACCGAAACTGTGTTATCACTCTTGGTTGGCAGTCGATGAGAGCAGGGTATTGCACATGCTTTCACATGTTGTATGATAAAAAAATTGTTAGTGTTTAAGAACAAAAAAGTAAACAGATCGAAAACGTCATTTAAAGTCACATGTTAAAAGAGTTGAATTACGTCAGAGCAAGCAAACAGAAGAAATATATACAGAGTTAGTCAATGGTTAGTTAGACAGACAGCTAGACAGAAAGAGAGAGAGAGAGAGAGAGAGGGAGTTCATTTGAGAATCTAAACACTCGTGCAATCTTCTCCCCTTGAAGATTTTACTACGTAACACTATTTCAAACCTTACAATGACAGACCAAAGAAAATACTATTTAAGTGTGAGTGACCAAACAAAATTATATTTCAAACTTAAACATGACACTCTAAATGCTATTTGAAACATAAGTGTGACAGTCTAAAGGAAATGTTAATATTATTTGAATTCTTCGGAGTGATTTTCATTTGGAGTATTGTTCGCACAACGTTTCGGTCGATATGTATGCTTGAGTGCATTTTTCGAACTCTGGAATCTTGCACGGATCTGTAGCGCAGTGGACAAAGTACATCGTGAAATTAAGTTGTAAAAGTTACATATTTGGATGTTGAAGGTTCAATCCTCATTGCGGGCAACACAGAAAATACAATCGCGAATTACTTAGGACCTCTAATCAGTCATGGCTGACGGAACAAGAGCATGATACCCCAGTTGATTAAATAAAGAGTTCGAAATTGCGTACAAGTTTCCCTGTTCGACAGAAAGATTCCCGAGATCAACACAAAGATTCCCCGAGTTCGAAAAAATAAACATGAAGAAGGTCGGCGGTTATTGACCGAAACGTGGTGAAAAATAACTCTCAAGATGAGAGCAGTTGTCGAAATATTCGAAATAATACGAATACTCAATTCTCATCTCAAACATTAAGAAACGTAAAAAAAAATTTTTTTTTTTCAAATTTAAGCATTACAGATTAAAGAAAATATTTTTTTCAAATTTAAGCATTACAGATTAAAGAAAATATTTTTTTTCAAATTTAAGCATTACAGATTAAAGAAAATATTTTTTTCAAATTTAAGCATTAAAGAAAATTGTGTTCCAAAGTTAAAGCGTAACAAGCCGTAAAATGCTTTTTCAACCCTAACTATTTCATTCTTAAGCGCGATTAACTAATGAAATGACATTTTAAACCTAAGCGTGAGAGGCTTCAGAAATTGCTATTTCTAACTTAACCATGACATACCAAATTAAAATACTATTTCGTTTCAAATTACATGAATACAGACTAATGAAAAAGTTATTCTATTAAAAAAAAGGCGAGTGGGGGAATATACCTTAAATAAAGTATGAAGAACTCTACAGTCAATTTGTTGCAGTAAGGATATAAGATATAATCACATTGACGCACCACTTCTCGCCAGAACACCGAAGTTAAGCAATGATGGGTCTGGCAATTACCAAATAAATGACAATTTGGAAATGCTAGGCGCTGTATGTACTGCACCGAGTAGTAGAAATGTGCAGGTTGGTATCTGCTGGCGCATGAATTAACTGGGAGAGATGCACCTCCAGTCTTCGTTGGGACATGCACCGAGGAGAAGGTAAATTCTGATGTCAGAACCTGCGGTCTATTGTATACTCTGTCCTGTGGCAGTCATTGCATAGACAATAATAATAAAAATACCTTAATTCTTGTGGCAGAGCTCATATGTCGAAATCGACAGTGAGTATATATATATATATATATATATATATATATATATATATATATATATATATATATATATATATATATATAAAAGAGAGAGCGAGAGAGCGAGAGAGAGAGAGAGAGCGAGAGAGCGAGAGGGAGAGAGAGTTATGTTGATTTTTTTTAACGTAGCGGTTTCGCTTCGAAGCTCATTTTTATTTACTTAGAAAGTCGCTCATAATTGTTTGTTTTTAAGACAGTAATCTACGTACATGCATGTTTTAATAATCTACCTCTCTTCAGCGTAGCTTGACTGTTTCTGGGAATCAAACTCCGGACTATGTGTATAATAGTTCGGCGCATTTAACCGTTACGCCATGAACCCCTAGATGATTTTACTGTTTGTTTTTATCGTTTGTTTATATATATATATATATATACAGAGAGAGAGAGAGAGAGAGAGAGAGAGAGAGAGAGAGAGAGAGAGAGAGAGAGGGAGAGAGAAGGGATAGTTTACCCAATACTTCCCCATATTTAGCACACATGGTTTGATTGATGATACTGTCAACGGAAAGCTTTTTAAATACGTTTGCTTAAATCTTCCAAGATAAGAAACAAAATCTCAAAGAAAATTTATTTCATGAAAATTAGATTATTTACGCATTGCACGAATTTCGGAACATGTGCATAGATCGGTGAACAATATTTTAATCATCATCATCATCGTCGTCATCACTATCGTCGTCGTCGTCGTCGTCGTCGTCGTCGTTGTCGTCGTCGTTGTCGTCGTCGTCGTCGTCGTCGTCGGTTTAACGCCCATCAATTACGTTTGTCGGTAAGCAACTATGTAAAGTTGATATTTCCCAATTTTTTGTATTGTGACCGACCATGCGAACCCCCACTTGATAACAATCTCCGTTTCACCAACGCTGCGTGCCGTGAATTTTAATCTATTTCATCTTCTCTTCTACCGTGTCGTCATCTCTCACAGTGGCGACTAAAAAAAACCTACATATCCCGTAGATACCTGTTGCAATCGGTGTGCGCGCGTGTATGCGTGCAACACGATTGGTCCGTTGAATACTAATGTCAACATCCTAGACGTCTCTCGGGGGGGGGCATTTTTGTTGCCGTTTAATGTAAAATCATCTCAATCTGTCCTCAACTCTCGACTACTCAAGACTGTCAGTAAACTATCCTAACTCTCGTAATCTGTCACAAAACTTACTCGTACCCTAAAACTATCCGTAAACCAACTCCAAATATATTAACATCAGTCCAGTCTTTAACCCCCAAACTTGATAAAAAAATCCAATTTCAGACGTCCTTTGTGTTCTTTAGTGACCCACTTCCTCGCCTACTCACTTGCTATGTGTTGCCATCGTATATGCATTTGGATAGTAAACAAGTGATGTGTACCTCCGTTGATGCGCTGTATCTTTTTCATTGTTTTGGCTCTTCTATATATGTGTTGCCATCTTATTTACATTTGGATAGTAAAAATGATGTTGGTCTCCATAAATGTTCAACATCCTAACGGATAGAACCACAATAAATTCTTTACATTATTTTGACTCGTCTGCATGAGTTTTGCGATTGTATAGGCATTTGGATAGTAAAAGGGTGACGTTTGTCTCCGTTGGTGTGGCGTATCCTTATGGATAGAAAAACATTTTTTTTTTTTACTAATTATACTTCTAATATTTTTTACTTTTTTAATTTTTCCCCCCTCTTTCGTTCTGTTTTACGTCCAAATATTTTGTAATGGTGTCGTCGGTATCACAATCGATATTATGGACCGGATCTTGCTGGATATAAATGATAATGCTGATTACAATGACTATCAGTTAATTGCGAAAGCATTAAACACTAGTTGATATAAAAATCATTATTCATATATTTTTTTATTACATTTTCACCCCAAACAAGGCACATTGCCACTTTGATGGAGGAGGCTACAATCAGGTACATAAGCATCAAGGGTACTATGTAGAGAGTTGGGCAGCAAGATGTCGGTTCACGTTACACTTGAACTTCTGCATGTCAGTACAGTTGGGGAAGTAGGGACTCGGAAGGGAATTCAAAACGTCTAGCGGTTCTGGGGAAGAAACTACTGGTGTAGAAGGCTCTCTTACATCTAAGGATCTCTACTGTGAAGGGGCGGAATTTAGCTGTTTGTCGGGTTGGTCGGGGGTATTTACGTTGAGGGGATACAATTGCTTTTAGTTCATCAGAGCATTCGCCGTTAAAGTACTTGGGGAACAGGCAGAGGGATGCAACATTTCGTCGATGATACAGAGGTTGAAGCTTAGATGAAAGTTCAGGACCTATCAGATTGGCGATTCTCCTTTGAACCTTGTCTAGGAGCGATAGGAGATGCACCAGCCCAAATATGACAATAATACTCCATACATAGGCGAATTGTGGCCTTATAGAGGTACAGGATACTTTCGGACGTGTGTAGCTTTCTAGCACGGTAGAGAGAACCTACCTTCTTCGCAGCGGTCCTGGCAATGCTCTCAATGTAATTGTTCCAACTTATGTTTCCTGTGAACGATAGGTTGAGGAGCCTAGCAGAAGTACTTTCAGATAAAGATTCATTGGCCATTGCTATTGGTGATAGAGAAGGTTTCTTGTAATTATTGAAGGAAACAAGTTTAGTCTTGGCAGTATTGAATGTGGCTATCTATTTTTGTCCTCATTCCACTACAGATCAGAGATCATCTTCTAGTGTTTCTACCATTTCTTTTTATATGTGTTCCTTTATTTTCCTGTCGTGTCTGTTATGGAGCGTGGTGTTATCATATAATATTCTTCTGTTATTTCAACAATGTGCTTCTATAACAGGACCGTATGAGCGCGTGGTAAATAGCAGCAGAAGCTGTAAGATAGCTGGCTTACGAGGATATTACCGCAAAATCCTCATATGCCAATCAAGAAGTGTACGCGATTAAAAAAAAACAGCACCTGGTCGGCCGGAGAAAAAGATGGACGTCTAACGTTGAGGATAAAAAATGTTTTTTCTTTTTTTTATTAATATAATTGTAGCGAGGGGTACCCGGCGTTGCCCGAGTGTTTGTAGGTGTGTGTGGTGTTAAATAAAAAAGAAACCGGGGGGTAGGATTGAAGCCGAAGCCCTGAGGCGAAGTTTGAAAATAAAATCGGCCAGCCAGAATGAAGCATTGTTATAAGCGAATAAGTGAAAGATGTTTGAAAGTCGTCGAGCGTTACGACGACGACGATGACGATGTAAGCATTGTTATAAGCGAAGTAAGAAAAGGAAACAACGTTTTGATTAAGCGGTGGGGGGGGTAATCAAAACATCGAAAAAAACACAAAAAAACTAACGTAAGGCAAACGAACGATGAAAACAGAAAAACGAACACGCGAAAAATGGCTTAAATAAGCCTGTTTCGATATTAAAATTAAAAAAATCGGTGGGTACCCGGGTGTTCTGGGGTGTCGCTAAGAATAAGCGAAGTAAAAAAAAAAAACAGGAAAACGAACGTCACGTGAAAAATGGCTTAAATAATACAGGGTTCAATATTTAAATTTAAAAAATCGAAAAAAAAACATCTCACACCACGATTCGAACCCAAAACTGTTAGATAATGAACCAAGGCCTTAACTACCTGAGCTAAAGTGACGTATATGAGATTTGTTCGGTTTTTCAACTATTTAAAGTAAATCAGGTCACGACGTCATGACGTCATCTGATGCATGCGTTGTTGACCCCCCCCCCTGTCGAAAATTGTCGATTTCTGGGTGAAAAAGTTAACGTTTTTTTCTCTCTCTCTCTCTCTCTCTCTCTCTCTCTCTATCCTGTTGTCGTCTCTCTCTCTCACTTCGTCTTTCTTACTCTAAAGAGTGTTACTAAAAAAGAAAATGGCGTCTGGGTTTGTTTTTTTGTAAAAACTTCGATCGTTAATATTTTTTGTAAGCGTATTTTTTTTTACTTCACATTTTTGGCTTGTTATTTTTCGTTTAATTATCGTATCTAACTATTTTTAACGTGCTAATAACTTTGGTAACGTTGTCATAGCGTAGAAGTTCATAGTTTAGCTCGTGTGAGGGTTATTTTTTTTACCGATAACAACAATCTTTTTTAAATTCAGAATGCCATTACAGCTTGCTGACGTAAAGATCACGTGACATGACTCAGCGGGTTTTAAATACAAGTTGACCCAAAATAAACGGCCCGCGTGTATACTTTATGTAGAAGAGTTGGCGCTCGTATTTCTGGGGGCAGTTATGAATCGATTTAAAAATATGTAATGTTTAACATTAAAATGTCACTTTTTTGCCCCCCCTCCTGCAGAAAATCGATCAGTTGACGCACTTCTGATGGTCCTTTTGGGTCAATTTTTCGATATTTTTTTTTTTAATTTTTGTTCCGCCGGTCAAAAGTGTTTAGCAGACACACAACCATACATACATACATACATACATACATTTTCGCTTTTATATATATAGATAATATTTAACTTAAATATGATATATAACTTAAATCTCTCTCTCTCTCTCTCTCTCTCTATATATATATATATATATATATATATATATATATATATAAGTGGGCGTGTCTGAGTGTGTGTCTGTGTGTGTACATTTCTCTACGCAATAACTCTGTCAATTTTAAGTCTACAGACTCGAAATTTGATATACAGAGTAATGAGATTTGGGGAAATATTTGTAATCCGTTTAACAATTAATTTAAGAGATTAACAATTTGTCTAAAAACCCTGATTGTCGAAGTGAAATAAAAGCTATATATTTTTGTAGATCAACTGTGTTGTGATTTTTACTTTGCTGTTAGTGTGTGTATATATTTTGTGTACATGTACGAGTTAACATTATATAGACTGGACAAAAGCATTTTGAACTACAGATCACAGCGATTTCGTAACACCAGTGCTTCATGCTTTCGCAATCATCAGTACAGGTAGTGATAATTATTGCTCATCGAGAAATTCGAACCCTGTTACAAAGTCAGTTTGGCTCAATTGGCTATGGTATTATCTCTGGGCCAACACCTATTAACACGACTTGTATTTATATTTACTAAATGCAGTTATTTGCATATTTTTATTATCGATTATGTTTTGACTTACTGACGCGTGTATAAAGCATGACCAACCCATGCCCTCGGGAACAGTATTTAGTTTGTCTGCGGATACACCTGGTCAAATGAAAACACAGAAAGCTTCAGAGAGACGAGTTACTTTCGTATACATTAGAGGGAGAGATCGACGGACAGGTAAATAGACGGATGGCCCACCTCACTAGACATAGTTACATAGCATGCATCCTCTCAATTTAGGGCGGTATTCTAAACACGTCTTTTCTCATTGAAGTCTCGCCAATCCAGATAGACAAAATTCTCGTCTGAAAGTTACATGGTTTCGGATATTTTCATTCTGTGGTCACCGCTGCCTATTAAGGTCACTCATTTTTTTCTATTATCGTCCCAGATATTACTTACTCCTATAGAAGAATGGTTTTTTTTTTTATTATTGTGGGCCTGGGACACCTCTACGAGAGAATGGTGGCCTTTTACACGGCTAAAGTTGTTTTCGCCCAGAGTACTTCCTTTTTGTAGGGAACTTAATTGTATCTAACTTTATAGTTACCGCATTGTTATTGACACTACCCGCTGTATATAGAGACTTGCAAAGAAAAGGAAACTTTGGCACGAACTATTTCAGGTAAAAGAAAAAGTCATTTATTCCATCTGGTTTCACACGCAATTTGACAGCACGTATTTGTATAACAGAATTTAGCTTTTCCAAATCACATGTCGTTTCGCAACACTCCACTGTTGCATTGCCGTATATCATCTCTATGACTGGCTCAGTTCAGAAGTGTAGAAGGAAGAGACGTCACCCGTGCTTGTGGAGCATAACTCTCGAATCGCCACGCGTTTTTTTTTCTCTTTTATATTTTTTCTCCTCCATATAAATCGCCACGCGTCTTTTCCTTTTTCTTTGCGTCTTCCTTCTCCATTTTGTAATACCTATATATGCATTCCATTCCGTGACGTCACGCTCATGTCACTCCTTAAAATATTACCTTGGCACGTAAGTCGTTAATAACTGTACGTGTCCTGGCTTGGTCACAAATTAACCATTAAACTTACTATTGAAATAATTGATTCCTGCAAATTTGGAAAATTTGGAGTTATTCTCAGCTAATTTAAACATTTGACCAGCGACCTACAAAATTGCCTCTCATAAAACTAATTGTATGTATATATATATATATATATATATATATATATATATATATATATTAATTATATATAATTAATAATATTCAGAATTCTTTGTGCAGTCCAGTCATTTTTCTGATGATAAACTTCAGTTCATGTTTGACTTGTCCACCGCATCTCAATCATGAATGTCCAACAGTTTTTTTATTGCCGTTCAATATGCAGGGCACTTTGGAATTCGTCTCATCACTAAGAGGTATTTTTCTGAATTGGATTCATATTCACCGAACCATAACCACCTTAATTTTGCTTAACTTGTCCATACCTGACTTGTCCACAAAGTTTAAACCATGAATTTCCTATTATACCATTTTTAATGACGTTTAATGATATGCGGGGCACTTTGACAATTGTCTCATTAAAAATATGTCTATTCATGAATAGAGTGACCGAAGTATAATCCCACCCCCTCAAATTTTGCCTTACTCGTTGATACCCTACGTTTCCTTCATCGAATATTCATCTGTCGTTCTTTATTATTGCTCAACGATATGCGACAGACTTCCGGTATCGGCTGATCCTGAATCATCGAATCTTTAGCAGCAGTTTTTATCTCCCTGTTATCTTAAAAATTATGTCGATCAAAAATATCCTTTGATTTTTTCATGAACTGAAGCGGGTCCGTGATAACCACATAAAGGTCTTGTAAAAAAAATTCTTTACCGTCAGCTGACTCATCCGAAAAGGTCAACCATGGAAGCGTAAATCTATATATATCTATAAAAGTGAAAACGTGCGTGTGAGGACACTTCCCATCCTATATGCTCAACGAATTTTTTATCTGTAGATTTGAAATTTGGTATATAAGGCATACAGACACGGGGAAAACTTTTTTGTCGGTTTTCATCTAGAATAAAAGGGCTGCTAAGGGTCAAAAATTAAAATTTGGTACTTGGGCGTCATCGGATTTTTCTCTGTCAACTGTTTTACGACTGCGCGCGAAAGTTTCCTTATGTTAAGAATAAGTATACTTTAAAAACTTAGTAAGGATCGTGTCAAGCTGGTTTAATTGTTATCGTACTTGACTCACTGTCTTTAAGTATTCGTTTCGATTTCAGCTAGAGAATTTTTTACTTACAAGAAGTGAACTGTTTAGAAAAACATAATCCTCGCATGCACATGTCTCAGTTTTTTTCCCGTATTGGACTCCAGTTTTGTTTTTAAAGGAATTTAACGTTACGTTTAGTACCTACGGTATTTATGTTTATAATAAATAATAAATCTACATTTATTAAATAATAATATTTATGCGTATTTTACGACCGGGCAACGTCGGGCGACCTGCTAGCATTATATAAAACCTGTTTCTAACGAATAGAGAAAAATTATTACTGTCTGCATTTGAATCTCTCCGTGCAGTATATGTTGTTGGCTAACTTTTTTTTTATTTCGAAGTTATATTTTTAGGTTCCTCACATCAAGCGGCTTCATGCTTTGTCTGGAGTGAATTCTATCAAAGAAACATATATTTTAGCGTATGTAGACGTGTATATGACATTATGATACTCCCAGAAAACATATTAATAAAACGGTGTTGGACATGTTTTCTTGTTATCACGTTTTGTCGATAACTTTGAAATCGCAATATCATTTCATCAGAGATAAGCAAATTTTTATGTATTTTTACTTACGAGTTATTTGATTTATATGTACTTTCAGGCTTCAATAATTTACCGCCTTTTTCTTTCTTCTTTCACTAATTACCTTACTTTAAACTACATCCACGAACCGTAGATGATATGAGAAAACGATGCGCCGCAATTCTTATATAATTATAAAACTATGTGCACCGTGCGAGCGTCTTTTCTTGCTTGCTTGCTTGAACCTAGTCTTCGACGATCGGGGAATTACATCTTTCAAAAAAGGAATAATATATATATATATATATATATATATATATATATATATATATATATATATATATATACATATATATATATATGTATATATATATATATATATATATATACATATGAAATGAAAGATGAAAAATAAAAGTTATATATAACTTTATTATATAATCAGAACAATAAACAAAAGTAAAGGAGAAAATTAGCAAAAACCTCTCTAGGAAATGGAGTTTCGAAGATGAATGCTACTCATCGGAGAGAGGAAGGGTAAAAATTATACAAAATGCAAATATAGACAAACTGGCTTAATACCATTTAGATATGAAATATGAAAAGAAGGAATAGAATAATATGGTAAAAATTAAATCCTTTCTTAAAGATTTACTTTTTGATAACAAAATTATATATATATATATATATATATATATATATATATATATATTAATTTTATTTATACAAACATTAATGGCTACGTATGTGCATACATGTTTCTGTAATCACCCACGTTGGGGGATTACGTCTTCAGGCCAAGAATTACCGTCAAAAGTCTGACTTTTGACGGTAATTCTTGGCCTGAAGACGTAATCCCCCAACGTGGGTGATTACAGAAACATGTATGCACATACGTAGCCATTAATGTTTGTATAAATAAAATTAATATACCTGCTCTGTTCACTCATTAAGCACTATTTTGGTAGACACATGTTGTTTCATAGGATGTACTTCTAGGAAACTAAACTCTACTGGCTATATATATATATATATATATGTTTTATTTTTTATTACCGTTTTATCTGTTTGGTTACATATGTTTTAGATGTTGGACTATGTTTAGATCCAACAGTTTCATCAGACCTTACAGAAGTCTTATGTAAGGTCTGACGAAGCTGTTGGATCGTAAACATTGTCCAACATCTGAAACATATGTAACCAAACAGATAAAACGGTAATAAAAGATAAAACACATATTTGCTTTGCAATAGTATTGAGCACTCTCTTCAGATTTTTACTAATTACCAGTTTTACCAAATATATATATATATATATATATATATATATATAAATATATAAAGAGAGAGAGAGAGAGAGAGAGACATGGTCAAAATTATAAAGAACCTACAAAAACTTAGAAAATAGTTTAAACCTATGCATTTGAAAGTTCATAATTGTACAGCAAACAGTTGAGAACAAATGTAAAATATTTGCTTTAAACCCTTTTCCAAGATATTTAGCTGAGTTTCATACTAAATGCATTCCAATATTCAAAATGAATTATTCTCATAGTAAAAGTTGTTTCTTATTTTTCTGCCAGTGTTACAATAGTATATTTAATTGAAAAAAATTAATTGAAAATTTTTCAAAAGAATCAGCTTACAGAAATTAAAAGGGAGCAAATTGTTGCTTTATTATTAGGTGAAATATATTCTCAGGAAGAAATTGTGGGGAAGATTGAATGTTCAAGGAAGGGAGTTCAAATAACGATAAAAAGGTACAAGTGTTAGCGAATAGAGAGAGAGAGAGAGAGAGAGAGAGAGAGAGAGAGAGAGAGAGAGTGAATTATAGTGTAGACACGTTGACAGCAAGTCAAGATCAGCTGATTGGATTGCTTGTGAGTCATGTGATCAGGTTAGCTGAATCGACGAGATTTGATTTGGACTTAGAACCGAACGGATGGCTTCGCCGTTGTCTCCTCCCCTTCACTGGGAGTGGGGAACGAACGCTGACGTGGTAGAAATAAGACCTAGAAGAAGAAACTACAGGCTAAATTCACTTTCCACCTTCTGCAAGACTTATGGGAAAGTGAAATAAACTATAGAACCAATTTCTTGTCTTTGTGTGAAATAAATCTTCGTCCCCCAAAACAGGTATCAAGTCTCCCTCCCAGACGAGAATTTCCAGATGGACCAACGAAGATGCAGATGTATGTGAAAATGCATGTCACACACATATTCACACTTAACAGCATATGAACATATGGAATAGAAAGATCACTAGATGATCACACACACAACGTAACAATCTTTTATAAATAGACACGTTTTAATATATCATCTCCATTCCAGTTTCAACCAATATACAACAAACGCACATTGTATGACAGAACGTAACACAAGGAAACAAAGTCTTTCAAAAAAAAAAAAAACAAGGCCGCAAAATGCCTACAACCGCTAGGGAGGACATTTTTTTAAAACAGCATCTTTTTAGATGAGAAGAAAAGTTCTTTAGAGCTTGCTGCTTAACTTGAGAAAGATGCAAACGAAAACCTATCAGCTGCAACAGTGAGAAGGAGGTTGTTAGGAGCGGGATTAAAAGGGTTAGGGTTAGTGTTGGGGTGCAAAGTAAAGAAAAAACCATACTTGTCTCAGTTTATATAGATATAATAGATAGATTATGTTAGATATATTTCTATATGTCTGAATACCCTATATACAAATAAGGACTGTAATTTACAAAAAAAAACAAAAAAAAACATAAAAATTGGAAACCTGATGATGGGGCCAAAATTTTTTGATCTGACGAAAGTAACTTTGAGGTGAGTTAAGAGTTTCTATTCTCTTAACTGTGAAAGAAAATTTTATGTGAATACACATTCATTTATGTCTATATATACATATATATATATATTAATATAGATTAAATATGTTTTTAATTCATTTCAAAGTGTTTTTAACATGTTTTATTAACTGTTTGCTCGTATATATATATGTATATATATATGAAATAAAATGGAGGTGGAAGGACCTGGATACTCAACGTTTCACCCGATTTATGCGGGATTCTTCAAGAGGGATGGTCATTGACGAGATAGTCGGAGGATTGGGGCTATATATAATGAAGGGGGAGAGCAGCGCGTTTTCCTTATGTAAATTAGATGTCATATGTACATGTATATACATTTTATGAGAGAAAAAAAAAACTAAATTAGAGTAAACTAGTGTAGTGGATTACGTCTAAAAGATAAAATATCGTAGAGATTTTAAAAAATATATATATATATGTATATATATATATGTATGTATATATATATATATATATATATATATATACGAGCAAACAGTTAATAAAACATGTTAAAAAACACTTTGAAATGAACTAAAAACATATTTAATCTGAAAAGCAAACACTACATAAGTGGATAGTCCTTAATCCGTGGAGTTTCGAAGAAATACTTTCCTTCTCATCAGATGGTAGGAATTAGCAAAATGCGGGATCGGATTTCGCATGCAAAAGTATTTGATGAAACAACAAGTCAGTCAAAGATTTTACTTGATAACAAAAACAGTGAAGCAGAGGGAATATAGTGAAGAAAAAGGTTATTACACATGAATGGTTAGTCTGGTAGAATATAAATAATCCAGTGACGGTAGAATCCAAATATATAACTTCAATATATATATATATATATATATATATATATATATATATATATATATATGTAAATTTTTGGTACAGCAAAATGGAAGGAGAAATTTCAGAGGAAACATCATTTAATTTAAATACCAAAAAAAAAACAAGAAATGGGCAGGTGAAATTATTAAAATTACCTTAAGGCCTTATCGTCTGACCCTCTAAGAGGAAACGTCAGAATGATAAATTAAAAACTAAGAAAACGAATGAGGGAAGAAGGGAATTTTGGTAACAGTTGGAAGAACAGTGGGGAAAAAAAAAAAATCTCACTGTTCAGGTGGTTTTAAATCAATGAATATCTCCAACTGGTGTTTAAGAATCTTTTGTCTACAAATACATATATATCTTTTGTCTACAAATATATATATATATATATAAGTGTGGAGAGTTGTGTGTTTGTATTCTAGTTGATGACACCCAAGTCATATATATATATATATATATATATATATATATTAGTTTTGGTCTCACTACTATATATAAGGTCCAATATAATAATTGATAGAGAATTGGCTCTATCCTATATATAATAAAAACGTCGCAGTTTTCCCCTCTGGACCAAAATACTGGAGGTTTACAAGAACTGATAGCACTTATAAATTTATTATGTCTACGCCATTAGCCAATATGTTATGTAACTACAGAACGACAGTTCAGACACATTAATTAGTTATATTAAAACCCTACATTTACTCCTAGACGCGATATCATCATCATCGCAATCATCTAAAGAGGAAGTAGTTCCTAATTTTCCCCCTAACCACCAAGTCCTTTCACCGTTCACCTCCTACACCGCGTACTTTTACTCACAGGGTCTTATATCGAGACCCAACCCTTTGTAACTGATCCTTAAACTCATAGACATAACATTCACCTTCCATTCGTCTAAACACAAAATACTAACGTATCCCCAAACATGTTCCTTTCTTTCTGATTCGCTGATACTTGACATTCGCCTATTCCGGAAGGAAACTAATCCCGTTATTTAAGGAACACTTCGCCAAACTTTAACTTATTATCCTCGCTTACCGCTACTTAAATACAAATATATTTCAGCCAACGAAAAAGCATTGAAAAAGGCTTGAAAAAAAAATTATGATCCAAATTTTCTTTATTTTACGTTATTTTTTGTATGGGAAAACGGGTCATTACTTATAAATGTACCATACACCGTTTCCTTGTTTTCGCCTTGCGCTAAATACGGATAACATTCCGTGTTTTTTTCTTTTTTTTCTCCATTTCCCTCACTTTTTCTTAATATCGAATCAAACAGTCTTACTTCTCCCCCCTTTTTATTTGTTTTTCTTTTATATTATCGGAGTGGAAAGAAAAAAACCCTAATTTGGGGGGATGGGGTCCTTTGGATTGTTCGTTTCCTTTTTTTTGTTTTTTTACGGTGATAATTAATATGTTATGTAACTATAGAATTTATTACAGATAAATACACGTATGAAGTTTCGTTTAATTTTTTTAGGATAGGATTCCATGTTTTCGCTCTTAAATACATTTCTGTTTCTTAATAAAACTTTGAGACGAACTATTTATATTGCCGAGGCCGGTAAGTAACCAGTAGTCATTATCACAGCTTCAATGACTAAATGGAGTTTTTGTTGTTGTTGTTGTTGTTGTTGTTTTGTTTTTTACCTCTCTCCACCCGGAGTGCCTACTGCATTTAATTTTTTTTATTCTTTCGCTGCTATTTTCGGTTTTGTATTTTTTTAATCTTTTTTTTTTTTTACGCCTGGGTGTTGCCCGATGTCCTTACTACACCACCTCTCTCCACCTGTTCTTAACATTCCGATAGGCGTTCTTACTATGAGGAGTTGGAGTGTCTATTCCGAAAGCCGTCCGTAACATAAAGTTGGGAGTTGGGCAGCAACAACCACAATCGTACTTTAATTTTTTTCGAGGTGAGGCAGGCTTCCACCGAGCAACGCCGGTTAAAGGGTACTGCTAGTAATAAATACGTAATTTACATGAATTGAAGTATATTTATGCGTATCTTATAACAAGGCAACACCAAGCGATCTGCTAGTTCCTATTTAAAAGCAAATAACTGTCCTTTTCGTGGAGGGGGGCTATGAACAAAGAGTAGTATCTGTTCTAATACTACACATGATTGTTTTGTTCTTAGTCAGTAAAGAAAAATCCTTATAGACTGAGACAATTTTATTTTGTTTCAATCCAGAATGCTCCTTTGGGGAATTGGATTCTCCTCGATTAAAACCGGCCTCGTGTTTACCTTTGCCTTTGTGGGAAGGAAATATAATTTTTTTTTTTTCGTGTGTAATTCTATTTTTTTTTTTTTTTTTTTTTTGGTGTTATGGAATAAGCTAGTCTAACCATTTCAGGAATAGAGAGACTTTTCCAGAGACAATAAATTCAGTTATACTTAAACGTTGCGGCAGCGAATGCGGTAGTTCTGGTCCCAGAACCATGACGTGTACTTATTTAACATATTTTTGTATTTATATATACTAATTTGTTTGTTTGTAAGGTCAGAAGAGTTGGCTTTTATTTCTTTGGAAGTATAAACCACCCATGAGAGGGCCCACGTGAAACTTAGTGAAGTCCCAACCAACGTAAGCCGTATTTATTTATTTATTTATTTATTTATTCGCGGATTGTTATGCTCATCTTGATAGCTGTTGTTTCACCATGTTTCGGCCAACGCATCCTCTGGCCTTCTTCAGATTGTTATGGTTTGACCACGTTTCGGCCAACTCATTCTCTGACCTACTTCAGGTGATTGACTGCGACGAGATAGGAATGCGGAGTTCCGTAATTGTATGCCCAGTAATTACTGCCTTCCATAGTTGGTGTCCCACACGTTTTGGCCAACTAAATTCTTTTTTAAGCAAGTTTATGTTACGTTTAATACCTACCGCATGATATGCTTTGGATATAATTGAAACAGACATCTACAGACAATGCTCCCTTGGAACAGTAGAGACTCAATGCATCTATCCACTGCGCCATGGGACCCGAGGAGCTATCAATGTTTGGGTTTTATGGTATTATAAATCAACATTTTTTCGTTATTATCTGGTCTTCCATTGTGGAGTCTGTAGAGAATGGTATTATATATTATTTTTTGCTGGAATCCTGTGAGATGAGTAATTTGTGTATTTATCTATTTATTTGCAGACTGTTATCCTCATCTTCCGCAACAATTGTGAAGATGAGGATAACAATCCGCAAATAAATAAATAAACACACCCATCACTCATTTCAAAGGATTCCAGCAAAAAATAATATATAATGTTAGTAGTATTATTCCCAGAACAAGACGTTTTCCTACTGGGCGCGATTAATTTTACAGTTGTTATCCAATTATCTGCTTTCAATGAATGTTTATTTCTATCTCTATTAGTATATAAATGTCACTTTCTGTGTGTGTGTGAGTTTCTCATAGGTTCCGAAACGGCTGAGCCTATCTTTTGAAAATTTCACACAAAGCTAATTGGTGTGTTTGGCGGTGTTCTTAGATATGTTTTGTACAGAAATCCATCCGATAAGTATCGAAAATCGAAAATATCCGATCTTAAAATAATCTTTCTTTCTTGTAGATAAAAGTAAGAATAATTTTTACACGGGATTTATTTTACGTTACACCGGCCAAGGGGAATAATAACATCTCAGCAAATCATTTTTGAAAATCGAAAAAATCTGATTTTAAAAATTATCTTTATAGGGGAATATTTTACGTAAATATCTCTACAAATCATTTCTTAAAAAAAAAAAAAGATTTATTGCCATCTGGAGATATAGCTCAGTGGTAAAGTATTCGACTACAGATGCACTTCACCATTCATTTAAAATAGAATGTACGCCCTTTTTGAAAATTCAAATACGATCCGATGTCTGTGAAATTTTTATTATACGCATCAGAAATCAATAACTATTTGCAAAATTTTAATTCATTCGCAGCATTATAGAGGATATTTATGATCGCATTCTCCCATTTCATTCGTCGTATATATAACCGCTAGACTTTGGAATTCCCTTCTGGGTCCCTGCTTCCTCAACTCTACTGTCATGTAGAAGTTCAAGTGTAACGTGAACCGACATCTTGCTGCCTAACTCCCTACACAGTACCCCTGATGCTTATGTCCCTGATAGTAGCCCCCTACATCAAAGTGACAATGTGTCTTGTTTGAGGGGAAAATGTAATAAAAAAATTAAAAAGTATACTAGCTGGAGGCCCAGCGTTGACCAGTCGTACAATACGATTAAACATGATATTTTAATTTATTCAGATTGTGTATATTATTATAGAATCAATCCTCTATTGATTATTATATACTACGAAGAAAAATTTTCACAGAGAACTAAATCGCAAAAAAAGTAAAAATGAATAATAATGATAAAACCGTTCATCAAAGTCCGTCTGTGTTTGTTTACGATGTCACGTCAGCTGAGATTTAGGCGTGAGAACTCTTAGCGAGGACAAAAACTACTACTAATAATAACCCCCTCTCCAAAATGCATTGTGACACTACCGCCCTTTGGACACTACACGCAATAATTTATATATTAATACCATAGAACATTAAAGGTTCGTACGTATTTATAATCTAGAAACCGTACGTACGTGTGCCACGGTTTCTAGATTATGAATTATTCAATCGGGAGATCCAATTTATAAAAAAGAGGGTAGAAAGTAATAACACACTATGAATATTAAATTATTAGTATATAGATATGCTAATTTAATGTCCATAATTTATAGTCAAATTCTATCTTTCTTTTTAATAAATAGGATCTCCCGATTACCGAAGACGCAATGTGAAAACATTTTTTTTTACATGGAGTTCACCACTTATCAAGGCCCAATGGCCACTCAGGGATAAGGGTTATTGTGTGTACAGTAATCAAAGAGATAGTGTAGCAATAGTATTGGAGAATTGGAAGGTGTCATTACTTAGGGGGGCGGTTCATCAGGAATTTGTTTGTGTTGGACTTGAAGACATCCAGGTTGAAGTCGGGAAGGAAACAGGCAAGCGGAACAGAGTTCCACAGGCGTGCAATTCTAAGAAAGAAGCTTTGTTCATGGTATCTACGTTTTGATTTAGGCACAGATAGGGAGTGGGGAAAATTATTGACGGTGGTTTCAGCTAGTCGGGTGTTTTTTGAAAAAGATTGGCGAGGGGGGACCAGAGAATGGAGCTAAAAAATTAAAAAATAAAAATAAATAATGTCGCTTTTGGGCCGTACGTTTTGAAGAAAACATTTTCTTTTTTTTAATTCTACGTTTAATTTCTTAGTGAAATCTTATTATTTTGTATTAATGATCTCCTTGACCCGATTTCTCAGAGAAATTTTATTCTTAAAATTGTAATGTAAAGATGATTGTGAAATATTTCATTTATTTGTACCTTTAACGTACGTATATATGTGAAGATTTATTAAAAGAAATAATAAACTCAGAATAAGTTAAATCTCTTTTAATTCTATAACCTAATCTATCCATCTAATATATAAAAGGCTATATGTCTGCTGTCTGTCTCCATATTTAAAAAATACTGTAAAAACTCGATCCCTTCCGAAACTAAAAGTCGCAGAGCGGCGCTAGGACTCTCAAATGATTGGATGTTTTATGGGCCGTTCTTTTATGGATCTTTAGGGGATTTTTTGTTTTGTTTTTTTACAAGAAAGTCACAACTTATCAAGGCCCGGAGGCCACTCGAGGATAAGGGTTATTGCGTGTACAGTAATCAATGGGATAATATCGTAGTAATCGCTAGTAATGGAGATCTGATAAATTGTCTTACTTAAGGGGGCCGTTCATCAGGAACTTGTTTATGTTGGACGTGAAGACACCCAAGTTGTAGTCAGGTGGAAAACAGGTAAACGGAAGAGAGTTCCAGAAGCGGTTAGTCGGTGAAAAACGTTTTGATGCGTCAAAATTGAAAAAAAAATGTTATACATTTTGTACATTTATTTTAGTGTAATGTTATTTTTTTTATTTTTAATCAGTTCATATACGGGTTACGTTGGTACAGTGGTAACGTCGTCAGATTTAAATTCTATAGCCTTGCTTTCGGTTTCGATTCTAGCTATATACTATATATATATACTAGCATGGGTGCCCGGCGTTGCCTGGGTGTTTGCCTGTGTATGTTGAGCAAAACAACAAAAAACAGTAATTTTTTTAACTTTGACCCCTATTATGACCCCAAAATATTAATTCTTTTGGGCTCAAATCAAATTATTAAGTTAGATCCATGTCCAAGGAACTTATATCTAAAATTTCAAGTGTTTAGACATAAAATTGTGGGAGGAGTTTGGTAGAGTTCTCAAAGGTCTAATCGTTGAACCTTGACCCCTTAACGGCGAAATTTCTGGCCGAAACCCGATCACATAGATTTTTCCAAATCTCAGCAACCTGTATATCAAATTTCGAGTCTGTAGACTAAAAATTGCCAGAGTTATTCGTAGGGAAATGTACACAGACACACAGATACACAGACATGGTCACTTTTATAGATATACTAGCATTTCAGCCCGGCGTTGCCCAGGTGTTTGGATGTGTATGTTGAGCAAAAAAAAAAAAAAAGAAAAAAAGTGGTAGTAGGAAGGCAGGCTCGAACCCGTACCGCAAAGGAGAAAAAGAACGGGGTAAAACCTAACGTTTATGCTGTCTCGACCACCGCCAAAACGGAAGCGACATTTTTTAAAAGTAAGGCTACACAATCTAAAGGAGAGGATAACTTTAAAAAATATCGGCGAAAAAAGTGCCCCCCCTTATAGTAAAGTGCCTAGTTGAAGGGGAAGATATTAATGTTTTCAGCCAATTTTTCGATTTGTCATATGAAAGGTCGAACTTTAAAACGGTACTGATCTTGGTAAAATCCGTCGCCTCTATTGAAAGTTCAAAGCAGACATGCAAACAGACATACATGCATACATTTATATATTGGTAACTAAAAACTTTCGACCCAAACTGATGAAAAAGCTTGCCCTATCTCTGAATACCCTTTATGTAGAATTTCAAATATTTAGGCCAGAAATTGTCTGAGTAATCTGGAAGAGATCGCAGAGGTCAATTTTTTTAACTTTGACCCCTATTATGACCCCTTAAAATTTATTGTTTTGGGCTCAAATTTAGATCCATGTCTAAGGAACCTATATCTAAAATTTCAAGTGCGCAGACCAAAAATTGTCGGAGGAGTTTGGTAGAGTTCTCAAAGGTCAAATCGTTGAACCTCGACCCCTTAATCGTAAAATTTCTGGCCAAAAACCGATCACATCGATTTTCTCAAATCTCAGTACCCTGTATATCAAATTTCGAATCTGTAGACTAAAGATTGACAGAATTATTCGTAGGGAAATGTACACAGACACACAGACACGTTCACTTTTATATATATATATATATATATATATATATATATATATATATATATATATAGATACATAGATAGATAAGTGAACGTGTCTGTGTGTCTGTTTGTGTGTCTGTGTACATTTTCCTTAGCAATAACTTTGCTAATTTTCAGTCTACAGACTCGAAATTTGATATACAGGGTAATGAGATTTGGAAAAACCTATGTGATCGGTTGTCGGCCAGAAATTTGGCTGTTAAGGGGTCAAGGTTCAACGATTTGACTTTTGAGAACTCTACCAAACTCCTCCGACAATTTTGGGTTTAAAAACTTGCAATTTTAGATATAGGTTCCTTGGACATGGATCTAACTTAATAACTTGATTTGAACCCAAAACAATAAATA
>NC_136515.1:78220612-78243112 GCF_053919585.1 Euprymna scolopes
TTGATTATAGCATATTTCGTATTTATTATTATATAATATTGGTCCCACCATATAGTAATGGTTTAAAAAGTTTTTAAAAAGTGACTCGTGCGCAACTACCGAGAATCGAAACCAAGACCTTCAGCTTACGATTTATTTTTGCCTCCGCCGTTAATGACTGAGCTATGAAAGTCATGTCTGCTGTAAGGCTAAAAATAAAAACATGAACCAATAGCTACTACGTTATGCATGCATATTCGTAATGACGGTGTTCGACCATCACCTGGAAAATTTCGTTTTTTTTATTTTTTTATTTACACACTTTTATACTGATTGTCCCGAGCTAAAACCAAAACTCAAAATTTTTGTATGGGTTCGAATATGCATGCCAAAACTCTAGGAGGAGTTTCGTCGGTAAAATTGTTTTCAACAAAAATATATAGGTATACATAAATCTATATTAAAAGAGTTTTGTGTTTACTCTAAACATTTTAAGCAAATATTACGCAAGTATAAAACATTTAGAATATATACATTAATATAATTACACGTTATAGTTAACTAAAGATGATCATCCCATAGGAAAACCTAAAAAAATAATAGGGCATTAATTAAAATGAATGTTTAAAAGAATATGCAAATAAGTTAGATCTTTTTTTTTTTATTTTTTTTTTTACACAGTTATCACCACTTATCAAGGCCCGGAAGCCACTCAGGGATAAGGGTTATTGCAAGTACATTACATTAGTGAGGAGATTTGATGAAGTGTTTACTTAAGGGGGCGGTTCATTAGGAATTTGTTAACATTAGACTTGAAGACATCCAAGTTGTAGTCCGGAGGGAAGCAGGCAGACGGAACAGAGTTCCACAGGCGTGCAGTTCTAAGAAAGAAGCTTTGTTCATGAAATCCGCGTTTTGATTTAGGCACAGATATAGAGTGGGGGAAATTTTTCACAGTGGATTCAGCTAGACGGGTGTTTTTCGTGAAAGATTTCGCAGGTGAATTCAATTCCACAACTTTTGCAGGTGAATTCAATTCCACAACTCATATATAAGAAAATTGTATTTTCTTACAAATAGAAAAGAGGCTTGCCTTTTTTTGTTGTGCTTGGCCTTCGGGCTGGGATCAAAGTGTAGTATCTGTTCCGGCAGATACTGCAAGCAAAGACCATATATAAGACCTTGGTTAATGTAGGGGCTACCCTTCATATCAATTGTCACTATCCAGCTCCCCTACTCCCCGGGGAGCTGGTCCCCATTTCCCCTTCACTCCTCACATTAAAAATTGGCGTTGTGCCTAATTTGCTCGGTGGGGGAGCAAATAAATACCTTGCCTTTTTTCTGTTGTTCTTGGCCTTCGGGCCAAAATCAAAGTGTAGTATCTGTTCCGGCAGATACTGCAAGCAAAGACCATATGTGGGGGCGACCTCACATATAAGTTATTGGTTAATGTAGGGGCAGCCCTTCATACCAATTGTCATTATGCAGCTCCCCTACTCTCCGGGGAGCTAGTCCCCATTTTTCCTTCACTATCCACATTAAAAAACGGCTTCGTGCCTAATTTGCTCAGTGGGGAAGCAAATAAATAACCTGTTGTTCTTGGCCTTCGGGCCAGGATCAAAGTGTCGTATCTGTTCCGGCAGATACTGCAAGCAAAGACCATATGTGGTGACAACCCTACACAGAAGACGTTGGTCAATGTAGAGGCAACCTTTCATACCAATTGTCACTATCCAGCTTCCTAGTGCCTAATTTGCTCAGTGGGGAAGCAAATAAATACCCTGTTATTCTTGGCATTTGAGCCGGGATCAAAGTGCAGTATCTGTTCTGCAGATGCTGCACTTAAGGTAATCTGTCCCGGTCAATGGAGGAGAAATCCTCTATATTGGGACAATTATTATTTTTGGTCCCAACCAGAGTGCCTCTTTTGCCTTTCATTCGGGGAGCTGGTTTAACCCCACATTAAAAACGACCTTGTGTCACATTTTGCTTTGGTGGGAAAGCAAATAAATACTAAGAGAAAAAAAGGGTTTTTGATATGAATATCAATACACACACACGCACGCACACACACACACATACACACACACACACACACTAAATTAACGGAGTGTAGATTGTAAACTGGCATCTTTCCTCAGCAGTTTTCAAAAAAAAAATTGCCTTAGTAAAGAATGGGTTTCCCCCTCCATTGACTAAGAAACATTTAATTTGAGCGTAGCATCTAAGCAGAAACCACACTTCAACCACCCGTTCAGTATCCGAGCGTAACCGGATATCGACTGATATATATTTGCTCTCCCACTGAAAACCAAAGGTGACACAAGGTCGTTTTTAATGTGGGAGAAAACCAGCTCTCTCAAAAATGGTCATTCTGGCAGTTTGCAAAAATACAATTGCCTTAGTTTAGAAATATTTTCCCCTCCATGGACTAAGGACAATTTAATTCCCCACTCCATTGACGAAGGACAATTTAATTTCCCTTTACATGGACTAAGGAGAATTAAATTTCCCCCTCCATGGACTAGGTCCTGAATATGACCCTAAATTATATCCAGTGGTGAGGCCCTAGCTTGCGAGCTTTGGGGAGTATGGAGTCACCCTTTAATTGCCATTGCTCCCAGGTCCACTCTGACCCGGAGTGGTATTATACGTTAGGGTCCCGACTATGGGATAAATAGAAACTGACTTGAAAACAACAAATATATTCTATTAAAAAAATGTTCTTCAAAATCTTTGGATTCGGCATTAAATAACCTGAAAAGGGTTGATATGCCGTAAAAAAAAACAACCCGCCAACCACCCTCCATGGACTAAAGACAATTTAATTTCCCCCTACATTGACTAAGGACACTTTAATTCCCCCCTCCATGGGTTTAGAATAATTTAATTTCCCCCTTTCCATGGAGTAAGGACAGTTTAATACCCCCCCCCCGTCATGAACTAAGGACAATTTAATTTCCCTATCTATGGACTAAGCACAATTTAATTTTCCCCTCCATTGACTTAGGACAGTTTAATTTCCCTTTCCATTGACTAAGGAAAATTTAATTTCTCTTTCTATTGACTAAGGGCAATTTAATTTCCCCCTCCATGGACTAGTTCCTGGATATGACCCTAAATTATATCAAGTGCTGAGGTCCTAGCTTGCGGGCTTTGGGGAGTGTGGAGCCACCCTTCAATTGCCATTGCTCCCAAGTCCACTCTGACCCGGGGTGGTAGTATCTATTAGGGTCCCAACTATGGGATAAATAGAAACTGACTTGAAAACAACAAATATATTCTGTTAAAAAAATGTTCTTCAAAATCTTTGGATTCGACATAAATAACCTGAAAAGGGTTGATATGCCGTAAAACAAAAACAACCAACCAACATGGACTAAGGACAATTTAATTTCCCCCTCCATAGACTAAGGACAATTTAATTTCCCCCTCCATGGGTTTAAGAATAATTTAATTTCCCCCTTTCCATGAAGTAAGGACAGTTTAATCCCCCCCCTTCATGGACTGAGACAATTTAATTTTCTTTTCCATCGACTAAGGACAATTTACTTTCCCGCTTCATGGACTAAAGATAATTTAATTTTCCTTTCCATGGACTAAGGACAATTTAAGTTCCCCACTACATGGACTAAGAACCATTTAATTTACCCCTCCATTGAGTAAGGACGATTTAATTTATCCTTCCATAGACAAAAGGACAATTTAATTTCCTCCTCCATGGACTAAGGAAAGTTTAATTTCCTCCTCCATGGACTAAGGACAATTTAATGTCCCACTCCATGGACTTTTTAACAATGTCCCCCTCCATGGACAATTTAATTTTCCTCCTCCATAGACTAAGGACAATTTAATTTCCCCCTACATTGAGTAAGGACGATTTTATTTGAGTGCAGCATCTGAGAAGACACTGCACTTCAGCCACCAGTCCAGTATACGAGCGTAACCGGATAATCTTCTGTTGAGATTAGAATAGTCTATAAGTAGGTAACACAGGTAAGTTCGGCTACAAAATGACTTGGATTTTACTTTCCAATCTAGAATAGTCTCTAAAAAAATGCAACTCATTTTGTAATATACCGGTATTTATTTGATTTACCACTGTCCGTGTATATTCATTATTTCAACTTGGAGTATCCCTTTTACACCATCATTGCAATTTTGATTTTCAATTAATATGCTAATGAGCAAAATTTATAATTACCAGAATTGAAGCTATAAAATGGCAAACTTATCCAAGCAAAAAGTTCAGACGTGATAATATTTAACAATAAAAAATATTCTACAAAATCTTACACTTTTACATTCAACCAGAAAATCAAGATAATACTAATACTTAAAAAAAAAACCCCTCTACAGCAGTCACTGAAACCTGCAGAAAAAAACTACGAGAATCGGAATCTAAGGGAAGATAATAATGGAAAATAGAAGCGACATCTTAAGGAGAAACCAAGCAGCATCACTAATAAATGCGAACCAATCACAGAACGAACAAAAACATGGAAAATCATCAAAGGAACTGAAAATGCGAGAAATTCCATTAGCTGTTCCATCACTCCTCCCCCAAAAATGAAAACACACAAAATGTTCATAATGAGTCAATAAGGATAGAAAGATCAATGAGAGAGATCACCAACCAGAGCTCTTGTTAAAGGATACGGAGAGTACCTCGGTTTTCGAGGAGAGTTATTGCTAGAGAGAAAAATGCAAAGTGGTTGCCAACGAGCAATTATTGATAAATGAAAGTATTCGTTACGAAAACAAAGCAAAATAAGGCTTCTCTACAATTTCATCGTTAT
The DNA here is from genome assembly GCF_053919585.1 of Euprymna scolopes. Taxonomy (NCBI): domain Eukaryota; kingdom Metazoa; phylum Mollusca; class Cephalopoda; order Sepiida; family Sepiolidae; genus Euprymna; species Euprymna scolopes. Next base: position 78,225,391 of record NC_136515.1, read on the forward strand.
TATTGCTGCCATTGCTACTCTCATTGTGTTTTAGACAATTTTCAAACCGTTCTTACCTGATTCGATACTGCACAGTTCCATCTGGATAAAGGTGCATCATTTTGTTCGGTACGGTGACGTCATGAAAATTAGCCTCTTTTTCGTTGGCGAAGTAGAGATCCGGCACCCAGATCTCTTTCATGTTTAGCGTATCGAGTTCTAACGCCTCAGCACTTCCTGTTTTGAATTCCAGTCGTGGATCATTCCATTTCTGCGTGATTATAAAATTCATGGAGAAGTCCTGAAAAATAACAAGAAAGATTTTGAAAATTTAAATAATTTATACATAAGAGCATATAATATAATCAAAGAAATCTGAATAATTTTTATATTTATATAAAGTTCCATAAGTATATACACACATATATATGTATACATATATATATATATAAATATATATATATATATGACTACTTCATTTAATCACATAAATTAATATACGAAAGTATTATTTTATGCGTAAACCTTCTTCAACAGTGCTCAATACATAGGTAGAACTACGTAGTAAGTTATAAAAATATATATGACAATTAATCTACACATAAGATTCCGCGTTTCATCCACGCTAGGATTTGTCGGGTTTATGCGAAGAGTTGTGGTTGTCTCGCCTTTTTATATACGCACATTCTATTGAGTTTTCAGTTAGCCAATCAGATTCTTAGCTTCCACCGCTCCCTTTCTAATCAGCCAATGGGCAGACACTTACAGGACAAAGGCCCAGTTGACCTTGGGTTCACTCCTTCCTTTTTATGTGCTTCTTTAGCGGGAAGCGTAGATATCTAGTGATTTGACCTATTTTAAACCTAGGTGTAGCTAACAATAATAATAGAAAATAAATAAATAAAATAAACATACATATAAAGAAATTATCACACACACACACAGATATATATATATATATATATATATATATATATATATATATATATAAACTAACATAATAATAAAAGACACACATTTAACTACAGCTGGTTCGTAGGAAAATGCACACACACAGACACACACAGGCACACACAGACACACAGAGACAATTTCAATTTTATAGATATATAGATAATATAAATGACTATATTATGAACTATGTATTAAACTCTGTAATAAATGATATAATATGCTATACAAAACACTATATAATAAACAATATAAAATGCTATACAGAAATGCGATATGATAAACTATATATTACACTGTATAATAAACTATACAAAAACTATAATAACTAAAGATTAAACTATGTAATAGGCCATACAGAAATTATATAATAAACTTTGCATTTAAATTAAAAACAAACTATATAATAATCGATATAATAAGCTATAAAAACCTATATTACAAACTATTAAAATATTATATAATGAACTATATATACAATAAACTATACAATAAACTATACAATAAAGGAAACGATATTTATATATATATATAATAGACTATGCAAAAACTATGTAATCAACTCTATAAAAAACTATACAAAATAACAGTGTATTGAACTAATAAATAAAATATATAATGATTTATACAAAGAACAATGTAATAAACTATTCAAAAATACGTCACATCAAATGAAATAATAAACAATATAACAAATAATACAAAGAAGCGACATCTTTTCTCCACACATCAACCCCATCTTGCACGCCATTATCATCAAATTTGTCAATTGGAAACCAAAAGGTTTTTTTGTTAATAAACAAAATATTTTTATAACTAGTCGTGTGTGTTTTATGGACGCCAACATAAATCGAGAAATAACAAAGGTTGATATTGTAGAAAGTATATAAACTTTAAAACACATTTGACGATGAGCTGCAGCGGGTATATTGCAATATATAAGAAATTGATACAAAGAACTATGTAATAGATTATATAATAAACTATTTAAAAAACAGTATAATAATAATTTATGCAAAAAATTATACAAAGAACGATATAATGAATTATACAAAAAACTATATAATAAATTATACAAAAAACTATATAATAAATTATACAAAAAAACTATATAATAAAATTATACAAAAAACTATGTAATAAATTATACAAAAAATATATAATAAATTATACAAAAAACTATATAATAAATTATACAAAAAACTATATAATAAATTATACAAAAACTATGTAATAAATTATACAAAAACTATGTAATAAATTATACAAAAAACTATATAATAAATTATATCCGTTAATTATGAACTCATCTAGGGAAGTGGTCGGCCCTATTCCAGTTTCGCTTAGAAAGAATATGTCCGGTGTCGTCTCCTATAATTTGGTTTCAACCTCTGGAAGGTTGGAACGTAGACTCCTGATGTTGGAGAAGGAGACATGGAAGTAGGGGTCTACGTTGGAAGATGGGGTTCTAGGTTTATTATAAATACTGAGTTATTTCATCGTTTTTTTATTAATTTTTACCACAGATCAGTTTTCCATTGACTGAAGAGTTCATTTTTCTTTAATTATGGTTTTATGAAGACGAACACGTTTTTTTTTTACATCTGTTGTCTAGACACACGCGTGTTGTCTACTTTACATAAGGCATATGGAAATTATGCAACACAAGTAAACTGTAACAACGTGTATCTTTGTACTTTTGAAATAATTATATTGAAGCACGTGTGTTCTAATCAAAGATGGCGAAATGCAAGAATATATCATCATCATCATCATCATCATCATCATCATCATCACCATCGTCGTCGTCATCGTCATCATCATCATAATCAGTCATCATCGTGATCATCGTCGTCGTCATCATCATTATCATCATGGTCATCATGGTCATCATGGTCATCATCATCATCATCGTCGTCATCATCATCTTGATCATCATCGTCGTCATCATCATCGTCATTGTCATTGTTATAATCATCATCATCACTCTCGTAGTCGTCATCAACATAATCATCATCATCAGAAGCAATATCATCATCATTGTTGTTGTCATCAGACGAGAAGCAAATCACTGCATAATGTCAATTTTAATTAGCCACCTTTGAACTATGCAATTATCAGATTTAAATTATTTTGTCCGAAAACAATAAAAATTGGAACAGTGAAATGCATAAAATGAAAAAAAAAAAAATAATAAACAAAAACTAACAAAAAATGTTTTTGTAGTTTGCTGTTCGTGTTACATTTTCAGGCAATTTCGCAAATATTTACCGGACATTTTTATCAGTTTGGCATTCAGTGAAGTTTGTGGTTTATCGAATTAGATATTATATAACATAGTGTGAAAAGGCATCAGCAGTAGCGAATGATAACTGGTTTGCTAAGAGATTAGCAGCAGCAGCAGCAGCCGAAAATAGCGTACATCCAAATTAGGAAGTGTGCGCGAGAACAGAAAGGAAACAATTGAGAGGAAAATGCACCACATGCTCGTGGGAGAGAAAAAAGTCGGCGGCAAAGAAAATGGACGTGTAAAGTCGCAGGCGATAAATAGCAGTGTGAAAAAGTGAAATCGGGGGAGGTGGACGACCATGTCGAGACTGGAGAGTAACATTAATAAGTGATTTTTTCTTTCTTTCTTCTCTTCGCCGGAGAAACTGGATGTGTAAAGTCGCAGTCGAGAAATAGCTGGCTGTGACCGACGTGAGGTCGGAGAAGAAAGTGGACCGGGCGAGATGGACGATAGAGAAAGACTTTCAAGTGGTGTCGAGACGGGAGAGTAACATTAATAAATGTTTTTATTTCTTTCCTTTGTTTCTTCGTAACTGCAACGTTACAAAAATGCACCAAGAATAAAAGCCGGAGAACAGAACTAGCGGTAACGTGATAATTGATTTGTGCCACACCCAGCTGTGTGAGCGACATTTATGGCTTACATGACAATAGCTATTTTATGAACACGGCTATATTTGAAATTATTTTTGACCAGCAATACTAAATGTAATAAGCTAATATATGTACCGTTTGTATCGGTATAACTGAGCTGCTAAAACGCTCTATCCTGCCTTAAGAGAGTACAAAATAAACTTCGTGGCTTAGTGGGGGATGCCCTTTTCTCTTCCCTGCAACCTCTCTCCCAGAGGAGAGACGTTGCGAGCCTGTCTTTGTTTTATCGTTACTTCCATGGCAGGTGACCGTCTGAGCTCCAATCCCTGGTCCCCTCTCGCCGATCTTTCACGATTTTCCCCACTCTTTATCTATGCCAAAACCAAAACGTAGGTTCCATGAACAAATCTTTTTTCTTAGAAGTGCACGCATGTGGAACTCTGTTCCGTCTGCCTGTTTCTCACCTGACTACAACCTGGATGTTTTCAAGTCCAACATAAACAAATTCCTGATGAACCGCCTCCTTAAGTAAGACACTTTATCAAATCTCAACACTAACGTACTGTACACGCAATAATCCTTATCCCCGAGTAGCTTCCGGGCCTTGATAAGTGGTGACCACCTTGTAAAAAAACAAACTAATTCAATTTATTGAATTTGTATTGCGAACATAATCTGATGTCTTGCCATCGATTTTCTAGACCTACTGTAAAATATTCTACCTTCCTCAATGGGAGAAACATGACATTTACGGGGGACAGAGTAAATGCACAGAGGATAATAAATCAAAGAACAATGCTAAGAATAATGAATATTAGGACGTGACTTGACTCTTGTTAATCGGTTGAAAGTGTTAACTAAAGCGTTTCAATGACAGTTAAAGTTTTATTGTTGACGGTAGTCGTGGTGGTGGTGGTGGTCGTGGTCGTGCATATCGTGATGGTAATGATAGTAGCAACATAGATCTTCTTACAGAAGACATGAAAATAGCGTTACTACCTGCAGTCCAAGAATTAACAGAGAAGGTTCTGCAGTGGGGGGGGGTAGGTGGGTTATGAGAAGCGAGTAAGATTTCAGGAAAAGATGGCGACCATGTCAATGGTTCTGCAGGATAGGGAGGAAGCGGTTTTGGTGTATGAAGAACACAATTGAATCGGAAAGAGTCCGTTTGATTGAATAAACGACAACATTTTGCGCGGGGCGGGAGAAAGAGTGGGTTTAAAAGTTAAAGAGAAAAGTAATTAGGGCCTGATGAAGACTTGCAGCGCAGTGTGGACGCCCACCAACATAGACTATGAGTAGGTTTGTAGATTAATTGGACAGACTCGAAGATGATGGCTACTTCACATCTTTATAAGATTAACGGCTATCTATTTGCGGCTAATCAACCTTTTTAGTCATATATATATTATATAATTGGAATTCATTATTGAAATGAGTATTATTTATTGATTTTTAATATAATTGTTATGTTTGACGTTCATCTTCATCGCCAACTGTTATGTTTGCAGGTTGAACCAAATAACGTATAAGGCAATACAAATGAAGACTCAACAAGCAAAAGTAGATCAATAAGAAGTGTATTAGGAAAATTATATTTACAGTATATTTACATAATGGCTGTCAGGTAAGAGAGTCTAGGCTGGAGAACATATCTGCTCTCGGCTCGGCCTTCGGTGGCTTCTGGTTAACACACACTCAGACTAACCGATTCTTGTTATTTATGTGTAATATTATCCACATATGTAAATGAGTGGGTGCCACCACAACAATAATTAATAAATAATACTCATCTCAATAATGAATCCCAATTAAAATAATATATATACCATTCGGTACGGACCCGACCATGGAAGATCAAATAATAAACATCAATTTATAAGACCAAAAAAATTCAACCTTGATCACCCTTTGGGGCCCGTGGCGCAGTTGATAGAGACGTTAAATTTCTACGGTTCCAGGTGAGAATTGTCTGAAGATAGCGGTTTTAATTCTACCCAAAGCTGGCCAGGGGCTTACTTGGCCAAAAAAAAAAAAACGTGGATAGACGACAACAACTATGAATGGCAGTAAATGCTGAAAATGCAGTTAGGAGATTCAGAGTTTCTATCCAGTCGCGGTTAATACCTTTTATAGTTATTTAGAACTGTGTCCCCCTCGATGTATCTGCTCCCGATTAACCCGACAAGCCGCAAAACCTCACTCCCTACTGTTGAGGTTCACTAGATGTCGGAATGCCTTCTACTAAGTTTCTTCGCTCGGGATGCTATTCTTTGGAGTTCCCTCCCTGTTTCCTTATTCCCTGACTTAACTAATCCGCTGAAGTTTTAAATGTAATGTGAGCAATCATCTCGTTATTAACGCTTTGCAGACACTTGTTAGATAGAATCCCAAATAATAGCTATTTACGTTCTAAGTGATAATATCTGAGTCGCCTTCAATAAATTTCCAGACTACTTTTTGTATAAGTACGTTTATTGATAGTAAACACGTAGAAATCTACCCCCACCTTCGAAGTAATCTCCTCCGGTTGCAATGCACTTGTTGTACTGTTCCAACTTATGCAAGGCCCTATGGAAGTTCTCTTGCGTAAAAGATTGGAAGTGACACTTCTAAACGTCGTTTCTTCTGATTGTCGTCCAATTTGTGAGGTACCCATTTTTCAAATTTTTGGACTTTTCAATCTTTCTCAAGTGGTTGAAAGTCGTCGTATACATTACGTCTAATTAAGAAGCAAGTTCCTGAACAGTTGTGTGTGGATTGGCTTCGACTAAGACCCTTAATCGATCCTTGTCAACATCCGATAACTGACCACTACGCTCATCATCTGCAAAATTCCTGTCGCCGCCATGAAATTTCTTAAACCACCATTGTGCTGCGTGTTCAGTAGTGGTTCCTTGCTTCGTTGATATCGCGGACTTTTTCAGCAACTTTTCGGCCTAGTTTATATTTTAAATAAGAAAATTGTGTGAATTTGGATTTGTCCATCTTTCATTCAACATTCTGAAAAGAAAACATGATTGTTTTAAAACAAATGTGATTTAAACGAGTAGATTGAGCGAAATACACTCCTTAAAATGATATATAAAATAAAAGTTATGACGAAAATTATTTGAAAATATATCATTTGAAATCAAAATTAAAAATTCCACAAGAAATTTCGGTGCTAGTGCACTTACTGATCCGTGCTATTTTTTTAATCGCATTTCCAAGTTTAATTAAAGTTTTATGATATGACTTCTTTATTCACTTGTAAGGTTAGAGTATAGAATAGTTACAAAATACCCTCCCCTCCCCATGTTAAGAACGGCTTTTTAAATAATAACGTTATTTCAGCACAGATCAATAAGTGCATTAGTACCGAAATTTCTTGTCAATCTAATACAATGTAGATCTTATTAGGATATCGAAAAAAAGAGTATAAAATGTTTCGTAAAATATCAATCAAGTTCTGGCGAAATCTTTCACACGCAATATCGCCTGCAATCCAATTTTCTTTCGGCCGCTTACGAACATAGAAACACGAATGCAATACTTAAAAATATTAATTTTTTTTTTTTTACTATAACAGAAGGCATTTTTTCATTTGTATTTTTATAATTGATATTACGTTTCTTAATTTTTGCGATGAGGATTGATTATTCGTATTATTTGGATTCTTCTGACTACTGTTCTCATTTTTATCACTTTCGTAACGTGTTGATCGAAACTACCAAGTATTTCATACATTTTGTTGCTACGAATTCGCAGTGACCCATGGCGTAGTTGATAAAGTACTTGGAAAAATTCAGTTGTTAGCTACACTATTCTGGAGGTTGAAGGTTCAATCTTAAGTGCAGGCGTCACTCAGACTACAATTGCGAATTATTTGGGATTTTTACCCGGAAAGAGAATATGCTACTTCCATAGATTTAATAAATAGTTCCGTTTGAAATTCTGTGCAAATTCGTGAGTTCAACAGAAAAGTTCCCGAGTTTAACAAGATACATCTGAAGAATGTTGGAGGTTGCATCGGCTTTGACGTTGTGAAAATAAGATTGAAAATGAGAACAGTAGTCCGGAGAATCGAAATAATGACGTTTGATTTATCTTTGAAAAAAAAAAAACTAGGACGAAAAAAATGCAAGCAGTGTTGATAAAATTATGTCTCAACGTTATTTGTCTTTCTTTTATGATATTAGCATAGTTTTTTTTTTGGGGGGGGGTCGTGCCAGACGAGGCATGATGCCACTTGATATACATAGCTGATAAAAACAGAATATAGATATTGCAAAGAGTCGAGATGCCTATAAGCGTTCGTCTTGAAAAGTCTAAGACTGTAGTTAGAAAGAAAACAGTTAGAAACAAAGAAAATTCAATATTGAATTTAAAAAACAAAAACAATTCGAATAATAACCTGTATTAAAATGAGGTACCAGGACAGCGAATTAATGGAGACCAAGAAGTCAAACAAGCTGAAACATTAGAAGCAGGTAATAGAGTACTTCTTGTGAGAGTTTGGCGTGGGCGAAACTATATATTGGAGCTCAGCCGAGCTCTTGGCATAAAATAACGATAGAGATGAAACAAGCTCGCAACGTCTTTTCTGTAGAGAAAAAGGTTTCAGGGAAGAGAAACGGAATCACCCAGCAGCTATCGAAGCCGGTTCTGTACTCTTTTTAGGCTAGATAGGATGCTCTGAGCAGCTCTTGCCCAGATGTGGCAACACTGTTCCATTCTAGTGCGTATTTGACTCTTATACCCTCTGTGAATTGCGTTTGGAATGAGATATCGTATGGAGCGGTAGAATGATGCAATAATTTCTCCAACAGAATTTGACAATAGATTGGATGTAAGTCTTCAATTTCAGGTCAGGGGTAAAGAGCAATCCCAGAAGCTTACCAGAGCAGGGCACTTCTTTAAGACAGTAGCCATTCATATCAATAGGGATCAAGTGGGGATCAGAACGTTAGTAGTAAAAAGATGCGAGCTGGATTTTGAATGCGTTAAAATGAACCAACCACTTTTAGCTCAAAGTGTTCAATGTCGGGGGGGGATGACTCAGAGATATCTTGGTAGTTGGTCATCTTTAAAGTGTTACCATATATGGTAGTGTCGTTTGCATTTAACGTGTTACCATATATGGTAGTGTCGTTTGATGAATGAACTCAGAATTTGATTTGGGAGATCATTGATGAAGACAGGGAAAAAGAGTTCGGCTCAGGGTTGATTCTTAAGACACACCTACGTTGATACTTTCTGCTTCGGATTTCTCTCCATCAACGATTTCTTAAATAAATCTATCGGAGAGAAAGGATTTTATGGCTGAGAAGATATTTCCGGATATTCCAGAACTAGATATCTTGTGAAGTAGACCATTATGTCAAACCCTATCAACTGCCTTTGATATGACGATATTGCTATAGAGTAAAAAGACCTCTTCAATAAATTCACTAATCCTATGTTGAATTAACGTCAGGAATCAGCTGTAGCTCTCGCAAACTGATACCATATTGCTTGTCACTGAATAGATTTTTTGTTGAGGTGATTGACAATTTTCTCTATTTAACACAGATTTAGTACGGATTCAAACAATTTACCTACAGTATACAGAAGACTGATCTCCAGTGTGTTGTAATACTGGACAGACTAACGAGGTTTTCCAATATGTTGGGAAGCAGTTCTCTTTAAGGCTCGATTGGATAGCTTTACAAGAATAGCTGCTAGTTCCGATTGATGCTTCTTGTGTACTGTGTATAGAATATTGTCAGGAACAGTTGCTTTGCAAGCATCTAGAATTTTGATGAGTGTGGCGCTATCTGTTTGAGATGTCGCTCAGATTATTTTAAGGACTTTTTAAGGACATTCGGGAGGTAAGTTTCATAGGGCTGAGTTTGATGCAACATTTTTGGCAAAGTGTTTGGCTTTGTCTAGTGTTGACGAAATATCTTCAGGCTCATTAGTAATGGTTAGGATAGAAGGACGTGTCTTCAGAAGTTTGGTTGTTATTCACCAAAACACACGGAAACAAAGCCTATTTTGGACTCGATGGATTAGGCATATATCTCTCTCGCGTTTATATATATATATATATATATATATATATATATATATATATATATATATATATATCTCGCGTTTATATATATATATATATATATATATATATATATATATATATATATACTGATTGCATATACCCGCATATTATATGTATATTAAGGGACGTTGAGCCTAGCCAAGACTAAAATGGGTGATCATTAGGTAATACCAAGTGCTGTATGTGCTCATTGCATGAAGAGATCGGCTATTCTAGCCCAAGACACGCTGAATTAAATAATGCAGCGCCCCTATGACCCCGGAATATTAAAGGGGCACGTTCATATACCCGGCGTTGCCCGGGAACGTTTTTGTCTCCTATTAAACTTTGCTATGATGTCATGTATGACGTCATCTGTTATGACGTCGTTTGCTTTGATTTCATCTGCTATAACGTCATGTATTACGTCATAGCACATATATATTATATATGCTATTGTCTCACTGTGAATAAAGAAATAAACAGACAGGAATACGGATTTATTATAATATATATATATATATATATATATATATATATATATATATATATATATATATATATAAATATATATATATATATATATATATATACACTTCGGAATAGTTTTTATTTGACAATCAGTGGTTATGTAAACGTGAGATTGTAGGTTTACAAAATATTACTGGCAGCAATATTCTATAAGTTATCCCATCTAAGCAAGATATGTAAGATAGAGCAAATAAGTTAAAATTGTAAATCAATGAATTTGAAAAAACTCTCATTGAAATGAAATGAAGTGGTTGAGTTTTATGTCAAAGAATTTTTTTTATTCTAAGCAAGACAAAGAATACTTTAGAGAATTAATCTCCTTAACCTATAGGGTTTCGATGTCTACCATCTCATCAGAGGAGAGAAAATATTAGCAAATAGTTATAAAGGTATGCACCCTATTTGCTAAAGTCAGTGAGACATGGAAAGTCAAAGTGAAAATAATGCATTTATCAGGAGTCCTGTGTATATATATATATATATATATATATATATATATATTTATATATATATATAGTTATCCACATACAGTGCTGTTTCACTGTTTCACAGCTCATCAGTGCGGCTAGACAGGCAACTACATCAAGCCAGGATTGAAACCCGGCCGTGTGTACGACAGTAAATGCTTCTACCCTACACTATCGACGGATGCTGTATGAGATAAGTTTAACGATTTTTTGCCATCGTCCGAACTACCTAAGCTCGATTTGTTTACACAAAGAGCATCACTTATACGCTAATGGTAATTCGTGTATCACTTCTCAATATGCTCAACTCAAGATGACGAGCATTATAGCAATCCGCATATAGTACTGTTTCGATTATTTACATATAGCCATGGATCGATCAAAGAACTGAGCATATTACCTCACTCGATGTATGCATATCTTCATGATACCAGTCAAGTTTCCAGTAAGAAAATATTATTCTCATTTGTGTGAAGTTTTTTCTCATCTCTTCGATAGAATTTGAAACGGAATATGATTATTTCCAATGATATTGCTTGCAAATAAGATATTACCTTTCAGTATCGAAAACCAAAACGCTGTCCGAAATATGGCGGAGTATATATTTTCTCTGACTTATCTATTCATGTGTGAAATTAAAGATTACATTCACACACACACACACGCGCACACACACACACACATCATGCACACACACATACACACACACACACACACACACATATATATATATATATAGTTATATATATATGCATGGATATGTACATATATGTATATTCATATATATATACATATATATATATAATTTTTATTATTAGCAGTAATATTCTCCCTTCAGTTACGTACTTTTTCTTCTACCATGCACATTTCCCGCCCAAGGATGAGGTAATATATATATATATATATATATATATATATATATATATATATATATGTATATATATATATGTATATATATATGTATATATATATATATATATATATATATATGTATATATATATGTATATATATATGTATATATATATATATATATATATATACATTGTCATCTAAGCGTCAACCTCTGTCCTATCGACGAAATGTTGCATCCCTATTGTATTCCAAAATTCATGGTGTTGATCTTCTTATAATTTATTCCTTTAATTCACTTCCTTTAATTCATTATATATATATATATATATATATATATATATATATATACATATATATATATTTATGTGTGTGTGTTAACGAGGTGGGCTTTGCCCGATCGAAAATACGCTTAAATATGATATTTTATTCAGATTGCGTATATATTATTATAGAGTTTTGATTTCAAAAGTAAAAAAAAAAAAATAGGTGCCATCAGCTAAAATCGAAACCGAAACCGAAACTATAGCATGTAAAGCTCGTTATGTTACCACTGTACCAACGTGGCATATACGCATTATGCATGTAAAGCGATTAAAAAATGTTAAAAATAAACTAATGTTAATGTACTAAATTTTTAACATTTTTATTTTCAATTTTAGCCCATTTTTGACATTTTTAACCGGCTGAAGATCCATAGAAGAACGTCCCGTAAAAATCCAATCATTTTAGTTTCGGGGGAGATAGAGTTTGAAAATATGGAGACCCATAGGCATAACGACAGACAAACAGACAAACAAACAGACAAACAGACAGACATATAGTCGTTTATATAATAAATTAGTGTTGGGACGATTATGTGAATCTGCTCTGATGAAATACAAGCCCTTGTACCATCTCGACGTAAATAACTCCGGCAAACAACGGCAAAGTCTTATCTCTACACAGTAGAGATCCCTAGATGTAAGAAATTTAAATTAATTTCAATTTTAATCTTTTTAGATTCAAATGTTAATCACTACATTTTATATCAGTATTTGATTAATATTTTTATTTTCGGATTGTTTTATTTAATCATAGATTTTCTCGCCCATAAATGTTTTTTTTATTATATATCTACCAAGATGATCTTTACAGCCCCCTCCTCCCCCCCTCCCCGCTTACCTTTATCTCGCAATTCCTTAAAACGTCACTGGCCGAAGTTCGAGAGGAGATCACGTTTTTTAATGGTTAATTTTTAGAAAAAGTCTTTGGAACGCTGCAGTTTTTAAAGCAAAAAACCCTTCAACAGTTTGCACTTTGAGGATGAGGGTATCTTTCGAGATAAGTTTTGCGATATTAATTTTGATTTTTATCTTTTTTTATTCAAATGTTAATAACTACATTTTATTTCAGTATTGAATTTATATTTTTATCTTTGTATTGTTTTCTCGTCCATAAATGTTGTTTATTATATTTACCAAGTTGATTGCATTAATAGATCAGGCAATTGTATTCCTTTTCAGTAAGTTAGAGGGAAATCTATCACCATACTTTCCTTTAACACGCCAATTGGACATTTAATAAGTACAATACTTAATAATTTTTTTTTATTGGGGAGTACACAATGCATTGTGGATGCGTTATCGGCAGCTCCTGTTACTCTCGCTTCTCTTTATTTGTCCTTCAGTCCTCAGTTTTTAATGAGTGATTTTTTAACAAAGGGAGAAGAAAAATCTGTATTCTAGGTTGGCAGTATTTTGAGCGAACAATTCCCAGAGATGTCGGAAATTTTCTCTTTCTATGTTGTAGCCATGTCACAAGTAAGGGTGCTGGAGGTGAACGTTTTATCTGGGCTGACGTTATCCGCCTGATAGTCAGGGACCCGAACCTTGGATAAACTACTAAGGCGGTTGTCCTATGAGCAGATACAAAGTCCTGAGGATGCATTGCCATTTGGTGAATGGATTCTGGATCATGCAGTAGCTTCTGGTGGGGCCTCTCGATGCCATATTAGTAGGTAATTGTTACGGCTTACCTTATCATGTGCTACAAAAATAATTTTTTTCGTTTCTATTTCTCTCTTTCCCTCTCTGTCCTTAAAGATGTCTTTACATGTGGTAGGGACATCTCCAGAGAAGATCCTAACTTACCCAATATGTGCTTCCGGGTTGCACTTGCTCACACTACTGCGTTTATATTTACTCTCTGTCGCCCTCACAACAACGGAGTTACTATCTTTAAAAGCAAATGTTAGATGATTAACCTGCTTATCCTTCAGCTAACATTCACGTACGTGGAGACTTCAATGTTCATAATGTGGAATGGTTAACCCACTCAAACAAGACCGATGATGAGGGGAGGTTCTGTCATGATTTCTCCGTTGATTATGACCTCACTCAGATTGTTCACGAACCTACCCGTGTGCCCGACACTGACGGACAGTGTGCGAGTCTCCTAGACCTTTTTTTCTCACAACGTGCCCTGAACTATGTTCAGCTTCCGTTCTGTCTCTACTTGGATTGTCCGGCCACTCTGTTGTATCAATTAAGATACAAATGAAATGTAATAAATCCTCAGACGTACCTCTCCATCGTATAGTATATCGATACTCTATGGCTGACTGGGATAGCTTCCGTTCATTTATATCAGATCTACTTCTGCGTTCCTTGTTTAAAAAGGATGTGTCCTCTATAGTATCGGACCTGACTGAATGGTTAATTGTTGATATAGACCGTTTCATAGCCTCGAAAAAGTTCCAGCAAAAACCTAACAGCCAGCTGTGGTTCTCGCCAGAATGTGCTGCTGCCATTGCGCACAGAAATCATTTTTGCCATTGCCGCCAACGTAATAGATATACTGAGACTAAAGACATTTTCAGGACTGCTAGCAACTACTGTAATAAAGTAATAAAGAACGCAAGAGAGTTGTTCAGTTCGTTAAGTCCAAAGTACTTCTACTTGTTATTTATTTAATGTTATATATTTTAATTTTTCTTTATTTTAATATTTTTTTCCAATAATTAAAAAAAAATCCCATTTAATTTATTAAGTTTGTGAATTTGTATTTAATTTAATTATTTTTAACTTTTAATTTTTAGAAAGTTTCAAATTAATTTTTAAATTAAAAAAAAAATGTTCCATTTTTTAGGTTTTTCAAAGTTTAATTTTTATGTTTTTACAATTTTTCTTTTATTTTTTAAGTTTTTTATTTTTCCATTCAAGTTTTTTTAATTTTCCCATTAATTTTTTTTACGTTCTTAAAATTTCCTTTCATGTTTTCCATTTTTCAATGTTTCCTTTTATTTTTTAAATTTAACTTTTTATTTTTAAGTATTTAATTTTTTCTGTTAATTTCTTTAAGTTTTTAAAATTTTACTTGAAATTTCATATTATTTAATGTTTCCTTTAGTTGCTTAGATTTAAAAATTTGTCTTTAATTTTATAAGTTTTTTAAAATTTTTTACATTTTTCCTTTTAATGTTTACAGTTTTAAAAATTATTTTTTAGTATTTAAAGTATTTTTATATAACCATACATTTTTTGTGAGTTTTAAATATGTCCTATAATGTTTTAAAATTATATTTGCTTTTTTTTGTAAATTTTTTATTAATTTTTTACATGTTTCCTTTATTTTTTTAATTTTTGATATTTTTCCTTTAATTTTTTACATGTTTCTTTTATTTTTATATTTTTTATATTTTTCCTTTAATTTTTTAAATGTTTTCTTTATTTTTTAATTTTTTATATTTTTCCTTTAATTTTTTACATGTTTCTTTTATTTTTTAATTTTTGATATTTTTCATTTAATTTTTTACATGTTTCTTTTATTTTTTAATTTTTGATATTTTTCCTTTAATTTTTTACATGTTTCTTTTATTTTTATACTTTTGATATTTTTCCTTTAATTTTTTACATGTTTTCTTTATTTTTTAATTTTTGATATTTTTCCTTTCATTTTTTACATGTTTCTTTTATTTTTTAATTTTTGATATTTTTCCTTTAATTTTTTACATGTTTCTTTAATTTTTTAATTTTTGATATTTTTCCTTTAATTTTTTAAATGTTTTCTTTATTTTTAAATTTTTGATATTTTTCCTTTAATTTTTTACATGTTTTTTGTATTTTTTAATTTTTGATATTTTTCCTTTAATATTTTACATGTTTCTTTAATTTGTATATTTTTAATATCTTTCCTTTTAATTTTTTACATGTTTATTTCATTTTTTAATTTTTGATATTTTTCCTTTAATTTTTTACACGTTTCTTTTATTTTTTAATTTTTGATATTTTTCCTTTAATTTTTTACATGTTTCTTTTATTTTTATATTTTTAATATCTTTCCTTTAATTTTTTACATGTGTCTTTTATTTTTTAATTTTTAATATTTTTCCTTTAATTTTTTACATGTTTCTTTTATTTTTTAATTTTTGATATTTTTCCTTTAATTTTTTACATGTTTCTTTTATTTTTTAATTTTTGATATTTTTCCTTTAATTTTTTACATGTTTCTTTTATTTTTTAATTTTTGATATTTTTCCTTTAATTTTTTACATGTTTCTTTTATTTTTTAATTTTTGATATTTTTCCTTTAATTTTTTACATGTTTCTTTTATTTTTAAATTTTTATATTTTTCCTTTAATTTTTTACATGTTTCTTTTATTTTTTAATTTTTAATATTTTTCCTTTAATTTTTTACATGTTTCTTTTATTTTTTAATTTTTGATATTTTTCCTTTAATTTTTTACATGTTTCTTTAATTTTCTAATTTTTGATATTTTTCCTTTAATTTTTTACATGTTTCTTTTAGTTTTTTAATTTTTGATTTTTTTCCTTTAATTTTTTACATGTTTCTTTAATTTTTTTAATTTTTGATATTTTTCTTTTAATTTTTTACATGTTTCTTTTATGTTTTAATTTTTGATATTTTTCCTTTAATTTTTTTACATGTTTCTTTTATTTTTTAATTTTTGATTTTTTTCCTTTAATTTTTTACATGTTTCTTTTATTTTTTAATTTTTGATATTTTCCTTTAATTTTTTACATGTTTCTTTAATTTTTAAATTTTTGATATTTTTCCTTTCATTTTTTACATGTTTCTTTTATTTTTTTAATTTTTGATTTTTTTCCTTTAATTTTTTACATGTTTCTTTAATTTTTTAATTTTTGATATTTTCCTTTAATTTTTTACATGTTTTTTTTATTTTTTAATTTTTGATATTTTTCCTTTAATTTTTTAGATGTTTCTTTTAGTTTTTTAATTTTTGATTTTTTTCCTTTAATTTTTTACATGTTTATTTTATTTTTTAATTTTTTATTTTTTTCCTTTAATTTTTTACAGTTTTTTTTATTTTGTAATTTTTGATATTTTTCCTTTAATGTTTTACATGTTTGAATTTTTTTTAATTTTTGATATTATTCCTTTAATTTTTTACATGTTTCTTTTATTTTGTAATTTTTTATATCTTTCATTTAATTTTTTACATGTTTCTTTTATTTTTTTAATTTTTGATATTTTTCCTTTAATTTTTTACATGTTTCTTTTATTTTTTAATTTTTGATATTTTTCCTTTAATTTTTTACATGTTACTTTTATTTTTTTATTTTTGATATTTTTCCTTTAATTTTTACATGTTTCTTTTATTTTTTAATTTTTGATATTTTTCCTTGTATTTTTTACATGTTTCTTTTATTTTTAAATTTTTGATATTTTTCCTTTAATTTTTTACATGTTTCTTTTATTTTTTAATTTTTGATATTTTCCTTTATTTTTTTACATGTTTCTTTTGTTTTTTTAATTTTTGATTTTTTTCCTTTAATTTTTTACATGTTTCTTTTATTTTTAAATTTTTGATATTTTTCATTTAATTTTTTACATGTTTCTTTTATTTTTTAAGTTTTAATATTTTTCATTTAATTTTTTACATGTTTCTTTTATTTTTTAATTTTTGATATTTTTCATTTAATTTTTTACATGTTTCTTTTATTTTTTAATTTTTGATATTTTTCCTTTAATTTTTTACA